>NC_134556.1:26106700-26713302 GCF_025594145.1 Primulina tabacum | reverse complement strand
TATTTCTTAATTTCCTCAAAAATTATCTTAATTGGTCCTTAATTTCAAAATCCTACAATTAACTCATAAGTTCTTAACATTCTTAATTCTCTTCTACGAGTTTCCCATAACATAAATTTCGATAATTTAAACTTATTTCCCCAAAATCAATTGCTATAACCAATTTTACCTTTCATGAAAACTTAAAATCCCAATTTATACATTTTCTTACTCCCGAAGTCGTTACAAATCCTCGAATCATTATTACTTATGAGTAATTCCCAAATATTTATTCAACTAGTACCCAAGAGCCATCAGTATTTTCTTAGAAAATCTACGTGTCCCAAAAGCATTCATAATATTCATGATTAACTACTGGTCCAAAAAGTAAAACGTCAATACTAAAACCCAAAAATCAATATAGTTCAATTCCACTACGAAGCCAACATGCGTTGAAATCAAATAATTTATTATTTCATATTGTATCACATATAAAAATTCTAAAGCATATAAATCAAATACGATCATAAAGCTATTAAACATGTGACATGAACATATAATCATGTACTTATGCAGGTAACATCATAAAATCATATAAACCATATAAACTTCAGTTTGAGGCTTGACGACTAATCTTTCCGGCGCTGATGGTGGCACAACCCTTTACAGGACCTTTGCTCTGATACCAACTGAAACGCCTGCCCTTTTTATTGCTTTAAAAGTACCAGAAATTTTTTTTTAAACACTCAATTTTCGGCCATGTACATTTACCACATGAAAATATATTACCCTTTTTATATAAAACATGATTCATCTAACATTTTTAAAAACCAAGTGCAACAATCATAAAATGAAATCGTCAACTGTTTTACCAAGCCTAAAAAGCAATAAATTTGAAAAGTATAGCCCATACTAAACCTCTCAAAAATCTCTCAAAAGCATAAATAAATAGTCTTAAAATTTTTAGCATAAATAAATAGTCTTAAAATTTTTAGCATAAATTATGATTCATAAATCGTAAATGTGGAAAAAGTAAAAGCGCTGGTCCTCGGGTTGTGTGCGCCTTCAGTCCAGTCAAATCATCCATCAAGCCCACCCTCAACCTCACCTGCATCCATCACACCTAGTGAGTCTAAAGACTCAACACACCATAATCTTGGTAACAAGTAATACGTAATACAGTCAACATATAACAGTGAAAAATACTTGTATTTAAAATATTGTTTCCATGAAGATGCATAAACTTCAAACATGAATATTTTCGTAAACCTTTTTATGATGCATGAACTTTAAATAGAAACATTTTAATAACGATGCATCAACTTTAAGCATAACCTATTTTCATGACATGCATCACATAAACCTTAACCTTTTCCTTTCTTTTTCCTCAACATGACATAACATAAAACTTTTTTCATGATCATAAACATTTTTCCTTTTTCCTTTTCCTTTTTCTTTTCCTTTGTTGAATTCAGATCGTTAATTGTGACTTTCCTTAAACCTCAAAAGTCGATGGATTCATCTACATGAAACCGCAGTACTGACGGCGAGGGACACCAGCAACACTCTCACCGGTCAACTTGGCCCTGGCATATCCTCTTTCGAATAGAATACGATCGTCGGGCTCCCTCTGGGGTCTTTTCCCATAAATAGGCTCCCTCTGGGGCCTTTTCCCCTCACGATATTCCATTCTTACCTTTACCACATACTGTTACATCATATTCGTAATAATGGAAATACGATCGTCGGGCTCCCACTGAGACCATCACCCTCACGACATCTCCAACATTATCGAATTTGTCACAATTACTTCACTTCCTTCAACGTTTACATTCTCATTACTTTATAAAAATCATGCATAACATATAATTTTGGTTTGAAACCAAGCTGCAACATGTCCTTTAAATGTCTTCCTTAAATCATACAAATCTCATAGACATTTAAAAATCATAATTTAATCATGAACATTTCATGAACATTTTAAAATGACATTTTAACCTCAAAACATTTAAAATAACATTTTGACATATTAAATCATAAACATATAAAATTCCTTAAACATTTACAATATCATTTTAACATATAAAATCCCATACACATTTAAAATATGATTTTAACATAAAAAAATTCCATAAACATCCATAACTATGGAAAATAATCATATTAGCACATAAACAGCATTCAGAGCACTGCCATGATGTTTATTTTAGACTTTTAATAATTATTTAAGTTTAAATATAATTTTTCATAATTTTTTTAAGCATAAAACTAGGCGTTTCAATTAACTCGTTAATTAGCGTTTCGTGCGGCGATTAAATCCGAATAAATCCAAAACTCATTATTTTACTCCCAAATTTTAAACATAGCATTTTTATTATTTATTCTACCATTCCAAGTCATGAGCCAGACCCGTGGTGTCACGCCCCGAAACTCGGGATTGACACCGGCGTTGTTTAACAATCACACAATCGAAACAACAAGCCTTTCGTAGCACAGTATAAACCGAACCAGTTTATATATCATAATTTTCACGAAATAAACATTGTCTTCACAATAACGAAATCCAACGAAATAGTAAATAATGCGTAAGTGTCTTACAATTCTTTAAATCAGAAAATTCGAAATAAAGCCTATTACTAATCTGGCAAATCACCAACACCAAAATTTTTCCGACTCTTCGTCCTCAACCTGCTCTTCGGACTTATCTGGGAGGGAGAGTAAGGGGGGTGAGTATTTTGGGAATACTCAGTAAATGGGGGACTTTGAACACAACATAACAGATTTAATAACATTTTCGAAACATATCATAAACGTACTGCATGCTTTTCATAATCGTAACGTAAATACCATAACGTAATAACACTGCGATTTTTCACCTTTAACGGTTTACTGACGTCAGTCCCTAAGTTTTAATCCTCTAAGGGGGCTAGGTCATAAAACGGTTCTATCCCACCGCTAAGGGCCATATGTTGGAATTCCACCCATTTTCAGGGAATCCTCACAGTGTCAACACATACACGTAATAATTTTCGTAAAAACGTATAGACGGGAGACGAAGCTCGATCGAATTTTTAAACCAAAAACCGAAAGTTTCATATGCATAAAAACCGAAGTTATAAGTATTTAAAACAGCCCACTTACAGTGTTTGGATGTACAAAAAAAACATGGAGTGTACGGCTTGGTTTGGATCACTTCGCGTTCCTCGTTCGGGTAGCGCTCCGGCTCGATTTCTAGCTTATACTTGGGACGATTTTTGGGCAGAGTTTCGGCTATGGAATGCTGCTGAATTTCGTGGCTTTCAGCTCTAGGATTTCGAATTTTAGGGGTGGAGAATGAGTAGGGATCGTGTGGTATTTATAGGTGGAGGAGATGGATCTAAATTTGGTACAAGAATCCTATCAAAATCATGCCAAATCTCTCAAAATTGGCGCCAATTCTCTTTCTGATTTTCGAAAGTATTGCTACTAAAGTTGGGAGATTCATTCTCTAATCCAATGCTCTTGATTAATTCAGAATTTAGTATTGCAAGATCCAACGGTTTTGGTGAAGAGTTTGATGATTTCCTTCCAAATAACCAAGCAATTAATCCTTACAAAATATTGGCATTTAACCTAAGGGAATTTCGAAAATATCTAGCTTTATTCATGCCTTAACTCTTTTAATTGTATGATATTCAATTCTTGAAAAAAATCCTTCCCAAATTTCGAAATTTGCTTGTACAGTATCTTGACATTGAGGACTTTCCATTCAGACAATTCCAATAACAAGATTAACAATATATTTCTCATTTATCCCAAGAATCCAATCCTAATAATTCCCTTGAAACAATGATTTAGATTGCTTAAAAGATCCGGTTCTCACATCCATCCCTCCTTATGAGAAGTTTCAGTCCTCGAAACTTGAGTTGGCTTGGTCACCAAATAGGTAAGGATATTTCTTTCGCATATTCTCTTCCACTTCCCAAGTTGCTTCTCGCTCAATATGGTTAGACCACTGCACTTTGACGTAGGGAATGATGCGTCACCTGAGGACTTGTTCCTTGGTATCCACGATTCTGATAGGAACTTCTTCGTATTTCAATCCTTCCTCCCAAGTTTCCTTCGGTCAATAGTGGTTCTATTTCTAAAACGTGACTTGAGTCTGGAATGTATCTCCTCAGTTGGGATACATGGAACACGTTGTGGATCCTTGACATGTTCGGTGGCAGTGCCAGTCTGCATGCTAGCGTGCCTACTTTTTCTAAGATTTCAAATGGTCCAACGTATCGAGGGTTCAATTTCCCGGCCTTACTGAATCGTACAACTCCTCTCATAGGCGAGACTTTTCACGTAAGCCTTCTCGCCCACGTTGAACTCTACAGGCCTTCTCTTAAGATCTGCCCAACTCTTCTGTCGGTCTTGAGCTGCCTTGAGCTTTTCTCAAACAATTTTAACTTTGTCCACAGTCATTTGTACTAGCTCGGGTACCACTAAGGCTTTCTCTCCCACTTCGTCCCAATAAAGTGGTGATCGATATTTCCTTCCATAAAGAGCTTCGTATGGAGCCATGCCGATACTGCCGTGATAGCTGTTGTTGTAAGCAAACTCAATTAAGGGTAGATGAGTGCTCCAGTTGCTACTGAATTCCAGGGCGCATGCTCTCAGCATATCTTCTAAGGTCTGTATGGTTCTCTCAGTTTGCCCATAGGTTTGTGGATGATAGGCTGTACTTATGGTCACTTTCGTTCCCATGGCTAATTGAAAGCTCTTCCAAAAGCGCGAGACGAACCTTGGATCCCTATCAGATAAGATGCTAACTGGTACTCCATGCAGTTTCACGATGTTGTCTATGTACAGTGAAGCCAACTTGTCGAGATTGTAGTTCATGCGGACGGGTAGGAAGTGTGCAGTCTTCGTGAGTCTGTCTACTATCACCCATATACCGTCATGTCTTTGCCTAGACTTTGGCAATTCTACCACAAAGTCCATGGAAATATGCTCCCACTTCCATTCGGGAATTTCCAAAGGTTGCAGTAATCCTCCAGGTCGATGGTGTTCTGCTTTGACCTGCTGGTATACCTGACATCTAGAGACGAATTCAGCTACATCTCTTTTCATGCCATTCCACCAGAAACTATTCTTGAGATCTCTGTACATTTTTGTACTGCCTGGATGGACTGAGAATTTTGACTTGTGCGCCTCTGCCATTATCTCTCGGCGAAGGTTTTACTGTCGGGCCCACACAGTCTTCCTTTCATCCACAATATTCCCTTGTCATCGATCTGGTGGTCTTGAGATTTTCCTTCTCTGACTTGATCCTTAAGTTTGATCAGTACCGGGTCTTGATCTTGGTTTAACTTGACGGTCTCCCGTAGGCATGGTTGGGCCGAGAGGGAGGCTAGAGTCACCTTGCCTGGGCCCTTCCTACTTAGCGCATCAGCCACCCTGTTTGCTTTACCCGGATGGTAGCTTATGGTCAAGTCATAATCTTTCAGAAGTTCGATCCATCACCTTTGCCTCATATTAAGTTCCTTTTGGGTGAACAAGTACTTGAGGCTCTGATGGTCTGTGAAGATTTCACATTTAGCACCATAGAGGTAGTGCCTTCAAATCTTTAAGGCGAAGACAACCGCTGCTAGTTCCAGATCATGAGTAGGATAGTTCTGCTCGTGCGGTTTCAACTGTCTTGATGCGTAGGCGATCACTCTTCCTTCCTGCATGAGCACGCATCCTAAACCTTCCTTAGATGTGTCACTGTAGATGGTAAAATCCTTATTCTCTGCAGGCAATATTAACACTGGTGTGGATGCGAGTTTCCCTTTCAATGTCTGGAAACTTTTCTCACAATTTTCATCCCAGATGAACTTAGAATTCTTCTGAGTGAGCTTCGTCAGTGGTACGGCTATGGAGGAGAACCCTTCGACAAACTTCCGATAGTAGCCTGCCAATCCAAGAAAGCTTCTGATATCGGTGGCGTTCTTCGGTCTCGGCCATTCTGTGATTGCTTGTACTTTCTTTGGATCCACTGACACTCCTGCTTTCGAAATTACATGTCCCAGGAAGGACACACTCTTTAGCCAGAATTCACACTTGCTGAACTTAGCATAAAGCTTATTCTCTCTCAAAGTTTGCAACGCAAGGTGAAGGTGTTCTTCATGGCTCGTCTCGTCAGGAGAATAGACGAGGATATCATCGATGAATACCACTATGAACTGATACAGGAATGGCTTGAATACTCTGTTCATCAGATCCATGAACGCTGCCGGTGCGTTGGTCAGACCAAAAGGCATCACGGTGAATTCATAATGCCCATACCTGGTTCGAAAGGCTGTCTTGGGGATATCTTCAGCCCTGACCTTCAACTGATGGTAACCTATCCTCAGATCGAGTTTAGAAAAGACGGCGGCTCCTTTAAACTGATCAAACAGATCGTCTATCCGAGGTAGAGGTTACCTGTTCTTGATTGTGATCTTGTTCAATTCTCTGTAGTCGATGCACAATCTCATACTCCCGTCTTTCTTCTTGATGAAGAGCACTGGAGCTCCCCAGGGGGACACACTCGGTCGAATTTGCCTTTTATCTAGCAATTCTTGGAGTTGTTCCTTCAGCTCCTTGAGTTCGGTTGGTGCCATTCTGTAAGGTGCCTTAGAGATTGGTGCAGCACCGGGAACCAGATTGATCTCGAACTCCACTTCGCGGTTCGGGACCGTCCCTGAGAGTTCTTCTGAAAAACATCTGGGAACTCTCTCGCTATCGGGATGTCTTCCAGACTCAGTTCGACTTCTTCTTTTATTTCACTGACCATAGCCAGGTAGATATCCTCTCCTGATTTCATGGCTTTCCAGGCTTGAGCTGCAGAAAGTAGCAACTTCCGTTCCTTGGATTTACCATGAAACACGATTTCCTTCTGCTCTGCGGTTAGGAGTTTAACTTTCTTCCCTTTACAATCCACTATGGCATTGTTCTTGGCTAACCAATCCATTCCTAAGATGATGTCGAAGTCGACCATGATCAACTGTATCAAGTCGGCGCTAAAAGGCTGATTACTGATACTGATTCTACAATCTCGGTAGATTTCGTGAGTTTCAACGGCCTTACTTGTAGGTGTGGCTATTCGGAGAGGTTCGGCTAACTTATCGGGCTTACGTCCTAACTTCTTAGCACATCTATTAGATATAAAAGAATGTGTGGCACCACAGTCAAATAACACATAAGCAGGCACTTGCTGAATAAATATGGTACCTGACACAACATCGCTTGCATCATCTGCCTCCTCCTACGTCATGGCGAACACCCTGGCATTCGGTTTGTTCTCCCGCGGTTTATTGGCATTTGCCCCTGAGCTTGACCCGTCTCCTTTACCTGGTCCAGCTGTTTTGTTGGTGGCGGCTGGAAAATCTGCCATACGGTGTCCTGGTTTCCCGCATCCAAAGCAGACGCCGCTGGCTCTACGACATTCTCCCAGGTGTGGAAAGTGGCAAGTTGTGCAAGGCTTAATGGCCTGGTAGCCTGAGGCAGGCGAAGGCCCTTTAGATGGTCCACCAGACTGGTTAGGCCTCTTGAAAGTCTAACTGCTATGCGAGGACTGACTATTCATAGGCCTTTTGTTCCTAATCTCTTTCTCTCTGCGCTGAATATCAGTTTCAGCTCGGATAGCTGCGTCCATCAAGTCTGAAAAGTTCGCAGGTTGGTAGACTGCCAAAGCCGACTGTATTCTGCTGTTCAAACCCTTTTTGAAGCGGTGCAATTTCAGAGTTTCATCTGCCATGATTGTCGGTGCATAAGATCCAAGAGAATTGAATTGGGATGTGTATTCTACCACCGACATATCCGGAGTCTGAGTCAGATTTTCAAACTCACTCAACTTTTGCAACCTGACCTCGGCTGGAAAGTACTGCTTGAGGAATGCATCTTGAAAGCGCTGCCATGTGATTGGCCCGACGGTTAACATGGCTGGGGAGACTGCTTCCCACCACTTACTTGCTTTGCCTTCAAGGAAGGGTACTATCACATCCACTTTAAGAGCATCGGGTATTTCTAGCAGTCGCATCTGAGTTTCCACGCTTTTCAACCAGTTTTGGCCTAACTCAGGATCTGCGTCCCCTTGGAATGTCGGGCACCGGTTCTTGCGCAGTGATTCATAATGGAACTTGACTCCATGCTGCGGTGGAGGTGGTGGTGGTTGATTGGCATTCGGGTTCACTCTCCCTTGCAGTGTTGTCGCCACGATCGTGGCTATGGCCATCAAGTCTTCTTGATTAAGACTGAACTGAGGTGGATGTACGTTGCCTTCTTCGTTGGCATTGTTGTTGTTGTTAGCATAACGGGGGTTGCGGTTTTGTCTTGGTGGTCTACCGGCCATTTCCTACAAGTTAAACGCTTCTAAGAATTTGATGTGCATAATGACAAGATTGGATAAATGAGTTATGCTAGCACAACGGAAGTTAATAAGTAAAACATAACTTGAATATAGATGAACGACTGAGATTAATAAATAATCATAATTTTATTAATTTTCGAATGTAAAAGAACAACTGAATGAACAAAGCGTACTGAATGGAAATAAATCATACTGACTGAAATAAAATAGCAACACTGGAAAGATAAACTCCTAGCAATAAGGAAAGGTCACTAAGAAACTCTAATCATCTATCTCTCCATCTCCTATGGCAGCTATAGGCTCGTCGATCTCTATCGGTTCCTCTTCTTCCGGCTCCTCCTCCGGCTCCTCCTCCGGCTCTTCCTCTTGCAGTAGCTCCACCATGTGGGTGAGCTGGGCATTCTCTGCATTAAGCTGGGCCACCTGCGTCTTCCACCCCTGAACATCTGCCTCTGCCTCGTCCAACAGATCTATGGTACACTGGTGGCACAGTTCGTACCCCCTTTTATTCTCCTTGATCTTGTTCTTCAGCGCTTCACCCTGTTGAGTCAGTTGATGGTTCACCTTGGCAATGCAGCTTATAGCCTCACTCAAATTTTCCAGTCTCATTTTGCTCCTGTCATTCAGCTGTTTTTCTTCCTCCAATTCTTTTCGGTACCGGTCGATATCTTTTTGCAGCTTTTTCTCTCGATACAAGCCATGCTCTATGCCATCCCTCAAATCCATGTTATCGCCTCTCACTAACTCACCCTGATAGATCGATTGGTTAAGGCGGACCTGAATCTCCTGTTTCTCAGCGGCTAAGGTTTCGACCTGACTCCTCCTCTCACTCAATCTGGCTCTAAGTCGCCGAATCTGACGGGACTGATAGTGAAGGGCAAGCTCCTTCAGACGAATGGCAGCTTGGGCACGGGTGTGGGGTCGCATAGGGGTAGATGGAGCCATTTCCTGAAATCAAAAAATGGAAATGCTCAGAATCCGAAATAGACAGTATATAACGAGTGAGAATATGCAATATATATGAAATTCTCGAAATTTAAATAAATATATATTTTGTTCCAAAAATGGAAAGTTCGGAATTTGACACATGGGTTCGAAGCATATGTCGAGAGGATTCCGGAACAATTGACGGAATCGAATTCGGAATTTCCTACGAGAAGTTATAGGGTCTACGAATATTTCCTAAAACGGCAAAAACGACGTTTCAGAGGCCCAAACGGAGGAATTTTGCGATTTCAGTCCCTACCTCACGACTTTAGGGTCGTGAGTCTTGATCGTTGGGCCGTTTCGGAGGGGATAGCGTCGGCCTCGAGTCAAAATTCGTCCGAAAATTTTTCGTTCTTTTTTTTTCTTCGAAAATCGATTTTTTTTCCACTCGGATTATGAACCTGGCGGCTCTGATACCATTTAAATGTCACGCCCCGAAACTCGGGATTGACACCGACGTTGTTTAACAATCACACAATCGAAACAACAAGCCTTTCGTAGCACAGTATAAACCGAACCAGTTTATATATCATAATTTCCACGAAATAAACATTGTCTTTACAATAACGAAATCCAACGAAATAGTAAATAATGCGGAAGCGTCTTACAATTCTTTAAATCAGAAAATTTGAAATAAAGCCTATTACTAATCTGGCAAATCACCAACCCCAAAATTTTTCCGACTCTTCGTCCTCAACCTGCTCTTCGGACTTATCTGGGAGGGAGAGTAAGGGGGGTGAGTATTTTGGGAATACTCAGTAAATGGGGGACTTTGAACACAACATAACCAATTTAATAACATTTTCGAAACATATCATAAACGTACTGCATGCTTTTCATAATCGTAACGTAAATACCATAACGTAATAACACTGCGATTTTTCACCTTTTGATCGAGCAAAACTTGCACAGTGAATAATCCCAAAATTTATTTTATAAATGAAAGCTCGATTTAAATATCGCAAGTGCACGATAGTCAAGTTATAATAAACGTAAGTAAATACGAGTATCGTTCCACAAGGACTGCGTTACACTATTTTTATTTTCAATTAAAATTTCTTTAGCAACGATAAATTGAGTTGATGATTAAACTAATGTAAAGTAAAGAATTAAAATAATTAAAATGCAAAGAAAACGTGTTCAAGAACGCAATGATTAATTTGGATTAAATCAAATGGGAAATGAATTTGTTGGGAATTATCAGTTCACCTACCGCTCGTGTTTAACTAATTACACTCGACTTTTACTCGTGCGTCCGACGGAATTCCCTAGACTAATTAATATACTCTGTCGAGCTATATTAATACTAATCAAAAACATGCAGTATTCAAGTGTCCTCAAATATTTAACAGTTCAAGATTGCATTACATTCTATGGAATCCACTAGCTTTCATTCGGGTGAACTATCACTATCGACACGTACCCAATTCCGTATATCTACTAAAATTGTAAATCCGTGGTTTATACTATTTGATCGTATTGTTAACTATTCTATCGAACTCATCAACAACATGGAATAATCAAAGGAAGTTAGCTAGGCTTCGATTGAAACACGAAAGAACAATAGCATAAACAAATCACTAATAAAAACGTCGAGAAATAATGTTCAACACCGAGTACGGGGTAGGATCCCCTCAAATCCCAACAAATCTAGAGTTTAGCTACTGAAATTCATGATAAAAACCAACAATCAATGTAAGAAATAAAATACTGAATAATGAAAATACTAAAGATGACGATGGATGACGGCCACGACGCGTGGAAATCTCGAGGTCTTCGAAATCTCCTTTGCTCCTAGCCTCCTCTCCAAGAAAAATGATGAAAAGTCTGATAAAGATCAAAAAACGGCCGCTGCTCTCGTGTGTTAGGTTATAGTGTAGGATAGAGTCCCTAGAAATTTGGAAACAAATCTTTCTCAATCTCGCTTCTCGCTAGGGCGGTATATTTTGACCACCCTAGCGAGAGGTCCTCGAATAAGCTTCCTCGAGCATGTCCCTGGTTTCGCTGGGGCGGTCACTTTTGACCGCCCTAGCGAGACACTTGCGCAAAATAATCCTCGGCCAGACCACAATGCTCGCTGGGGCGGTCACTTTTGCCCGCCCTAGCGAGACCTCTTCGATATTATGCCAAAGTTTCTCCCACTTTTTGGTTCAATTCCTACAAAATAACCACAGAATACACGAGATTAGTCAAATGCTCAATAATGCTAAAAAATTGCAAAATTCAACTAAAACAAACTAATATGATGCATGAACGCGACTCAAAACCAACACTAAAAACACGTAAAAACGAGTCCTATCAACCCCCTCATACTAACCTTTTGCTCGCCCTCGAGCAAAATAGGTTAAAGCACGAGATTCTAAACAAACAAAACAAACACAAAATACTCAAACAAGAAATAACCAACTCAAGTAAATGTCAATGGTGAGTTAACAACTGTTATGCTCATGCCTCAGTGAACTTTCCCACACACAAATTCATAATCAAGTCGAATCACAAACGAATACTCATTCTCATCTACACATAAATCTCGACACTAATTTGAACGTGTGTGTGTGTCATGATGGGTCTAGTCATTCGTACTTCAAATAGATCAATCATCCGATCATGCGAGTCACTCAATTAGCACTTCAATACAAGTATCACTAGCATGCACTCCCGTGTCCATTTATCACTAACCATAATTTGAACTTTATTCGATTCTTAAGTGCAGAGAAGGGTGTCGAAAATAAGGAAAATAAGCTCAAGTGGCTAACAGTCGGGAGTACACCGATCATTTTCATTGTGCAATCGTCAAGACTTTTCGTCTGACTTTCCTCGTCTCCTTACATCTCCCACTTTTAGCCCAGGAATAGAATTCCATTCCTTTTATTTCGGCTCCCCCTCACCTTACATCTCCACCAATTTTTTCTTTTTCGATATATATATATATATATATATATATATATATTTTTTTTTCATTTTATGCACAATTTTCACACGTGTACTCCCTAGGCTAAGAATATATACTTTGGATTACAGCTGGTTAGGAGTATGATATTTTAATTCAGTGCATTGAAAAAGGGGGTATATGTAAAGTTCAAGACAAATCACATGTTCTCATTCAAGGTCCCAATTAGTGACTTATTTTCACGGGTTTACATGCTAAATCAACTCATAAATGATGCCTTTCAAGTTAACCACACAAAACCTTCAAATTTCACCATTATTCCTACAAAATTCTAGTCCCCACACATATGTGCTCAAAAAGTTCAACTTTGTGCCAAAATTCATGCTTTAACAATCAAGAGTACCATTCATGAGGTGACCCAATCAATACTTTTGTATACTATCAATTCAACATCATCATTGGCTCATACACTATGTCTTCTCACCATAAACAACACCAAATAAAAGAAATGCAACAATTTAAAACCAATTAACTAAGCAAACAAAACAATCTACCCCCCTCATACTAGAGTTGTGCAATGCCCTCAGTGCACAAAACGAAACAAACACTAAAAACATAAAAAAACTCATGAATGTAAATGCAAAGAAAGAATATGCAAAATAAAAAGCAAGGGGAAACAGTGAACTCCCCTAATCAGAAATCGTCCTCCTCCTCATTCTCAGGCGGTGGGACTCCCTCTTCAGCCGCTGGGGCATAGGATAATGGTATTGAAACTGGAAGGGTGGCGGGTATGCTGGTGTAGGTGGCCGGCCGGATGTGTCTATGCCCAAATGAGTTGAGATCCCCTGCACCAAGTATTCGATGTTCTGAATGTGGGCTTGATTAACGGCCTGGTACTCAGTCTGATAAGTGGCCCAAGCGCCCAATTCGTCGAGGCGATCTCGCATGGCACGGCGGCGTGGCTGCGGAGGTGGTGGTGTATGTCCTAAGGCCGGAGGTGGTTGAGCTGCTCCCCCATAATCGAAAAATACCTCCTCGGGCAGCTCAGCCTGTCTTTTCTCCCTCTTGGATCTATAAAGAGCCTCATCAATGGCTCTCATCGGCGGTAACCACTCATCATCATCTGCAAATATCACCCCCACTCGGGCACACAGCTCAGTCACTATCGTCGGAAAGTAAAAAGCCAAATTGCTGCTATTAATGCACATGTTAAGCTGTCCGAAAATGAGCCTGCCCACATCAATCACCATCCCAGTACAGATGGCATAAAGAACAACCGCCCGCTCACGCTACACATCACTCGTATGACCGACCGGCATCAATCTCTTAGACAAGAATGCATACCACAATGCCCCCTCCACTTTCAAAAACTTTTCAAGAAAGATCGTGTAAGTCCCCGATTGTTTCCACGTGGTGCCCGGATAACAGAGTGTGCGAATGATCAAATCATAATCCGGGTTAAGCACCCACGCCTGAAACACCGAATCGTCCACCGACGGTAAACCCAACATATCATTGATCGTCTTGGGATCATACGGGACTAGATGTCCCCTCACAAATGCCTTCGACTCATTTCCCTCCGGAGCATTGGCATAAAATTCACGCACAACCGGAACCACTGCTGCATTCGGTTGTGCTACAAAGGCATTCCACCCTCTTCTTTCTATTTGGGACTCCGAAAATTGAGCGATAAGAAACGAGCTAAATCCACGCTCAGGGATTGGTTTCCTATGTAGTCTAGCATGCTCAAATCTTTCCCTAGCTTTTTCATTCACAAACATAGATGGAGTGGAACGAGAACTAGAAGCACCCTGAGTTACCTTAGATCTTTTGGGTGCCATGTAGAGATTGGAGTGCACAAAGTATCCAACCGCCGGAAAATTGTTGAGGGTCGCCGGAGAAGCTCACCGGAATATGTGGAAGATGACCGGAGTTGCTTGAAAGACCGCCAGAGAAGAAAATCTTGTAGCCTAAATGCTTCCTCGTGGAGTGTATGGACCAAGATTGAGTCTTTGCCCTGAAAAATCACCAAATAATAAGGATTGAGTACAAAAGATGGAGGGGGGTGCCGAAAATCGGAGGGGAGGAGTAGGGTTCGAAGTGGGGAGGAAAAGAGAAGAGGAAAGTATTTATAATCTGCGCGACTCGCTAGGGCGGTAAAAACAGACCGCCCGAGCGAGAAGTTTTCGGAAAAAAAAATTTTTTGTTAATCTTGCGACTCGCTAGGGCGGTCAAAATCGACCGCCCGAGCGAGAAGTTTTCGGGGAGAAAAATTTTTTTTAATCTGCGCGACTCGCTAGGGCGGTATATTTTTCCCGCCCTGGCGAGACGTTTTCGTAAAAGGCTTTTCTTTAAAAACGAGTACCCGCTGGGGCGGTCAGTTTTGACCGCCCGAGCGAGAAGTGTTCGGGAAAAAATTTGAATGCAATGCCATGCAACTACCTAAATGCAAATGATGCGATTAATAACTAAAAAAAAAAAAACTATAATCAAAATCAAAATAAGGAGTAGAAGTAGTTCTCAATTTATAGTCTAGAGCTCGACTCTTCACCCATGTCCTCAATGACTGTCATGGAGCCGAGTGACTCCAATTTGTGGCTCAATTGTGCCACCGATATAGTGCTTCAATCTTTGAGCGTTCACAGTAAATGTCCCGTCCTTGCCATCATGCAACACCACTGCACCTGATGGGAACACCTTGGCTATAGTGAATGGTCCTGACCACCTTGACTTTAGCTTGCCCGAAAAGAGTCGTAAGCGAGAATTGTATACCAACACCGCTTCACCCACTTTGAATTCCCTTCTTATAATGTGTTTGTCATGGGCTCGTTTGGTGCGTTCCTTGTATGATAGTGCAAGATCATAAGCTCTTCCCCGAAACTCATCTAACTGATTCAACTGCAGCAATCGTTTTTCACCTGCAAGAGCAAAATCAAAGTTTAGTGCTTTGGTCGCCCAATATGCTCTATGCTCTAATTCGACTGGTAGATGACATGCTTTACCAAAAAGCAACCTATATGGTGTAGTGCCTATAGGTGTTTTAAAAGCAGTACGATACGCCCACAAAGCATCATCTAACCGAATGGACCAGTCCTTCCTATTCACATTAACCGTCTTCTCTAAAATCCTCTTAATTTCTCGATTGGATACTTCAACTTGTCCACTAGTTTGGGGATGGTATTGAGTGGAAACTTTGTGGGTGACACCATATTTGCCCAACAGTTTATCAAAAATTTTGTTGCAAAAATGGGTGCCACCATCACTTATGATTGCACGTGGTGCACCAAATCGATTAAAAATATGTTTCTTCAAAAATTTTAACACCACTTGTGCATCATTAATGGCACAAGCCTCTGCCTCCACCCATTTAGATACATACTCCACTGCCACCAGAATAAATTTCTTTGCAAAAGACGCAGGAAAAGGACCCATAAAATCAATCCCCCACACATCAAATATTTCACACTCAATAATGTTATTTAAAGGCAACTCATGACGGTTGGAAATATTACCTGTGCGTTGGCATCTATCACAATTGAGAACATACAAACGAACATCCTTAAAAAGAGTTGGCCAATAGAAGCCACATTCAAGTACCTTAGATGCCGTCCGTATGGGTCCAAAGTGACCACCTACCTCACGGTCATGACAATGGTTTAGAATTTGATTGGTCTCCTCCTCCGCCACACATCTTCTTATCATGGAGTCTGCACAAATCTTAAACAAGAACGGTTCCTCCCAAAAATAATATTTCACGTCTGAAAAGAATTTCTTTCTTTGGTGAAACAATAAATTAGGTGGAGGTGTGCCAGTGACAAGAAAATTTGCAAAATCGGCATACCAAGGGTACACATTTACCTCAAGCAATTGTTCATCAGGAAACCAGTCATCTATATCATCGTCACTGCCCTTAATTTCAACATGCTCAAGCCTAGACAGGTGGTCAGCAACTACATTTTCCACACCCTTTTTATCTCGAATTTTGAGATCAAATTCTTGCAATAATAAAATTCACCTAATTAACATAGGTTTCGCATCTTTCTTAGCAAGCAAGTATTTTAGGGCAGAATGATCTGTATACACAGTTACTTTAGACAGAACAAGGTATGAATGAAATTTGTCAAAAGCAAATACTATAGCAAGCAATTCCTTTTCAGTAGTAGCGTAATTCAATTGAGCATCATTTAAAGTCTTACTTGCATAGTAGATGGTATGAAATACCTTGTTCTTCCTTTGACCCAGCACCGCACCAACAGCTGTATCACTAGCATCGCACATCACCTCAAACGGTAGCTCCCAATCAGGGACAGTCAGAACAGGTGCTGTCACCAAGCTTTCCTTGAGTATCTCGAATGCATGCAGACAAGTAGAATCAAAATTAAATTCAGCATCTTTCATCAACAAAGAGGATAAAGGTTTAGCAATTTTGGAAAAATCTTTAATGAAACGCCTATAAAAACCAGCATGGCCTAGGAAACTTCTAACTCCTTTTATTGATGAAGGTGGGGGTAAGTTTTTGATTACTTCCACCTTGGCTTTGTCAACCTCAATTCCATTCTCCGATACTTTGTGTCCTAACACAATCCCCTCTTGAACCATAAAATGACATTTCTCCCAATTCAACACCAAATTGCTCTCCTCACATCTAACTAACACCAAGTTCAAATTCTCTAAACATTCATTAAATGAGGAGCCAAAAATAGAGAAGTCATCCATAAAGATTTCAAGAAAATTTTCAGTCATGTCATGAAAGATAGCGGTCATGCATCTTTGAAATGTTGCAGGTGCATTGCATAAACCAAAAGGCATACGCCTAAACGCAAAAGTACCATAAGGGCAAGTGAAAGTAGTTTTCTCTTGGTCCTCAGGTGCAATTGTCATTTGATTGTATCCCGAGTATCCATCTAAAAAGCAATAAAATTCATGACCTGCTAATCGTTCAATCATTTGATCGATAAATGGCAAGGGAAAGTGATCTTTACGGGTTGCATCATTCAATTTCCTATAATCTATGCATACACGCCAACCCGTAACAGTTCTAGTGGGAATCGACTCATTTTTTTCATTAGTAATAACAGTAATCCCACCCTTTTTAGGCACACATTGTACAGGACTTACCCACGCACTATCAGAGATAGGATAGATAATACCTGCATCCAGAAGTTTAATTGTTTCAGCTTTTACTATCTCTTGCATCTTTGGATTGAGTCTCCTTTGTGGTTGTGCTAGAGGTGAGTATTTATCTTCCATCAGAATTTTGTGCATGCAGATCGAAGGACTTATCCCTTTTATGTCCGAAACCTTCCAAGCGATGCTCCTTGAGAACTCCCAAGAGCTTACTCTCCATATCATCTGTCAAAGAAGAGGAAATAATAACAGGCAATTTATTATTTTCTCCTAGATATACGTACTTGAGATGTGGAGGTAATGGTTTGAGCTCCAAAGTAGGTGGCTCCTCTAGGCTTGACTTTTGAGGCATTAAATCTTTTCTGTCTCCCAATTCCTCTAGTCTAAGCCTCACTTGCTTTCTCCAAGGTGGAATGGCATTCAAATGAGCTACCATCTCCATCTTTTCCTCGTCTAGCTCGTCCTTCTGTTTTTCAGTAGTGAGAGTGGCCTCCAATGGTTCTTTCAATCCATCCTGCACAAAATCACAAACAAGCGAATCCAAGACATCAATACGAAAGCAACTATCATTGTGCATTTGTGCTTGAGAGTATTGAAAACATCAAAAATAATTTCTTCTTCTCCAACTCTCAGTCTCAATTTCCCCTCCTCAACATCAATCAGTGCTTTCCCTGTAGCCAGAAAAGGTCTCCCTAGGATTAAAGGCATCTCTAAATCTTCCTCCATGTCAAGTACCACAAAGTCTGCAGGAAAAATAAACTTATCCACTTTCACCAGAACATCTTCGATAATCCCACGTGGATACTTGACAGATCTGTCAGCCAGCTGCAACGACATCCTAGTTGGCTTGGGTTCACCTAATCCCAGTTTCCTAAACACAGAAAAAGGCATCAGATTAATACTCGCACCAAGATCACATAAAGCTTTATGAAAATTAATGTCACCAATAATGCAAGGTATCGAGAAACTCCCTGGATCTTTTTGCTTCGGAGGCATCTTGTTTTGAACTAAAGCGGAGCAATTTTCGGTCAAATTCACCGTCATATGATCTTCTAGCTTCCGCTTATTTGCTAAGATATCTTTCAAGAATTTTGCATAACTTGGCATATTCAATAAAGCATCAGCAAAAGGAATGTTAATATGCAATTTTTTAAATATCTCAAGAAATTTACCAAATTGTGCATCTAATTTAGCTTTCTTCATTGCTGCAGGAAAAGGTGGAGGGATAACAATTTTATTCTGTGCAATAGGTGTAGATGTAGAGTTAGAAGACTTACCTCCTCGATTTTTCACCTCATCCTCACCGTGCTTGGTCTTTTCCTCATTAGACCCGAGTGTTTTTCCACTACGCAATTCCACCGCCTTCACATGTTCTCTTGGGTTAGTTTCCGTGTTGCTTGGTAAAGTTCCTTGCTCCCTATTAGCAATCAACTTAGCCAATTGTCCAATTTGATTCTCTAACCCCTTTATGGATGCATCTTGGTTCTGAAATCTCGTCTCTGTTGCAGAAATAAATTTAGTCATCATTTGCTCTAAATTGGACTTCTCCTCCCGAGACGGTTCTGGCTTGAATCCTTGGTGCATCACATATGGTGGACCTCTTTGTTGGCGATGTCGGTTGTTTTGACCTCCCCATGAAAAGTTTGGGTGATTCCTCCATCCCGGATTATATGTGTTCGAGTAAGGGTCATTTCTAGGACGGTTCTGGAATCCCACTTGTTTTACCGGTGCTCCCTCAGGCACATAGAATGGGTTGCCATCTTGGCAATCCTGCACATCATGCTCACCCCCACACTTATCACAGAAAATTTCTTGCAGACGCATAGCCGACCCACTCATGCTCATCCCATCAATCTTTCTATTCAAAGCCTCTAACTGTGCTGAAACCGCCGACAAATCATTAACTTGATTAACTCCAGCACCTCGTCTCTGCCTATCAGACTGAGGATGATAGCTACTAGCAGCCATCTCCTCCAATAACTCATATCCTTCCTCCACCGTCTTTCTCAGTAAGTTACCACAGGCAGCAGCATCTATCATAGTACGGTTAGGAGTAAGCAGACCATAGTAGAAAGTTTGAACAACTAACCCAAGAGGCAGCTCATGGTGTGGACATCTCCTCAACAAGTCCTTGTAGCGCTCCCATGCCTCGTAAAGTGACTCTTGCTTATATTGAGCAAAAGTAGTAATGTCGGCTCTGAGCTTCATAGTCTTCGACGGAGGAAAGTACTTGATCAGGAACGCCTTTGCCATATCTTCCCATGTAGTAATAGACCCTACAGGCAAACAGTTTAACCACGACTTAGCTTTATCTCTCAGTGAAAATGGAAATAAACGCAAACGAATAGCGTCATCAGACACGCCATTAAACTTAAAAGTATCACAAATTTCAAGAAAGTCAGCTATATGAGAATTAGGGTCGTCAAGTGCACTTCCCCCAAATTGGACAGTGTTCTGAATCATCTGAATGATAGCTGGCTTGATCTCAAACTGATTAGCTCGGATGACTGGTCTTACGATGCTTGGACGTGCTCCATCAAGAGACGGCTGTGCATAATCCAACATCGGTATACGCCTTGGCTCCTCTCTTTGTTGATCGCCTTCCATTCTTTCCTTCGCTCTTTGCTGCTGTAGTCGACGTCTAGCTGTGCGTTCGATCTCGGGGTCAAAAGGCTCAAGCTTAAACTCGAGTGATCTTCGCATGCACCACAAGAAAAATCTGCAACACAATGAGAGTATCAAATAACAATAAAATAAATAATACTAAAGAATTTAACTGAAAAATAAAAAATTGTGAATCAACAGTCCCCGGCAACGGCGCCAAAAACTTGATCGAGCAAAACTTGCACAGTGAATAATCCCAAAATTTATTTTATAAATGAAAGCTCGATTTAAATATCGCAAGTGCACGATAGTCAAGTTATAATAAACGTAAGTAAATACGAGTATCGTTCCACAAGGACTGCGTTACACTATTTTTATTTTCAATTAAAATCTCTTTAGCAACGATAAATTGAGTTGATGATTAAACTAATGTAAAGTAAACAATTAAAATAATTAAAATGCAAAGAAAACGTGTTCAAGAACGCAATGATTAATTTGGACTAAATCAAATGAGAAATGAATTTGTTGGGAATTATCAGTTCACCTACCGCTCGTGTTTAACTAATTACACTCGAATTTTACTCGTGCGTTCGACGGAATTCCCTAGACTAATTAATATACTCTGTCGAGCTATATTAATACTAATCAAAAACATGCAGTATTCAAGTGTCCTCAAATATTTAACAGTTCAAGATTGCATTACATTCTATGGAATCCACTAGCTTTCATTCGGGTGAACTATCACTATCGACACGTACCCAATTCCGTATATCTACTAAAATTGTAAATCCGTGGTTTATACTATTTGATCGTATTGTTAACTATTCTATCGAACTCATCAACAACATGAAATAATCAAAGGAAGTTAGCTAGGCTTCGATTGAAACACGAAAGAACAATAGCATAAACAAATCACTAATAAAAACGTCGAGAAATAATGTTCAACACCGAGTACGGGGTAGGATCCCCTCAAATCCCAACAAATCTAGAGTTTAGCTACTGAAATTCATGATAAAAACCAACAATCAATGTAAGAAATAAAATACTGAATAATGAAAATACTAAAGATGACGATGGATGACAGCCACGACGCGTGGAAATCTCGAGGTCTTCGAAATCTCCTTTGCTCCTAGCCTCCTCTCCAAGAAAAATGATGAAAAGTCTGATAAAGATCAAAAAACGGCCGCTGCTCTCGTGTGTTAGGTTATAGTGTAGGATAGAGTCCCTAGAAATTTGGAAACAAATCTTTCTCAATCTCGCTTCTCGCTAGGGCGTTATATTTTGACCGCCCTAGCGAGAGGTCCTCGAATAAGCTTCCTCAAGCATGTCCCTGGTTTCGCTGGGGTGGTCACTTTTGACCGCCCTAGCGAGACACTTGCGCAAAATAATCCTCGGCCAGACCACAATGCTCGTTGGGGCGGTCACTTTTGCCCGCCCTAGCGAGACCTCTTCGATATTATGCCAAAGTCTCTCCCACTTTTTGGTTCAATTCCTACAAAATAATCACAGAATACACGAGATTAGTCAAATGCTCAATAATGCTAAAAAATTGCAAAATTCAACTAAAACAAACTAATATGATGCATGAACGCGACTCAAAACCAACACTAAAAACACGTAAAAACGAGTCCTATCACCTTTAACGGTTTACTGACGTCAGTCCCTAAGTTTTAATCCTCGAAGGGGGCGAGGCCATAATCATTGAAAATAATCATATTAGCATATAAAATAGCATTTAGGACACTGCCATGACGTTTACTAATTTTTAGGTGTAAAAAGAACGTTTTACCCCTGGACGTAAAATTTCACATTTTTGATTTTTTTTTCTTAATTCCATTGACTCTAACATGTCCCAAATAATTATTTAAGCTCACATGAATTTTTTCATATTTTTATTTAGCCTAAATCAAGTACTTTTAATTTATTCTTTAAATATGACGTATTAATGTGTTTTAATCCCGTATTAAACCAAACCTTAATATAAAATTCCCAAATTAAAAACTTAGACTTATAATAACTATTTAAGCTTAAATATAATTTTTCATAATTTTATGAAGCTTAAAACTAGGCTTTTCAATTAACTCGTTAATTAGCGTTTCGTGCGACGATTAAATCCCGATTAAATCCAAAACTCGTTATTTTGATCCCAAATTTTTAACATAGCCTTTTTATTATTTATTCTACCCTTTCATGTCATGAACCACCCCCGTGGACCCACGGAATCAATTTTGGCTTAATTAATCTCGTTTTTGACCCTTCGACGAACACACCGAGCCATCTCCTAATTTACCCGAGCCACTGCCCGAGCCACCTTGAACCAAAACCTAGTCAACCCATCTAGGGACCCTACTGTGCAAGCCCAGCCCGTAAAACAAGCCATGGCCCGCTCAAAAACCTTCCTGAAACTGAACCCAAAATCTGCATGTTTTGTGCGTGACACTTACCACCTTACCAAGACTCCTAGCCAACTAGGACTCCTCTATCCACCTAACCAACGATCACCTAGGACCCTCACCAACCCTGGACCATGCCGAGACTCGACCCAGACCAACCCAGCCCCTAGAACCCGAGCTGCGAACCACTGGACTACATGACAGCAACTTACGTGTGTTTATGGTGCTCCCTTGCTTCTCACGTCCCTCTCGAGCCAGCAGCAACCCGAGCCGCCCCAGCCCCTGCCCAGACCATCTTGCACCCTCTTAGAACCCTAAGGACCTAGCCCAGCCCAGCCTAGAGCCCCATGGCCGAGCCACTTCTCCCCTAACCCAACTGTCAACCTGCGCGCTATCCTTGCTCTCGGGTGGAGTCCTTCTTGGCAAGGACTCCTCCCGGCCCCTTATTTCCAAGTCCTAGCATGGCTAGGACTCTTCCATGACTCAAACCATGACCCTGCCCTGACCCCAGATGAACCATGCAAGGCCTAGCCTCTTATTCCCCAACATCCGAGCCCTCACAGTACACAACACCATGTTCAGTTCCAGCTTCACATTTCTGTTTTGTTTTGTGCAGCGTTTTGTTGCTTTTGTGTGTGATTCTAGACCTTTAAACTTGTGTAAATACATGCTTATTCATATCATAGTTCATGGCAGCCCCTTAAACATCATATAAACATGATTTGGATCCAATAACAAAGGTTTAAACACAAGCATGAGCATAGTTACGAAATTGTGAATTGTGTGACTTGTTTTCATGCAAAAATTCAATAAATAAAATACTATGGTGTGATGATGAGTAAAAGGAGAATATGGCGTGCCTTTGCGTAATTTACGCACGAATATACGTTGACGAATCGAAGAACGGCGACGAGAAACCTTGGATGAATTTTCCCTTGAACCTTCAAACTTCCTAATTGAAATTGTGTGTGCCGTGTCTTGAGTTTGAGGGGAGAGTTTGATAGAATTTTAAAAAGTGGGAGGCGTGTATATGTGTAGGGTTTGGGGAGGGTTTAATCATATTATATAATTTAATTAATAACTAATTAGGCTTAAGACCAATAAGGGATTTAATTAGGCCCATTAATCTTTAATTAAATACTAAAAATAAGTTTGTGAATTTATTAGCCGGGTTTTCAAAACGTTCGTATTTTGTTGAAAATCTAACACCGATAAAAATTACGTCCCGGCGTATAAAATCACCTCAAAACCCCTTATTTTCAAAAATAAGAAAAAGCAACACCCTTATTTTAAATAATTAAAAACAACTATTTAATAAAAATATTTTCTATTTTTCAACCCTCGGTCTCCGTTCCTCGATCGCAACTCGAATAACCTTTAAAAATATATTTTAATGCAATCATGTAGAAAAATATATTTTAAACATGTAAATATACACAACAAAATTAATCCATGCAATTAAAACCATTAATTGAAATGCACAAGGAATTTAATAATTTGCGCATGTGGTTTGCGTGGACTTTTAAATTTTCGGGGCGTTACACGTATAGACGGGAGTCGAAGCTCGATCGAATTTTTAAACCAAAAACCGAAAGTTTCATATGCATAAAAACCGAAATTATAAGTATTTAAAACAGCCCACTTACAGTGTTTGGATGTACAAAAAAAACGTGGAGTGTACGGCTTGGTTTGGATCACTTCGCGTTCCTCGTCCGGGTAGCGCTCCAGCTCGATTTCTAGCTTATACTTGGGACGATTTTTGGGCAGAGTTTCGGCTAGGGAATGCTGCTGAATTTCGTGGCTTTCAGCTCTAGGATTTCGAATTTTAGGGGTGGAGAATGAGTAGGGATCGTGTGGTATTTATAGGTGGAGGAGATGGATCTAAATTTGGTACAAGAATCCTATCAAAATCATGCCAAATCTCTCAAAATTGGCTCCAATTCTCTTGCTGATTTTCGAAAATATTGCTACTAAAGTTGGGAGATTCATTCTCTAATCCAATGCTCTTGATTAATTCAGAATTTAGTATTGCTAGATCCAACGGTTTTGGTGAAGAGTTTGATGATTTCCTTCCAAATAACCAAGCAATTAATCCTTACAAAATATTGGCATTTAACCTAAGGGAATTTTGAAAATATCTAGCTTTATTCATGCCTTAACTCTTTTAATTGTGTGATATTCAATTCTTGAAAAAAATCATTCCCAAATTTCGAAATTTGCTTGTACAGTATCTTGACATTGAGGACTTTCCATTCAGACAATTCCAATAACAAGATTAACAATATAATTCTCATTTATCCCAAGAATCCAATCCTAATAATTCCCTTGAAACAATGATTTAGATTGCTTAAAAGATCCGGTTCTCACACTGTGGACCCATGGATTCAATTTTAGTCTTATTAATTTTGTTTTTTGACCCTCAACCGATCAACCCGAGCCATCTTTTGATTTACTCGAGCCATGCCCGAGCCACCTCGAGCCAAACCCTAGCCAACTCATCTAGGCACCCTCTTGAGCAATCCTGACCCATAAAACCTAACCCTAGCTCATGCCCAAGCCCTGCAACCGAGCTACAAAAATCTGCTTGTGAGCCCTTCCTTGCCCAAGACTCCTAGTGACCCTAGGACTCCTCTAGACATCTAACCACTGATCACCCACGACCCTTACTGACGCTAGACCGGTCCCAAGCCCGAGCCACCCCCAGCCCAAGCCCCTGAGCCGTGCAGCAAGACCCTGCGCAAGCCATCTTCTAGTCGCAGCCCCTCCCTCACGTGAATTAGGAGTTTTTCCATGCTAGGACTCCTCCTCCTCTAGACCCCGACTCCCTCCACCTAGCCGCACCTGTACAACCCTCTAGACCTTCCTGCACCACGCCTGGACCTGCGCACCAGCCTAGGCGCTTGCACCAGCAGCACACCACTTTCTTCTTCAAGTGGGTCTTGCGCGTCTCCCCTTCTCCCCTACGTGCAGCAGTGCCCAGCCGCCCTAGGGCTCCTCCTAGCCTCTCAACACGACCCTAGCCAAGCCCCTACTAGCCCTGGCCGAGCCCCCTAGCCCCATGCAAACCATCGAGTTCCTTGGCCCCCACATGGACACACAAATTCTTCATATACCTCACGGCTCTCTTCCCTTAACCCACGTTTTTCCAGCTTTATTTTAAGAATTTGTGCAGCATAATCATGTGTTTTAGGACCCTTAGAAACGTGTTTGATCAAAGCCTAATTCATGGCAGCCCTTTAAACATCATACAAGCATGGTTTTGAATCAATAAACACAAGTTAAACACATGCCTATGCATAGTTGCAAAAATTGTGAGTGGTGTGACTTGTTTTTATGCAAATTCATAAACAATTACATAATATGGTGTGATGATGAGTAAAAGAAGAATATGGTGTGCCTTTGCGTAATTAACGCACGAAAAAAAAACCGTTGACGATTTGCGAAAACTGGACAAGAACCTTGGCTTGAATTCCCTTGTGCTTTTTCCGAAAATTTCTTCTACTTTGATGTGTTGTGTGCTGTGTGATATGGTGAGATTTCATAAAAGTGGGCGTGTGAAGTGTAGGGTTTTGGGGAGAGTTTAACATATTTAAATACTAATTAATCACTAACAAAGCTTTAGGCTTATTAAGCCAACAATTTAGGCCCATTAGTCTTAATTAGGATTTAATAAAATATCAACAAAGTTTTTATTTAAAATAATTTGTGAATTTATTAGCCGGGTTGCCAAAAAGCTCGCATTTTTATTGAAATCCAACAGAGATAAAATTTACATCCCTGCGTATAAATCACCTCAAAACCCCATAATTTCAAAAATAAAAAAAAGCAACACTCTTAATTTAAATAATTGAAAACAATTAACCAATAAAAATATTTTCTAATTTTCAGCCCTCGGTCTCCGTTCCTCGATCGCAATTCGAATAACCTTTTATAAATACATTTTTTATGCAATAATGTAGAAAGTATATTTAAATATGCAAACATGCACAACATAATTAATTAATGCAATTAAAATATTTAATTAAAATACATAAAGAATTTAATAATTGTATGCATGAGGTTCACGTGGACTTTTAAATTTTCGGGACGTTACATCAAGAATGAAAAGAATCTGAGAAGAGTCAAGAACAATCCAAGAAACTTAACCCTTGGTTGAGGTAATTTTTTTAATATTTTGAAGAAAAGATGTTTAATTTTTTTATTAAATTATATTTTAGTTGTTCTATAATTATAATGTTGTTGATAAATTAAATTTTAATTTTTATGAACAAAATACTAAAATACACATGTTCTCTTCTTTTGAATTAATACGTAGGCAAAAGCTTGTGTGAGACAAATATCTTATTTGAGTTATTTTTGAAAAAATATTATTTTTTATGCTAAAATATTATTTTTTATTGTGAATATCGATAGAGTTATCATCTCACATGTAAATATTTGTGAGACTGTATCAAAATAACTCGTTCTAATATGAATGGCACAACCTATTTCCTCAATCACCCCCTCAGATTTTCTATTGACCCTTCATTTCAGTCACAATCTCCGATCTCCGCTCCCATTTTTTCTCCGGAATGGCGGCGTCTGCCACGAGATTCATCTTCGCTCTCCTTACGTTTGTAACTGTGGGAATGATTATCGGTAATTTTCCTCAATCATCTCCATTTTAAAATTGTAATTTTGAGCAACTTTTTTTTTTAAAGAAAACTTTTTATAAATTGTAAATAGCTGTTTCTCATCATGGATTGACTGAAGAATTAGTTTTTCTAGTGAGTGACGTCATTATCGTGACATTTATGCGTCGTTTCAAATTATCTTCTGATTTTATCTTCCAAAATTCTTTTGCATTCAATTGGGTTTTTTTGGTGTTTATAGTTTGTTGTGAGAAATTTCGCAGGAAAGAAGTGAAGTTTGTATTCAATCTTAGTTGATCAATATTTTTTTTGCTTGCATCACCCAATTTGGGAAAAATGATTTTTTTTTTCGAATCTGAACATTTTAGGTAAAAATTTGGTACCGCGCTCTGTAAATAGTAAACCCACCATGAATGGTAAAACTAGACATCAGAAAAGGAAAAAATCTCCAAATTCAGCTGGGTTCTACTGAGAATATTACCTCATTCTGTTTTATGATCAGCAGTACTTGACCATTATATACGGCAATGTTTTGACAAGAAAATATGTTTGTGTGTAAAGTAATAGTGTCATTGACAATGCATGCTTCATAATAATTAAATCAGAAACTTTGATTTTTGAATTTGCTTCGCTTTAAGATAAATGAACATCTGGTTTTCTTGTGGAAACTGCTTCCTCTACAATTTCAAAGTGACGCATCTTTTAAATCACTTGTAAGTGTTGTTTAACTTGAGTCAATTGTCATTTCCACTTTCCATGGTCGTTATATTTTATTTTAACTGTTATATTGTTGCCATTGTGATTTTTATGGCATTTCTAATGCTCAGGAGCTTTGATCCAATTGGCATTTATTTGGAGGTTGGAGGATTCACATGGTAGATTTATCAATCAATTCTCTTCCAAGGGTTTTATCATTTTCCTTGCATTGCTACTGTATGTTTGTATACCAATGGGTGTTATTTGATAGCTGAATTTTACTGATTTTTCTAATAACATTTACACTAGTAGAATGGTAAGCACTATCTCTAGTAATAATCTATTCTAGTCCAAGTGTGAGATGCAAGCAAGAGTAGAGAGTAAGTCCATCGTTAACATTTAAATTTGCTGGGTTCTTTCAAACAGGCTCAAATTTCTCCCAATCTTCTCCGACTGTAGGATGAATGGTTTTATTTCAACTAGATGAATCCCTTGTCTTGACACTGTACTAACTACTATCCATGCTAAGGGTTATTCTTTAATTTTGGAAGATTTAATTCTTTCTTCAAAATTCGTTTCATTCACATGGGTTTTTCGGATGCGATCAATTTAGCTTCTGATCCTCAAAGCAGTATTCTGCATTGGATTTGCTTGATTACTATTTTGAAGACTTTTCACGACTCAAAGTCATTCGATGTTGTTTTGGTCTAATGCCAACTCTACTAACTTCAAACAAAATCTCTGGGCCACTATAGAAATCACAATCACATTTATTGAAAGTTACGTATTTCCATTTCAATTATCTCAGTCTCCTGGGAGACCTTCAGTTTGTGGGAGTTACAAAGAAATGGTGTTTGTGATCTTATACATCATCTTGTTATTCAGTTGTTTGACCAGTTTTTCCCATCAATACCAAGAGTGATTCAGAAATCAGCCGAGTGGGGGCGACTCATGCCTGTTGGGTGGGGGGATAAATATGAAATTTTAAAAGTTGCACATGAAAAATCAATTTTTTATATGAGGGCGGAGGCGATGCCTCCCCTGCTCTTCTATTTGTCCATCCTTGGTAGCCATAGTATTTGCAGGATCTCATTTTTATGGATGTTTATGAATTATAATTTTTTATAAATGAAACTACTTGTTATCATGTTGTGCTATGATGCCCAAACAAAAATGTAATTTCAATCCAAAAACATGATCTACTCTTGTTACACGATTGGTTAGAATTGGAGCATGTATATATGCCGTAAAAATATGCATAAAAAGTTTATTTTGAAAAACATAAGAATTCGTCTTCATTGCTCCGTTGAATTAAAATGGTTTGTCTTAGTTCTATCACTTTCTCGGTACTCTTGTTGCAAGATCTCATCTTTTTGGATGTTCCAAAATTTTTAGCGGTTGAGTTACTTGCTACAACTCCCACAACATTCAAACTAAAGGCAAATGGAATCTGAAATCCAGTAGTACTTTTGTCGCATGTTTGAGATTTGATTAACTCCGTACCAAAATATTTACGTTGAGTTTTTTCTATCAAAGTATGCAACTTATGAGAAGGTTATCTCTCCTTTTGCTTTTATACTGTGGAAATTCTCGTATTAAGATTGTTGATGAATGTAGTGGAAAAGTTGTACGAGTACATCTGTGTATTTACAGTATATTTTCTACTGTTTTAATGATTGATTAAGTACTTTAAAATTTTAATAAACCTGGAATATATTTAATGTCAGTATTTTCGAGAAGATCTTTCATGCACGGATTTTTTGTTTAATTCAATTTTGTGCTTTTCGCACGCGTCACCTGTAAATTTTTTACCCGTTCTTCTATTCTCCATTTGGACTTGTACCAAAATGTTATGTATTTCCTATTTCAAATATGTTTAAACTGTTCCAAGTGCCCGTCTTGTGGATTTGGACATGGCGCCTTATCAATTAACCAAATGGGAGAATGTTGGGCTGTAGGAATTGGGTATTCTTTAGGAAGAATTCAAAGTCTGAACAGAGGCAGTCTTGAACTTGCTAGAGGTTTCAACTCTTATTATTGATCTAAATTTTACATGCACCAAATAGGACAAAAAAATGAATAAATGTTTGTTGAATATCACTGGCCTTACTGCATGTTCTCTTTTGTCAGGTAAATCCTATTGGGAAGACAAAGAAGCTGCAATTTTACGTCTTGGATATGTACGCTTATTTGTTTTAATCCTTTTTCATTAGCTTTTGGCTTTGTAAAGGAATGGAATTTTATCAATTTTTAATGTTTGTAAATTAGAAGAATAAAACATGAGACATTAGATCACATCTTACCGATTTATTTAGTTACATTTTTGTTACTTCTGACTAGACTTAATATTTGGGAGACTAACGTATTCCTGAGTATCTTATTATCTGTTTTATTGCAATAAATATTGTGAATGATGACACGCCAACCTGCGGTTTTGTATTTGTCTTAGGTGTATAGGAGGTTTCTATTTTATGGTCCATTGATTGCATTTACAGAAAAATTGGTGGGATTACCATGCGATAGGACCTGAAAAATTTTTGCTCTTACAAATGACATTTATTTACTTTGATGAACACATTACAGATAGTGGCCTACAATAGGCAGTTGGAAGATGTTTTAGGGCTTGTTTGTATGTTTTACAAAAAACAAAAGTGTGTGATCATCATTAGTTTTGGTCAAATCATTGCAGTAAAACATCAATTTCTTGCAATTATCGCTTTTTTAATCAAGATGAATCATTTCAGTGGTATATATAGCTATTTTTTTTTTTGTGAAACTGGATGAGTTTCTCATAAACATCTTATGAAGAATAAATTATTTTTAGATTATGTGATACTTTATATAAATTTTAAGTCTCAGGACCTGTCTAGCTTTTGGGAATGGATAGTAGAAATCAGGCAAATGATTTATTGGAGGATGATGAATGCGAACTAATAGTTTACAAAGTAAAACTCAGCCTGGAAATTTTCTCGACAAGAGAAAAGTAAAACATTCTCTTGCCCTGGCACTGGCGAGCAGAGTAGCAGTAACAAAAATATGCTGCTTGCCCTCCTCTAATATACTTTGCATCTATATATTCTTTCTTCCCCTGTGCATCTCCTTTTCTTTTCCTGCAAATTCTCTTCAGGTGTATTCTTGGCATATAGGGGCCTGTACTGAGTTGAATTCTTAGCTACTGCTCCACTCTTATGGTCCTATTTATTTAGGCCCATAACAGCATCTCAACACATTAATTTCATTAATCTATTCACCTTAGACCAATGTGCCAGTGTGCTTGATTTTATCGGTATTTATTGGAACTAAAATTTATTCATGAATCATGATCCTTATGCACTTGTGATTTCTGCAGGCAACATAAATATTTGCAAAGCTTCAATATATACATTTACCCTGAAGCAGCAAGATGTTAGATTTACTTTCTTGTAACATCATTCGTTTTTTATGATTTAGGTCAAACCTGAAATTATTAGCTGGTCACCACGTGTTGTTTTATTTCATAACTTCTTAAGCGCAGAGGTATGCCAATTTTTTTTTTTCGTATTTTCTCTCAGATTTTTTAATTCATTTGTTGGGATGAAAACTGAATATTTATTGTTTTTGCAGCTATAAATTATACTTTTTTATGAAATTGAATCCTTCTCTGTTACCACTTGGAAATAATATCTCTTTGTTAGATTGAAGCGTGTATTACTTAAAATACTGCTAGATTTTTTTTTATAAACTAATTTCCGAAATTACATTTAAATGCATGCATGCAATAACAGCTGTCAATGACACGTTTTAAATAAAAGTATTCAACTACTGGTAAAAAAAATGCTCTTAAAAATAAGAGAAATCGTCAAACCCTAGACGGTCGTGTAAAATAAAACAAATGTGAAGCATGCAAAAATCCTGACAAAACATCGACATGTAAAAACGAAAGTGTATGAAAATATCCATGTTCACTTCTAACTCATAAACATAAAGTGCGGAAAATATGGTCCTCGGGTTAGTGTGCGCACATCCTACTCCGCCTACTCAGTCTTCGGCGCCTCCAGTCTCCTCAACAATATGCTCACCTGCATCATTCACACCTAGTAAGTTAAAGACTCAACACATCTGTAACGTTATAACAAATGCATATACATAACATGCAACAGTGAAAAGTACTGTAATTAACATACATTTCACGATCTTAAAAACATAAACTTAATCATATCGTGTCAAAGCATAACATGTCTCATAATATTAGCATATACGTGTTCATTTTCTTTATTTGAATTCAGATAATTAGTTGTAACTTTCGTATAAGAATGTATCCATCTACGTATAACCGTGGTACCCGGCGGCGGGGACATCAGCGAAAGTTTTACCCATCCACTGAGCCTTGACCTTACATGTTCGTGTTCGTATTAGTCACAACAACTCTCATCCTTCAAAATGTATCATCATATTCATCACAAACAAAGATCGAATAAAACAATAATGAATGTTTGTGCTTGAAGCTCAAAGTATAGACTGAAAGCTATGGATATGTATAATAAGTGTGAGCTTTTGTAAAACTGAGCTTTGAAAGAATATGCGTAGAGTTCTTGAAACTGACTGTATAGCTCGATAGTTGGGTAACTCATTTAACTTCATATATATCTCAGCTGATCTTCTCGGTTATTTATAGGCTTTGATTCCAACGGTAACATTGAATACATTTGAATCTTTATGTCCGTTGAATATTCATGTCAACATTCTTCTGACAATCATACACTGGAGCTTTTTTGAAATGCTTCGTTCCCACTGCTTCTGTACAAACTGTCGGTTGTTGTCTACGTTCTTAACTGATGACGTGTAAAGCTGGTAAAATTAGTTGTCTTCTTTAGCCGATCGGTCTCAACTGATTAGTGTGTAACTGTTCAGTCTCAATTGATTGTTGTGTAATTGATCAGTCTCAGCTGATCGTTCAGTTGACAACAAAGTTCAGTTAGCTTCGCTTAGTTCAGTTGCCTAGAATTATATACGCATTAATCTTCAGTTCAGACAACTATCAGTTTACGAATCTTCAGTTCAGTTACCTTCAGTTTTCTTGATCAGCTGTTCAATCTTTTCAAGTTTAATTTGTCAAACTTCCGAAATTTAATTTCCCACAATTTCCCTCTTTTTGGTGTTTGACAAAACTTATAATATAAGAACTGATCAAACTGAACTCTTGTAGATAAAATAATCTTTTATTTATAATTTTTTCAATGTACAAATTCGTACAATGAATGAAAAAAACTTCTGAATGAAAAAATCTTCTTTCAATATAGATTCGTACAAAGAATAAAAGAATAATATAATCTTCTATTGACTGACTGAAAATCTGCCAAAACTCTAATCTGAATAAAGAGGCCGTACTATAACTGACCTGGACTTCCTCATTTCTTTGCTCTTTTATCAGCTGGTCCTTGATCAGTTGATTGACTGGATCTTTTCTTGAATTGTTGTTGCTGTTGTTCTTCCCCCTTTTTTGTCAAACCCATCAACCTTGCTGGATAATGTGCGGACTTCTGAGGTGACCATAGATACATCATTCATCATCTGTTCTTGCATCAGATCCAATCTCTTGGTCATGTTGGTTTGTATAAAATCCATTCGATTGATCCGCATGTCCTGAGTTTGGAAAAGAGATGGAACTGTCACTCTGTCCTTTTTCAACTGATCCAATTGTCAGAAGAATGTTGACATGGCTATTCAACGGATATAAAGATTCAAATGTATTCAATGTTACCGTTGGAATCAAAGCCTATAAATAGCCGAGAAGATCAACTAAGAAACATACGAAGTTAACTGAGTTACCCAACTATCGAGCTATACCAGGCAGTTTCAAGAACTCTACGCACTATTCTTTCAAAGCTCAGTTTACAAAAGCTAACACTTGTTATACATATCCATAGCTTTCAGGCTATACTTTGAGCTTCAAGCCCAAACATTCATTATTGTTTTATTCGATCTTTGTAAGATCAGTTGTGCTTAAAAATTACATCAGTTGAGTACTGATAAAAATTATATTAATACTAAGAGTTTCAGTTTTGATATTGTTAAGTCCAAACTGAAGTGGGTTTGTACAAAGCATTGTATAGATCAAATTCTTTTAGTAAATATCCTATCCTCGAGATAGAAGGGGTGACGTAGGAGTGTTTGAAATCTTCGAACATCGACAAATCTTGTGTTCCTTTTTATGAGTTATATTCTATCTGTCTTTCAGTTATTTCCACACTTTTATTAAGTTAACTGATTGGCATTGACAACAAGATTCTTGAACTCAGTTTAATACTAAACTGATTCAATCATCGAAGAAGTTGTGAAAATTGTCAAGTGTTTATTCAATCCCTTTCTAAACACTTCTTCACACCCAACCGATACTAACATAATGAGAGACATAATTTTGTTCTTGAATAGACTTCTGTGTCGGTAGGTTTAATGAACTTTCTATTTGTTAAATTTGAATCAGAAGATGAATGCTAAATGTTTCCTGCTGAAGGTAACAGAATGAGCGGTGTAATGTGAGATTAGAGTAGGAGGAAGAACATCATGGTTTATAGCAGCAAGTGCTTAGATAAAACTCTCTCAGCGTCCGGTAAAGCTACCGACTGATTCAGACTTTATTGCTCAAATTTGTGACTTATCTGTGCAAGTTGATTATATGAAATATGTCTTTTAGATCCAGCTAGAACAATGCAATAGTTTATAGATGAATCCAGAATGTAACTTACCATTATCTTTGGTATATGCAGATTGCTTTGTTAAAAGCATTTCACATATTTTAGTCTCTTATTAACCATAGAATGTGAAATGATTGGAAAGTCAGTTACTGGATGAATCATTTGTTTATTTTATGTCTTTTCAGGAATGTGATTATCTTAGAGCAATTGCAAAACCCCGCCTTCATGTTTCTACTGTTGTCGATACAAGAACTGGAAAGGTGGGAATAGGTTTTGCCAGTTTCTGATCCTCGCATGTTTATGTTGATCTCTTGATGATTGTGTTATTATACCATATTTACCTTTTTTAAGGATTTGAAGTTATTCCAAAAAGGCAGTATCTGTGCTTAGAATTCTGGAATTACACCTACTGTTGAACAGAATCATTATTCTGTAGTTTATTTACTGATGTATTCAAATTGTGTCACTAGGAAGACAAGCTTCAAAGAAGATATTCATGGCTCTTGTTTTTAATTATTTGAATTCCTTTTTCTTTCTACTTTCAGTTCATAGTATTTTTGAAGTTTCATGAATTTATTTTGTGTAATGCTTTTGATAGAATTATGTTTTTGTTTTTTGATTTAATGTTTTTGGTAGAGTCATGTTTCTGTTTTTCGTTTTTGATTAGTTCTTGGAATGGATGGCTTTATTGTAACTCCTAGTGTTTTTTTTCTTCTTCGTTAATCAATTGCATCCATCATTCTCAAACCGAAATCTATTCCTAGTGAAACGCCGAAACTTTGAAGCCCTTGTATATTGGTTTAAATTTTATATTCTTTAATTTGAATGCATATGTGTTACTATTTCTTCGAAGAGCTGTAACTATTTATTGAGATTGGGTGACACAATCCAAATTTTGTGGTGATGTTTCAGGACTTATTTTTTTCTTTCTTGATTTTTTTTTTCTTTCTTCCATTCTATTGAGTGCTTAAATTATTTTTCCCAGTCATAATCATGTAAATGGACAAATTCCACATCTTTCGCCATTCTCTTCAACCAAAATAACCAAGGAAACTAAAGATACTGTCACTACTGTTTACACCCTCGAGTATCTTCTAAACAACCTTGGTTGCTTATAACATGGTTATCAGAATCGATATATACTGTAGAACACCAAAAATCGTGACAAGATGATACACGGTGATTGGTCCCACACATGAAATGATGGAAACGACAATATCCTCGTACACTGGAGAGCTTCCTGGACCATGCAATATTTTCTCAAAATATGGATCTCAACACTACTTGAATGTTGGTTAAAGTTAGAAGATAAATAAATAGCTTTGGCAATCACCCAAGTTTGAAACAACTATTAAGGAGTGCTATTGACAACAACTGAAACATATAAAAGCCCTTTTTTAGTGGCTTTACGTTATAAACTCAATATGATTCATGATGTCATCATCTGTAAAATTCATGATTCTTTATTGGTTGTTCACCTGACCAACATTGGGTCTTCTTGCGATCGGAGCTTGCTGAAACAATGCCGTGAATTTACTTTGCTTTGTGCATTGATTCTTGTATTTCTGCATGATCCGAGATTTTCTTCTCGAAATATTAATATCTTTTTTTTAGCTTATAAAACTAGCAATTGGTTCTTGATGACGACCATTTCAGTTTTTCTTGATAACTGATGATTCATATTATTCTGTAGCATTTTCATGGTTTGTCATCCTGAGCCCAAATTTTGATCGATAAAGAGAGGTTGGTTTCAGTTAAAATATTCACATTGGTATTTCATTACCCTGTAAATTTTTTCAGGGTATGAAGAGCAGTGTCAGAACAAGCTCCGGAATGTTTCTGACTGCTGAAGAGAGGAGGTATCCGATGATACAGGTTCTCGTACTTGAAATTTCTCTTTATCTGCTTTTAGTAACTTCTGTATCTGGCTTTGTAAAAATATTTTATTGGTATGTGACGCACCTTGATATGTGCTTTCATACTTTGTGCTTGTGTTTACTTGTTTTATTATTCTTCTGTGGGAGTACTTGGCTGTCTTTTGTTGGTTCTAAATTCCACATTTTTCTAGTCTATTAAAACCCAATTGTGTTTGAAAATGTGAATTTTGGTGTTCTAAACACCATCAGGCAATCGAAAAACGAATTTCTGTATACTCTCAAGTACCAGTGGAAAATGGGGAGCTCATGCAAGTGTTGAGGTAAGTACATAGAACTGTGCTTGTTGAGTTACTCGTAATAGCAAAAAATTGATAGGTTTTAATGTCAAGGCTAACATCTGCAGAGGCACAGGTATGAACAAAATCAGCTTTACAGGCCCCATCATGATTACTTTTCTGACTCTGTAAGTTTTTTATGGCTCCTTTTCAATATTCACTTTGCCAATATATCTTTCAGCTTTTCACATTGGTTCCTTTAATGTTACAAATTTTTAAGGTGTAAATGATGTTTCTGGTTGCAGTTTAATTTGAAGCGCGGGGGTCAAAGAGTGGCAACAATGCTCATGTACCTGAGCGACAATGTCGAGGGGGGAGAAACGTACTTCCCAAAGGTGGCTTCTTATTGAAATCTGTTATTTCATTAATTCAAACAAACTTATTTTAGCTTTCTGTCATGTTAAACATGAATCTTATATTGGTTTCTGCTTAATATACATGTATGTACAAGTGTTGCAACCTAGATTTCATAGATCAAATATAATTCTGATTGCTGAAATGTAAGTTTAAACATATGAAATATAAAATGTAAACCCAGAGTATTAACTCTGTAAAAGAGCTCTTGCTCTCCCCTAGCAATGCTAATTACAAAACTCTCAAGGAAAATAATAGAATGAGTCTAACAGCCGTCCCTTTCTTCAAGTTTTATTCTCCTCTCCCCCACATCTAGATTCTTCCGAGGCCTTGGGAACTCTTGGGCCTGTATCCTTTATATTAGGGCCCATGTCAGACCCAATAAATATCGAGGCACGTAACAATAAGTGTTAAGAATGGGGACCCCACAGGCTATTTCGTTAAATCTGGTACTTACTTGATAAGCTTAAGCACGTAACAGAATACTTGATAAGCTTAAGCATCGTGACAGAAATAAGATTAATCAGCACCTAGTGGATTTAATATTTGTAAACTAATATTTTTTATGAGATTTACATCTTTGTTTTTTTTGTGGTTCAGACAACTTCAAGTACTGCTGGAAAGATTAAACATGCATTGAGTTGAGATGCTTTTCGAGTATATATTCGTTTATTTGATTGTGTTTTGTTCCTTAATGTGCCATTGTTGTTAGGCTGGATCTGGTGAGTGCAGCTGTGGTGGAAAAGTGGTTCCAGGGTTATGTGTGAAACCACTTAAAGGAGATGCTGTACTTTTCTGGAGCATGGTTTGTATCCTTCCTTTAGCCATGGTGATCAATCATTATTCGTAATTACTTTGGATAGCATGTGATTGGCTTGAATTGTCTTCTCAAACGTATCCTTGTGCTTTGATGTCTGTGCTTGTTTTTATTTATGCCTGCCAATTCTTCCCTGGATGGTTACTGGATATTATATGGTGACACTGGGGCTTTTTGACTTTAAATTTTTGATTGATCTTGCTATTTTTATTTAATTTAATTTAATTTAATAAATCAGTCTAATGAAACTATTAATGTATATATTAATTTGAAGTGGCAAAATGTTTAAAAAATTATTGTCAACTTTGATTCTGCCAACTTGCTCAGTCGCACAGGTTATGTTCAACCAAGTAATCACATCGTTATTAAATTTATTTTCTTTTCTGCATGTATAAGTAAGAGATGGAACACCACTTTGAACGGAATATCTAGCCGACTCTATTGTCCTATCATATATTGTGTTTCAGGGGCTTGATGGACAATCTGATCCGAATAGCATACACGGTGGATGTGAAGTGTTATCTGGAGAAAAATGGTCAGCCACAAAATGGATGAGACAGCAAGTTACTTCCTGAGGTTTTGGACGATCTTTTCCATCTAATTCTTTAGAAACTTCTACATCCATTCATGTAGAAAAGCATTAAATATTAATGATAGTTGTTGTGGAATGTGGAAAGCAATGGAATTGAGTTCACCTCTATATGCTGTACAAGATTGCAGTTGGATTTTGTTTAACACTGAAAATTATGACATCATAACAATATAGTTGTTTATCTCACACACACACATACATACATACATACATATATTAGGGTGTTGTCTTCTAAAATGACTTTAACTAGCTAGTAGATCCTAAAATTATTAGATTTTTATTATTTCCTTAGTTTCTTGCTGAATATATGTTCTGATGAGTAATTCTTAAGACCCATTTTAATCTTATAAAGTTTTGTTTAACTTTGAGATAATTGTGACGGGTCTAATCTTTATTGGTTCGAATTATACTATACATTTTAATTTTTTTAAAAAAGAAGACATTTTTTTATTTGGTTGATGGAGCCTGATACTAAATTTTTTTAATGTGTGTATTGGATCTTAAAGAAACATACCAAATTATGTATTTATATTTTTTGATTAGAAATGTGCACATTTTCGATTCAACAAATAAGATATGCGCAAAGTTTTGAAGGTCACAATTAAGTGCATAAAATTAACAAGGTACTGCCACGGTCGATACGACAATTTTCAGTATACCGTCTCGCATATCGCTTCTGAAATATTTTCCAACTGATAAAGAATTACACGGAACATTGTATCTGAATTGCCAGAATCCAAGGCTAACTTGTTAAGATTTTAAAGCACGCATACTCATCCCGCCCGTCTTTAAACTTAGATTTACATGCATCTCGATCCATTCCCAAAGTTAAACGTGTTTTAACCAATTAAACTTATTAAATCTCATCAGACAAATATAACTACCAAAAAATTTTCATGAATTCTTCTTACCCAAAATTAAATGTGTTTAAACAATTAAACATATTAAATTTTCATGATCGATACTACTTGTTTCATTTAGATAATTTTCATGAATTCTTTTTGAAAATCAAATATAGTAGAACAAGTCAATAAATCACCCTTATCTAATTATTTATCGTAACTTAAGTGTATTAAAATCTAGGATTTTATTAAAAATGGTTAATTAAATGTTTTAAATACATTTAAAGCATGATTATGACATTATTTAATGATTATATCACATGGTTTACTAGAATTGCATAATATAGGACTTTTGGCAGTATTTGATGCTCGAACTAGCAACGAAGACCAGAGACAGTTTAAGGAAAATATTTTTATTAGATGATCATTTAAATATGATGTATTTAACAAGGGATTTTCTAAAACAAGGAGTTTTATGATTTTTTTACACGTTGAGACATTTTTTAAACCGGTAGTCGATTTTTAGCAAAACGGAGGAGTTTTTGAGGGTGCGGGTAATATTTTTAAAAACGTACCAAAACCAAATATTTTACGTGCGTGTTATTAGGCCTAATGAGTTTGTTTTAGTAGATTTTTGGGCCAAGTCCACTACAACTCATTATTTTTAAAACCTAGGCTCAATAGTCACTCATTTTATTATCAAACTCCCACCCAAACCCTAGCCTCCTCCCTCCCTCTCGGCCACACCTCACACTCACAGCAGCAGGTTTTGGCTCATTTTCAAGGAGGTTTCAGTAGGAACATCGTCCCGTCCCTCTGGTGTTCGTCTCTCGCTTCGTTGGTTCAATTTTCCGAGCGTTTAGACGCAAAGGCACACCCTATACCTTCTTCTTCTCATCGATCACATCATGATATGTATAATGAACGATTTTGCATGATTTCCACCATTAGGCATCGATTTTATATGGTTTTTACATGAAAAATATAGGATTTTTTGTCTTGCTTCTCACGTTTTTGATATAGTTGAAGGGGCTGCCAGATTTTGATGGTTATGGGACAATCTACAAGAGGTTTAGAGAGGGTTTAGGTGAAAACATCAGATCAAGAACGAGTCATGGTAGGGGGCCGATCGGAATACTGGCCCAATAACACTGCACGTAAACTTTATGTGCAGATAAGCGACACAGAGATCTACATATGCATGAAATTTTATTAAGTGATGAATATGATAACATGTTTGAAGGAGGTGACTTGGTTGTGACTAATACGAACACAAACATGAATGTAGAAGAGCCCAAAATAAGTACACGTAAATTCTTGCATTTATTAAATGGTCAAAATTATTTAGTTAACTTTAAAATGATTTTTAACCATGCATATTTACGATTAGCATTATTTTAAATTGTTACATGTTAATTTGATGCACATTAAAAATGTTTTCTTGAGTTTTGTGCTTCAGGCGAATATTCGATGTGGGACTGAGAAAAGAGACCAGTGACGATTTAGGCGATTTATGAAAATGTGGTATTTTATTTCAAGTCAAGGAAATTGATATCAAGCTGTAACGGCTCATAGCTCAACACATGTGAAGGATTTTCTAGGTGCTTCCTCAGCATCGAGACGTGGAACACATTGTGTACACCGGTCCAGATTCGGCGGTAAGGCTATACGATAAGCTAGTGTCCCAACTCTGTCAAGAATCTCGAACGGTCCAATAAATCTCGGACTAGCTTGCTTCTCTTCCTAAATCTCATAACACCCTCATAGGTGCTATCTTTACAAAAACGTGATCATATATGGCAAACTCAAGATCCCTTCTCCTCTTGTCAGCATAACTCTTTTGACGACTCTGTGCAGTCTTCATCCTATCTCGGATCTTGACCACCACATCTGCAATCTGCTGCACAGTCTCTGGACCAAGTTCTGATATCTCACCGACTCCATCCCAATGAACCGGCGACCTACACTTCCTCCCATACAGTGCCTCGTAAGAGCCATACCCATAGATGATTGAAAACTGCTGTTGTAGGTAAACTTCACTAGAGGTAGCTTAGATTCCCAAGTCCCATGGAAATCGATCATACAGGGCTCGTAATAAATCCTTCAAAATCTGAATCACTCGCTCAGACTGGCCATCTGTCTGAGGGTGGAAAGCTGTACTGAATCGAAACTTCGTCCCCATGGCTGCATGCAAACTCTTCCAAAAGGACGATGTAAACCTCGGGTATCTGTCGGACACAATAGAAACTGGGATCCCCTGCAATCGAACTATCTCCCTGATATAGAGCTCCGCATACTGCGTCATGGAGAAAGTCGTCTTCACTGGCAAGAAGTGTTCCGACTTAGTAAGTCGATCCACTATAACCCAAATGGAATTGGATCCTCCGACTGACCTCGGAAAACCAACAACGAAGTCCATGGTGATATTCTCCCACTTCTACTTGGGGATAGGGAGTGGCTTAAGCATCCATGCTGGCCTCTGATGCTCTGCCTTCACCTGTTGACAAGTGAGGCATTCAGACACAAATCGGCGGATATCTCGCTTCATACCTGGCCACCAATACAAAATCTGCAAATCCTTGTACATCTTGGTACCTCCTGGGTGGACAGAATACAGAGATGCATGTGCCTCTGTCAAAATATCCTCTCTGATCGAATCAACACTAGGCACCAACATCCTTCCTCTGTACCTCACAATACCATCAGACACTGTGTAGAGTACACTGCCCTTGGCTTCATCCTTCAGTCTCCATTTCTGCAATTTCTCATCTGAAGATTGACCTCGACGGATTCGGTCAAACAAAGAAGACTGGACTGTCAGATTAGACAGCTTAGGAGCTCGGCCCTTAGGATAAACCTCTAACCCAAATCTCTGAATCTCTGACTAAAGAGATCTCTGTACTGACAACTGTGCTACGACTGCAACTTTTCTGCTCAAGGCATCTGCTACAACATTAGCTTTTCTCGGATGGTAGCTAATTTGAAATCGTAGTCTTTTACCAACTCCAACCACCTTCTTTGTCTCATGTTCAGCTCTTTTTGCGTGAAGAATTACTTGAGACTCTTGTGATCAGTAAATATTTGGCATTTCTCACCATACAGATAATGTCTCCATATTTTCAACGCAAAGACGGCAGCGGCTAACTCAAGATCATGAGTCGGGTAGTTCTTCTCATGCACATCCAACTTTTTGGAGGCATAAGCTATAACCCGACCATGCTGCATCAAAAGTGCGCCTAAACTGAGCTTAGAAGCATCTGTGTATAGTACAAAATTGCCTTGACCTGCTGGCATGGCTAACACTGGCGCTGTGATAAGAGCTTGCTTCAAAGTATCAAAACTCTTCTGGCACTCGTCACTCCAAATGAATTTAGCATTCTTCTTAGTCAATGAAGTGAGTGGCACTGCTATCGAAGAAAATCCATGTATGAATTTCCTGTAGTAGCCTGCTAAGCCTAGGAAACTGCGGATCTTTGACTCATTCTTCGGCTCAACCCATTCCTTAACGACTACTACCTTCGTTGGGTCCACCTCAATGCCACTGCTAGAAATTACATGACCCAAAAATTCTACCTTCTCCAACCAAAATTCACACTTACTGAATTTTGCAAACAGCTTGCGACTCAGCAAGACCTGCAAAACTGTACCCAAATGCTGACGGTGCTCATCATGGCTCTTCTAGTATATGAGAATGTCATCAATGAACACTATGACGAACTGATCTAGGTAGGGCTGGAATACTCAGTTCATGAGGTCCATAAATATCGCTGGAGCATTCGTCAGTCCAAACGGCATCACTAAAAACTCGTAATGCCCATACCTGGTTCTGAAGGCTGTTTTATGAACATCTGTATCTTTTACCTTCAGCTGATGATACCCTGATCGAAGATCTATCTTAGAGAACACTGTAGCTCCATGCAACTAATCAAACAAATCATCGATCCTTGGAAGTGGATATTTATTCTTGATCGTTACCTTGTTCAGTTCTGGTTAATCGATACACAGTCTCATGCTTCCATCTTTCTTCTTTATGAAGAGTACTGGTGCGCCCCATGGTGAGAAACTAGGGCGAATGAATTTCTTGTCAAGAAGCTCCTAAATCTGCTGTTTGAGTTCTAACATCTCAGCTGGAGCTAGTCGGTACGGTGCCTTAGAAATTGGTACAGTGCCTGGCACAAGATCAATAGCGAACTCCACCTCTCTCTCTGGTGGAAGGCTTGTGACGTCATCTGGAAAAACGTCAGGAAAATCTCTGACCACTGGAACATTAGATATCGACGGAGTGGGTACGTCAGGTGCAGAAATAATACTGGCCAAGAAAGCCTGACACCCCTTGTGAATAAGTCTCCGTGCCTGCATGCAAGAGATCATGCGAGGGAAACTTCTCCATCTATCTGGCTCAAAGAGAAACTGCTCCATGCCCAAAGGTCTTACCAACACTGACCTTTTCTGAAAATCAATAAGAACTATGTTCTTCGTCAGCCAGTCCATTCCCAAGATAATATCAAATTCTGGCATCGGCAACACGATTAGATCGGCATACACTAGGTGGCCTTGCAGCTCGAGATCGATATCTCTGACCACACTAGTAGCTAATAATTCTTCCCTTGATGGGACTGTCACTGAATAACTCACAACGAGTCCAATAGACTTGACGTCCAGATGATTAGCAAACGTCTCCGAAATAAAAGAGTGAGTGGCCCCTGAATCTATCAAGGCTTTCGCGGCTACTCTCTTTATGAAAATATTTCCCGAGAGACGTTGGTACAACACGAAAACTTATATCCCAAAAATTCTAATCTTAACCTCAAGCACCATAGGAATCTCTACACCCAGTCACCAAGATTACTAACTAGCACACTAATAATCCCATATAAAATCGAAACATGCATGACAAAAATTATGCGGCCCTGAATTAAATAAGTTTCCAGTCAACAGGGTCGTATCTAGGTTCGCCTCCTCTGCTTTCATGGAAAACACTCTTCCCTGGGTCGGCTGCCTCCACTGTGGGCATTCTTTCAGCATATGATCGCTAGCTCCGCATTTGAAGCATTTTCTCGATCCAAATAAACACTGTCCTGGATGCTGGCGGTTGCACTTCGGGCACACTGGGTACTCACCGGGTCTCTTAGGAGCCCTCTATTGAGGAATAGGACCCTTGCCTTTCGGCGGTCCCTGAAATGGTCTCTTCCCCTGCTGTCCTGGGAAAGGCCTCTTAAGCTGAGGTCGCTGCTGCTGCTGAGGCGCCTGATAAGGCCACCTTCCCTACCTATCGACCTCAATGTCCCTCTGGTCCTGCTCTGCCGCCAAAGCTCTCGAAACGGCAACTGCATAAGTCATAGGACCAGCAACTCGAACATCACGGCGCAAGATCGGCCACAACCCATCCATAAAATGCCTCAACTTCTCCCGGGCATCATTTTCAACCAGGGGCACAAAGTGACACCCCCTCTCAAACTTCTAGACGAAGTCTGCTACGCTGCTGTCTCCCTCTCGCAGTGACATGAACTCCCTGGTCAGGCTGGTGCGTACTTCTTCAGTGAAATACTTGGAGTAGAAAACCTCCTTGAACCCATTCCACGTCAATGTTTGTAAGTTCACTGACACTGATGCGCTTTCCCACAAAAGTCTGGCGTCTCCTGTCAGAAGGAATGTGGCACACTTGACGTTGTCTGCGTCCTGCAGCTCCATAAACACAAAAATGACTTCGATGGACTTAATCCATCCTTCTGCTATCATCGGGTCAGTAGTCCCCGAGAACTCCTTCGGATCCATCCTCTTAAACCTCTCATAAACTGCCTTCGGTTTGGGCCTCGCCCCTCTGTCTACTGCATTCTGGTTCCCCGCAAACTGTGCGAAGAATTGGGTCATCACTGCAAGCATCTGAGCCTGCATATCTGGGGGTGGACGAGGAGGAGTGACCCTCTATCCATCCTGGGCTTCCCTATTTTCATCCCTTGCTCCACGGTTAACCATGCGTCTAGGAGGCTTACTGTTTCAAAATTCACCCAACACGTACACCCAACATGCATGAACATACTACTAATATCAATAGCAAAAGATGCACGTAATTTGAACTTGAAACATGACATGCTGAAATCATGACTTAATGCTTAATACATGGAATAATTCAAAACCTTAAAACTTACGGACTTGAGGTGTGGCTTCGTGAGCTTCTTGCAACTGGCAGTAGGCATAACCCTTTACAAGAACACCGCTCTGATACCAACTGTAACGTACCATAATTTGAACTACTTGAAATTTTGCGGAAAAATAAAAATTTTCTTAATTAAATAGAAACCTTCAAATTTTGATAACAATAAACTGATCATTCAAAATATTTGCAATGAAAAGATCACAAATAAAGTTTGCTAAAAAAACACTTGTTTAAATATCGTAAACAATAACGTGAAATCAGAGTATTTGAAACATTGCATAATTTCATAAAAACATGGGCGGTCCTCGGGTTTAGCCTCCTGCTCAGTCCAAGTCGGCTCATTGGTCCCCACCCCTCGTCTTCTCAAATTCATGATTACCTGCATTGATCAAGTCTAGTGAGTCTAAAGACTCAACACGTATAAACTGGATATAAAAAGTAGTACGTAATAAAACCACATGCATCTTTAAAATAGAGCGTACATACTTGAAACTTGAACGTAATAGCATAAACATACTTGAAACTTGAACGTAGTCGCATAAACGTAGACGTGCCATCATCATAAGACTTTTCTTAAACATACTTGCATCATACATACTTGAGCATACATAACATCATTTTGCGTAGAGATATATTTCAAAGCAAGTGACCCATACATAAATACGCCTGATCAGACTAAACCTGTAGTGCCCAAATTCAGTACACGTATAACCCATGCATTATTTAAATTGTTAAATACTTTATTTAAGTTTAAAGTGATGTTAGTGATGCATGATATATTTAAATTACATTATTTTAATGTTTATGCGATGCATGTTAAAATGTTTTTCAAGTGTCATATTTCAGGCAATTATTCGAAGCGGGATCGAGGAATAGAGACCGGTGACGAGTTTGGCAATTTTTAAAATGCGGTATTTTATTTTAATTGAAGAATGGGGCATTTCAATTAAATTATGAAGTGTTAGTCTTTTAAAGTCTAATTTATTTATTGGGTGACTTTAAGATTTTAAAACATTTAAAGATTTAGTGCTTGTGCTTTTTATTTTAATTAGGGGATTTTATTTAAAGGTTAGTAGGAATAGTATTTTCTTTAATTGGTTAATTGAGTTAACATTTAATTAGTATATTGATTAACATGGTTAATGGTTTAATTAAGCAAAAATCACTCGCTAAATATATCTAACACACGCCCACACACTCCACACACACACATACACGTATCACACAACACACACAAACACATACTCATCCATTCATTCATATTTTTGAAAAGAAAACTAGGGTTCTTACTCCTAGAAGCAGCCGCCCACTTCCCCATTAAATTCTTAGAAATTTTCGTGTGTTTTCTTCAAAGATTTTTGTAGTGCCCAAATTCAGTACACGTATAACCCATGCATTTATTTAATTATTAAATCATTTAACTAATTTAAATTGATTTTAGCAATGCATGATTTACGAAAATACATTATTTTAAATTATCCATGTTTGTGTGATGCACGTTAAGATGTTTTTCGAGTTTCATGTTTCAGGCGATTATTCGAGGCGGGATAGAGGAAAAGACCGGTGACGATTTTTGGCAATTTGGAAGATGGTATTTTGTTTTAAGTTAAGGATGAGGCGTTTTAAATAATTTACTTAGTTTTAGCATTTTAAAGACGTATTTATGTATTTAGTAACTTAAGAGTTTGGAACTTTTAAAAATTAGTGTGTAAGCATTTTAAGTTAGGAAGGGGTATTTTGAATGATTTATTTAGTTTTAGTGTTTTTAAAAGTCTAATTTTATCACTAGGTGATTTAATTAATTTAAACTTTTAAAATTAGCATTTTTAGTGTGTTATTTTAATTAAGGAGTTTATTCAAACAGTAGTATGTATTTTATTTCTAAGGAATTGAGGAGCTAGTGTTGGATTAACTTTTAGTTAGTGGTTAATTTATTATTAAGCAATTTACTATCCCTAAATCACACCACTAACTCATGCCACACACACACTTTTCACACACTAATATCGGCTAACACACACACACAAGTTTTAATTCAGATTTTTATTATTTTTAGAGAGCAAAACCTAGGGTCCTAAGAACCCTAGCAGCCGCCCCACTTCCCCCTATAATTCCCAGCGAACTTGCGTTGGTTTTCTTCAAGATTTTAGCGCCACGGTCGTACCCGATCAAGCCTCGCTCCGTTCCCGCGTCGGTATCGCCGTTTCGGTAAAGTTTATCATCAAAAGGCACGTATAATCTCTCCTTTGCGGCGTCGATCATGTCATATTATGTGTTGCGTTGTTTTATGCGTAAAATTCATGTATGATGTTCATAGTTTGAGCGGTTAATTGTTTGGATCGATTTTGAAGGAAAACTTTTAGATCTAAACCACGTTTTTACTGTTCTTGTTAAAACTGAAAATTTTAGGTCGAGATTTTCAGAAAACTTTCAATATGAAAAACGTAGAACTTTTTGATGCCTTCGATTTGATGTAAAATTCGAAATTTTTGGATGAAAATTGAGTGAGCTATGGCATTTTTCGTGGGACTGCTCAAACTACGTTTTTCAGAAAATTGTGATGTTGATGCATTCTTGAAGTTTATGTTGCAGGCTTCGTTGGGGATCGACGGGTGATCACTGCCGCATATGGGTACAATGTTTATGATGTTGGGATGGTTATTAACGTTTTGTTTCGTGTCGATAGGCACTAAGTTGATCCAAGAGTCGTAGGAAAACAAATGGTGGCAATTTCAGATTGTGTCGGGGTTGTTGATTGTTGTTACTCTTGGGAATAATTTTAATGGTTTACTTGAGTTTGATACAATGCCTTAGTGTTTTAGGAAGTGTCTTGAGGTGTCGACTCACAGCCATCGAGTTTGGTTGAGGAGAATGAAATATTACGTCAAGTCCTTCACGCAGGTTTCGACCATTAGTGCCTAGCCGGACCCGTACACGGACCCTTACACGGGGTCCGTGCCTTTGTTTTCTCATTAGTGTCAAATTTGCGTGCGGACACGGACCCCCACACGGACTAGGGCACGGGGTCCGTGCCTTCCTTTTTTTTTCACAACAATTTTTCCCCGCACCCACACGGACCCGGAGCCGGACCTAGGCACGGGGTCCGCGCCCCTCCTTCTTTCCGAGTATTCTTTCCACCGCACTTAGGCGGACCCGTACACGGATCCGGTCATGGGGTCCGTGTACTCACGTTTTGGGAAATGTTTAATGGTTGCTTTGGGGTTTGATGTCATGGTTTAGTGCAAGGATTATCAAGGTCGAGTCAGGGGAAATTTTAGAATGTCTTAAGAAATGATCGAACTTGAGAGTAAGCATGATGAGTACGTCTAAGCTATGCAAGTTAAGTATGCAGTTTCGTTTTAGTATGTGCAGCAGCGGCCCCAGTCGAAGTCCAATGGATCCCTCAACGCCAAGTGCGTATGTTGACGTGCAAAAGAAAATATTTTATTTTTGAAGTATGCTAAATGTCTTGTGACCAAATTATGAATGGGTTTGGAAGTCGGTGAACGTGGCCGAGGACCTCTCCACCCCGTTAAATTATGAACGGGTTAGATCGTGGTTGGAAAGCGTTAAATTATGAACAGGGACCAACCAGCCCGTTAAATCATGAACGGGGATCTCATGTATGTGGCAGTTGATACGTCCCTGTCAGCCCAGTACTGTGGTTTGTCTGATCAGGCGTTTATTATGTATGGGTCACTTGCTTTGAAACATGCCTCTACGCAAAATAAAGTCATGTATGTTCAAGTATGCAAGCATGTTTATGAAAGTTTTCACGTTATGACACGTCTATGTATGTATGCAAGTCAAGTTTCACGTATGTACGCCCTATTTAAAGTTGCATGTGGTTTTATTATGTAGTACTTGCTATTTCCAGTTTATACGTGTTGAGTCTTTAGACTCACTAGACGTGATCGATGCGGGTGAGGATGTCTATGAGGAGACAGGAGGTGGCGACCAAGGAGCAAGCTTGGACTGAGCAGAAGGCTAGACCCGAGGACCGCCCACGTTAGTTTAAGATTTTAAGCATGAAAATATTAACACTCTGATTTTATGTTTTGATGCGAGATGTTTTGAGCAAGCTTTTCTTTTAGCAAAAAAATTTTATTGGTGATGTTTGATTTCAAATATTCTTGTTATGAACGATGAGTGACGACCGTATGGATTTTTATTTTCGTATTCAAGAAATTTTTAATTTTTCCGCAAATTTTAAGTATGAAAAGTACGGTACGTTACAGTTGGTATCAGAGCGGTGTTCTTTTAAAGGGTTATGCCTACTGCCAGTCGCAAGAAGCTCACGAAGTCACACCTCAAGTCTGTAAGTTTTAAAGTTTCAAATTCATGCTATGTAGTAAGCATTAAGTTCTGATTTCAGCATGTGCATATTTTCAAGTTGTAGTACGTGCATCTTATGTCATTTATATCATGTTCATGCATATTGGGTTTACGTGTTGGGTAAATTGTTGGAAACATAATGCCTCCTAGACGTGTGGTTGACCGTGAAGCAAGGGAATAGGGTCAAGAGCCTCGAGGTGAGGAGAGGGCCAATCCTCCACCTCCAGATATGCAGGCATAGATGCTTGCAGGCATGACTCGGTTCTTTGCACAGTTTGCGGGGAACCAAGCTGCAGTTGATGCAGGGGCGAGGCCCCGACCCGAGGCTGTGTATGAGAGATTTAGGAGGATGAGTACTAAGGAGTTTTTGGGTACCACCGACCCGATGATAGCTGAGGGATGGATTAAGTCCATCGAGATAATTTTTGCGTTTATGGAGCTGCAGGATGCAGACAGAGTTAGATGTGCCACCTTCTTGTTGACTGGAGACGCCAGGCTTTGGATGGAAAGCGTGTCAGTGTCAGTGAACTTACAAATACTGACTTGGAATGGGTTCAAGGAGGTTTTCTACTCCAAGTACTTCACTGAAGAAGTACGCTCCTGCCTGACCAGAGAGTTCATGTCGTTACGACAGGGAGACAGCAGCGTGGCAGACTTCGTCAGGAGTTTGAGAGGGGTGTCATTTTGTGCCCCTGATAGCTAATGATGCCCAGGGTAAGCTGAGACATTTTATGGACGGGTTGTGGCCTACCTTGCGCCGCGATGCGAGAGTTGCTGGTCCTACTACCTATGCAGTTGCCGTGTCGAGAGCTTTGGCAGCAGGACAGGACCAGAGGGACATTGAGGTCGATAGGCGTGGCAAGAGGCCCCATCAGACATTTTTTTTAGGAATCTTTGTTAGTTGGTAATAAACTTAGGATTAAGTGGATATGAGTACTGGAATTAGGTTATCTAAGACTACTTGAGTTGTGTAAGTTTTAATTTCAAGTATATGAAATAGGTGATGATACGGGTATATTGGGTGAAATAAAAACAAAAACGAATTAGTTGTATTCAACATAGGTTACCAATGGTCGAATATTAAGATTTTTATTGAGTAAGAAATCTAAAATCTTTATATGAGGATTCTAGAATTCTGTGGGTTATAAGTGAAGTTGATTTATTAGAATTAGTCCATCATTAATAGTGGGAAACTTATTAAGCTTTATACGTTCGAATGAATTAAGTATTGAGGATACGTCCAAGTGTGACATTCGTTCCAGTGAGGAAGGTTTAAGTGTCTTAGGTCTCAACTATAATGTAATTGGGAAGAAAATAGTTTAACCATGTGTTTGATGCTAGGAATGTTTTATTATCTAAGCAAAATATCGATATTGTATATTTTGAGGTTTTATGGATTAATGTTACTCGAAATTTAAGATTAGCAACAATCTTTTTTCGGGATGTACTTGTAAATAGCTAAGTTACGTAAGTTTGATGTCGTAAGGTAAATATTCGATTCAAGGATCGTAGGTCAATATTATTACGGGGTTAAGATAAGGTTTAACTTTTGCGTGAAGTACCAAGGATAGAAGTTGATCAGTAACTTTTGGTGCTAAGATATTTCTTAGGTTGAACTGCATGAATGCTAATGTAATAGATAGATGAACATTACGGGTATAGTGTAAGGAAAGTAAGATACGATAAGTTTGAACCTCCATTTCTAATATTGGGAATTGTGAGAAAAGTCAGAATTCGAGGTCATAGTAAAGTAAAACTAAGACAGCCTTTAGAATTAGATGCGGGCATTACGAGTTCTTAGTGATGCCATTTGGATTGACGAATGCTCCAGCTATTTTCATGGACCTCATGAACCGAGTATTTCAGCCGTACCTTAACCAGTTCGTCATAGTATTCATTGACGATATTCTCATATACTCGAAGAGCCATGAGGAGCACAACCAACATTTGAGGACAGTTTTACAGGTTTTGCAAAGTCGCAAGTTATTTGCGAAGTTCAATAAGTGCGAGTTTTGGTTGCAGAAAGTAGCGTTTTTGGGTCATATAGTGTCTAGCAGTGGTATTGAAGTGGATCCAGCAAAGGTAGCAGCCGTTAATGAATGAGTTGAGCCAAAGAATGCATCGGAGATCCGTAGTTTTCTGGGTCTAGCCGGTTACTACCGTAAGTTCATTCAGGGATTTTCATCCATAGCAGTGCCACTCACTTCACTAACCAAGAAAAATGCTAAGTTTGTGTGGAGTGAAGAATGCCAGAAGAGCTTCTTCGACACTTTGAAACAAGCTCTTATTTCAGCGCCAGTGCTAGCCATGCCATCTGGGCAAGGAGATTTTGTGTTGTATACCGATGCATCTAAGCTCGGGTTAGGCGCAGTGTTGATGCAGTAGGGTCGGGTTATAGTTTATGATTCCAGGCAGTTGAAAGTGCATGAGAAGAACTATCCGATGCATGATCTTGAATTAGCCGCAGTCGTCTTTGCGTTGAAGATTTGGAGACACTACTTGTATGGCGAGAAGTGTCAGATTTTCACTGATCACAAAAGTCTGAAATATTTCTTCACGCAGAAGGAGCTGAACGTGAGGCAGAGACGGTGGTTGGAACTGGTGAAAGACTATGATTGCGAGATTAGCTACCATCCGGGAAAAAGCTAATGTTGTGACAGATGCCTTGAGCAGAAAGGTTGCAGTCATAGCTCAGTTATTAGTGCAGAGACCTCTTCAGTCTGAGATTCAGAGGTTTGGTTTGGAAGTTTACCATAAGGGCAGAGCACCAAGGCTATCTAATCTGACGGTCCAGTCTTCTCTGCTAGACCGTATCCGGACAGGCCAGTCTTCAGATGAGCAGTTGCAGAAATGGAGACTGAAGGATGAAGCCAAGGGCAGTCTACTGTACACAGTGTCAGATGGTATTGTGAGATACATAGGTAGAATGTGGGTGCCTAGTGTTGATTCGATCAGACAGGATATTCTAACGGAGGCACATGCATCTCCGTATTCTATTCACCCAGGAAGTACCAAAATGTACAAAGACTTGCAGATTCTGTATTGGTGGCCGGGGATGAAGAGGGACATCCGCAGATTTGTATCATAATGTCTTACTTGTCAGCAAGTGAAAGCTGAACATCAGAGGCCAGCAGGGATGCTTAAGCCCTCCCAATCCCAGAGTGGAAATGGGAGAACATCACAATGGACTTCGTCGTTGGATTGCCTAGATCAGTCAGAGGCTTTAATGCCATTTGGGTTATTGTGGATCGACTCACGAAGTCAGCGCACTTTTTGCCAGTGAAGACGACTTTCTCCATGACGCAGTACGCGGAGCTTTATATCAGGGAGATAGTCCGTTTACATGGGTTCCCAGTTTCGATTGTGTCTGACAGGGACCCGAGGTTTACGTCATCCTTTTGGAAGAGCTTACATGCAGCCATAGGGAAAAAGTTGCTGTTTAGTACAGCTTTTCACCCGTAGACAGATTGTCAGTCTGAGCGAGTGATTCAGATTTTAGAGGATTTGCTGAGAGCCTGCATGATTGATTTTCAGGGGACTTGGGAGTCTAAGAAACCTCTAGTGGAGTTTACCTACAACAACAGTTTCCAATCATCTATTGGTATGGCTCCCTATGCGGCGCTGTATAGACGTAAGTGCAGATCACCAGTCCATTGGGATGAAGTTGGGGAGAGAGCAGATCTTGGTCCGGAGATAGTTCAGCAAACTGCAGATGTGGTGGTTAAGATTCGAGATAGAATGAAGACTGCCCAAAGCCATCAGAAGTGCTATGCTGATAAGAGGAGGAGAGATCTCGAGTTTGCCGTTGGTGATCACTTATTCGTCAAGATAGCACCTATGAAGGGTGTAATGAGATTTGGGAAGAGAGGCAAGCTGAGTCCGAGATTTATTGGACCGTTCGAGATTCTGGACAGAGTTGGGACAGTAGCTTACCGTGTAGTCCTTCCGCCGAATCTGGCCGGGGTACACAATGTGTTCCACGTTTCTATGCTGAGGAAGTACCTTGCGAATCCTTCGCATATTTTGAGTTATGAGCCGTTGCAGCTTGCTCCAGACTTGTCTTATGAGGAAAGACCCATCCAAATCCTAGACAGATAGGAGCGCAGACTTTGGAACAAGGTGACTAAGCTAGTCAAAGTCCGGTGGCTAAACCAATCAGTGGAAGAGGCCACTTGGGAGTCAGAGGCAGATATGAGGGTTCGCTACCCAGAGTTGTTCGGTAAGACGTAATTTCGAGGACGAAATTTTTATAAATGGGGGAGGAACTGTAGTGCCCAAATTCAGTACACGTATAACCCATGCATTTATTTAATTATTAAATCATTTAACTAAATTTAAATTGATTTTAGCAATGCATGATTTACGAAAATACATTATTTTAAATTATCCATGTTTATGCGATGCACGTTAAGATGTTTTTCGAGTTTCATGTTTCAGGCGATTATTCGAGGCGGGATAGAGGAAAAGACCGGTGACGATTTTTGGCAATTTGGAAGATGGTATTTTGTTTTAAGTTAAGGATGAGGCGTTTTAAATAATTTACTTAGTTTTAACTTTTAAAAGCCGTATTTATGTATTTAGTAACTTAAGAGTTTGGAACTTTTAAAAATTAGTGTGTAAGCATTTTAAGTTAGGAAGGGGTATTTTGAATGATTTATTTAGTTTTAGCATTTTTAAAAGTCTAATTTTATCACTAGGAGATTTAATTATTTTAAACTTTTAAAATTACCATTTTTAGTGTGTTATTTTAATTAAGGAGTTTATTCAAACAGTAGTATGTATTTTATTTCTAAGGAATTGAGGAGCTAGTGTTGGATTAACTTTTAGTTAGTGATTAATTTATTATTAAGCAATTTACTATCCCTAAATCACACCACTAACTCACGCCACACACACACTTTTCACACACTAATATCGGCTAACACACACACACAAGTTTTAATTCAGATTTTTATTATTTTGAGAGAGCAAAACCTAGGGTCCTAAGAACCCTAGCAGCCGCCCCACTTCCCCCTATAATTCCCAGCGAATTTGCGTTGGTTTTCTTCAAGATTTTAGCGCCACGGTCGTACCGGATCAAGCCTCGCTCCGTTCCCGCGTCGGTATCGCCGTTTCGGTAAAGTTTATCATTAAAAGGCACGTATAATCTCTCATTTGCTGCATCGATCATGTCATATTATGTGTTGCGTTGTTTTATGCGTAAAATTCATGTATGATGTTCATAGTTTGAGCGGTTAATTGTTTGGATCGATTTTGAAGGAAAACTTTTAGATCTAAACCACGTTTTTACTGTTCTTGTTAAAACTGAAAATTTTCGGTCGAGATTTTGAGAAAACTTTCAATATGAAAAACGTAGAACTTTTTGATGCTTTCGATTTGATATAAAATTCGAAATTTTTGGATGAAAATTGAGTGAGTTATGGCATTTTTCGTGGGACTGCTCAAACTACGTTTTTCAGAAAATTGTGATGTTGATGCATTCTTGAAGTTTATGTTGCAGGCTTCGTTGGGGATCGACGGGTGATCACTGCTGTATATAGGTACAATGTTTATGATGTTGGGATGGTTATTAACGTTTTGTTTCGTGTCGATAGGCACTAAGTTGATTCAAGAGTCATAGGAAAACAAATGGTGGCAATTTCAGATTGTGTCGGGGTTGTTGATTGTTGTTACTCTTGGGAATAATTTTAATGGTTTACTTGAGTTTGATACAATGCCTTAGTGTTTTAGGAAGTGTCTTGAGGTGTCGACTCACAGCCATCGAGTTTGGTTGCGGAGAATGAAATATTACGTCAAGTCCTTCACGCAGGTTTCGACCATTAGTGCCTAGCCGGACCCGTACACGGACCCTTACACGGGGTCCGTGCCTTTGTTTTCTCATTAGTGTAAAATTTGCGTGCGGACACGGACCCCCACACGGACTAGGACACGGGGTCCGTGCCTTCCTTTTTTTTCACAACAATTTTTCCCCGCACCCACACGGACCCGGAGCCGGACCTGGGCACGGGGTCCGCGCCCCTCCTTCTTTCCGAGTATTCTTTCCACCGCACTTAGGCGGACCCGTACACGGATCCGGTCACGGGGTCCGTGTACTCACGTTTTGGGAAAAGTTTAATGGTTGCTTTGGGGTTTGATGTCATGGTTTAGTGCAAGGATTATCAAGGTCGAGTCAGGGGAAATTTTAGAATGTCTTAAGAAATGATCGAACTTGAGAGTAAGCATGATGAGTACGTCTAAGATATGCAAGTTAAGTATGCAGTTTCGTTTTAGTATGTGCAGCAGCGGCCCCAGTCGAAGTCCAATGGATCCCTCAACGCCAAGTGAGTATGTTGACGTGCAAAAGAAAATATTTTATTTTTGAGGTATGCTAAATGTCTTGTGACCAAATTATGAATGAGTTTGGAAGTCGGTGAACGTGGCCGAGGACCTTTCCACCCCGTTAAATTATGAACGGGTTAGATCGTGGTTGGAAATCGTTAAATTATGAACGGGGACCAACCAGCCCGTTAAATCATGAACGGGGATCTCATGTATGTGGCAGTTGATACGTCCCTGTCAGCCCAGTACTGTGGTTTGTCTGATCAGGCGTTTATTATGTATGGGTCACTTGCTTTGAAACATGCCTCTACGCAAAATGAAGTCATGTATGTTCAAGTATGTTCAAGTATGCAAGCATGTTTATGAAAGTTTTCACGTTATGACACGTCTATGTATGCATGCAAGTCAAGTTTCACGTATGTACGCCCTATTTAAAGTTGCATGTGGTTTTATTATGTAGTACTTGCTATTTCCAGTTTATACGTGTTGAGTCTTTAGACTCACTAGACGTGATCGATGCAGGTGAGGATGTCTATGAGGAGACAGGAGGTGGCGACCAAGGAGCAGGCTTGGACTTAGCAGAAGGCTAGACCCGAGGATCGCCCACGTTATTTTAAGATTTTAAGCATGAAAATATTAACACTCTGATTTTATGTTTTGATGCGAGATGTTTTGAGAAAGCTTTTCTTTTAGCAAAAAAGTTTTATTGGTGATGTTTGATTTCAAATATTCTTGTTATGAACGATGAGTGACACCGTATGGATTTTTATTTTCGTATTCAAGAAATTTTTATTTTTCCGCAAAATTTAAGTATGAAAAGTACGGTACGTTACAATTTTAGCACCACGTTCGTCCCGGATCAATCCTCACGCCATCTCCGCTTCGGTATCGTCATTTCGGTATTTTAATCATCAAAAGGCACGTATATTCTGTTATTGCTGCATTGATCTCGTCATATTATGCGTCGTGTTGTTATTTATGGGTAAAAATACATGTGTGATGCATGGAAGTTTGAGCAATTATGTTTAGAACACTTTTGAAACCATTTTAGATCTAAACTTTCGTTTTTACTGTCTTTTTCTAATACTGCAATTTTTCGGTCGCGATTCTGAGAAAAATTTTCAAACAAAAATTGTAGAACTTTTCGATACCTTCGATTTGACAGCAAATTCGAATTATTTGGACAAAAATTGAGTGAGTTATGGCATTTTTTGTGGGACTGCTCAAACTGCGTTTTTCAGAAAAAATTATGTATTGATGCGTTCTTGAAGTTTTATTGTTGCAGGCTTCGTTGGGGATCGACGGGTGATTGCTGCTGCATTTAAGTAAGTCAAGAATGATGTTGTGTTGGTATTTGGTATGCCGGTGAGTGTCGATAGGCACTTGAACTCGTTAGGAGTCGTAGGAAACAATTTGGTGTCAAATTCCATGTTTTGAGTTGTATTGTGTCGTAGGGTGGATATCTTTTTTTTGGGGTGTTTGTACGAGGTTGGTTCAATGTTGGGGTATACTAGGATGTGTCTCGGGGTATCGGTTCATGGTCCGTACAATCGAGTCTAGAATGATAAGCATCGCGTGTATTGAAATTTTGTGAGTTTGCACTTCTCGTAAGTACACGGACCCCCTCACGGACCAGGGCACGGGGTCCGTGTCTTTGTTTCCTTCGCGGTGTGCGGTGCCAAATTCCAGAGACTAGACGGACCCTAGCACGGGGTGCGTGTCCTCACTTCTTTTCGGTGTCTTTTTACCGAGCCTAGACGGACCCTTAGACGGACCTTGACACGGGGTCCGTGCCCTTCCTTTTCTTCGAGTATACAGAAACAGTATCTACATGGACCCGGACCCGGAGGGGTGCACGGGTCCGTGTACTCCAGTCTTTCGGGAATTTTCTTAGAGGTCAGTTGGGATTTCAAGTTATGGTTTAGTGCAATGTTTAACATAGTCGAGTCACGGGAATTTAGAACGTCCTAAGGATAAGATTGAGCTCGAACGTAAGTATGAATACCTACGTCTAAGTTATGCAAGTTAAGCTTTTAAATTCAGGTTAGTATGTGCAGCAACGGCCCCAAATGAAATCCAACGAATCCCTCAACGCCAAGTAAGTATGTTGACGTGCAAGAAAAATATTTTCAAGCTTTTGAGGTATGCTAAATGTCTTGCGACCAATTTATGTATGGGGTTGGAAAGCGTTAAATCATGAACCGGGACCAATCCACCCCGCTAAAGCATGAACGAGTTTAGATCAGGATTGGAAAGCGTTAAAGCATGAACGGAGACCAATCCACCCGTTAAAGTATGAACGGGGATCTCATGTATGTGGCAGTGGGTTCGCCCCTGTCAGCCCAGTACTGTGGTTTAGTCTGATCAGGCGATTTATGTTATGGGTCACTTGCTTTGAAACATGCCTCTACGTAAAAATTATGAAGTTCATGTATGTTCAAGTATGTACAAGTATGCAAACATGTTTATGAAAAGTTTTACTTTATGGCACGTCTAAGTTATGTACGTATGATCATGTTTAGTGTGTGAGTTCAAGTTTCAAGTATGTACGTTCTATTTTAATGTTGCATGTGGTTTTATTACGTATTATTCGTTACTCCCAGTTTATACGTGTTGAGTCTTTAGACTCACTAGACTTGATCGATACAGGTGAGGATGTTTTTGAGGAGACTGAAGGTGGGGACCAAGGAGCAGGCTTGGACTGAGCGAGAGGCTAAACCCAAGGACCGCCATGTTTTAAGTTTATGAAAACATTCAATACTTTTGTCAAACTTTAAATTTCAAATCTTTTGTTGCAACAACTTGTGAGACGTACAGTTTATCTCTTTTATCGAATTTTGAATGTTCACGTTTCAATCAAGAAAATTTTAAATTTTTCCGCAAATTTTGAATAGTAAAAGTACGGTACGTTACGGTTGGTATCAGAGAGGTGTTCTTGTAAAGGGTTATGCCTACTGCCAGTCGCAAGAAGCTCACGAAGTCACACCTCAAGTCTGCAAGTTTTAAGGTTTCAATTTTATGTTATGTAGTAAGCATTAAGTTCTGATTTCAGCATGTGCATATTTTAAAGTTCAAGTACGTGCATCTTATGTTGTCTATATCATGTTCATGCATGTGGGGTTTACGTGTTGGGTTAGTTATTGGAACAGTATGCCTCCTAGACATGTGATCGACCGTGAAGCAAGGGAGGAGGACAGAGAGCCTCGAGAGGAGAGAAGAGACGCTCCTCCACCTCCGCCTCCGGACATGCAGGCACAGATGCTTGCAGGTATGACGCAGTTCTTCGCACAGTTTGCGAGGAACCAGACTGCAGTAGACGCAGGGGAGAGGCCCAGAGCGGAGGCTGTGTACGAAAGATTTAGGAGGATGAATCCGAAGAAGTTTTCGAGTACCACTGACCCAATGATAGCGGAGGGATGGATTAAGTCAATCGATGTAATCTTTGATTTTATGGAACTGACCGATGCATATAGGGTCAGGTGTGCCACATTCCTTCTGACAAAGGATGCTAGACTGTGGTGGGAGAGTGCGTCAGTGGGAGTCAACTTGCAGGTGTTGCCTTGGAATGGTTTCAAGGAGGTTTTCTACTCTAAGTACTTCACTGAGGAAGTACGCTCTCGCCTAACCAGAGATTTCATGACGTTGCGTCAAGGGGATAGGAGCGTGGCGGAGTTCATGAGGAAGTTCGAGAGGGGGTGTCACTTTGTGCCCCTGATAGCTAATGATGCCCAGGGGAAGCTGAGGCATTTCATGGATAGATTGCGGACGATCTTCCGCCGTGATGTGAGAGTAGCTGGTCCTACTACCTATGCAGTTGCCGTGTCCAGGGCTTTGGCGGCAGAACAGGATCAGAGAGATATTGAGGCAGATAGGCAGGGCAAGAGGCCCTATCAGGCTCCAGCGCAGCAACAGCAACAACGACCTCAGTTTAAGAGGCCGTTTCAGGGGCCGCCAGGGAAGAAGCCATATCAGGGACCGCCAAAGGGCAAGGGTCCAATTCAGCAGCAGAAAGCTCCTCAGAGGCCGGGAGAGTACCCGGTGTGCCCAAAATGCAACCGCCAGCATCCGGGACAATGTTTGTATGGGACAGGAAAGTGTTTCAAATGTGGAGCCAGTGACCACATGCTGAAGGAGTGCCCACAGTGGAAGCAGCCAACTCAGGGCAGAGTATTCGCCATGCATGCACAGGAGGCGAACCCAGACACGACACTTTTAACTTGTAACTTATTTAATTCGGCACAGCATTAAATTTTTGCCTTGCGTGTTGGAATTTTATTTGGGATTATTAGCGTGCTAGAAAAATTTTTGTGTGACTTGGGATATTAATTTCTACTATGCTTGAGATTAATGTTAGTGTGGGGACCCGGGCTCTAACTCAATTTTTTTTGGGATTAATTGGATCTTTATTCAAAATGTGGGTCAAATTTTCGCTTTTTAACATTAATTCAAATGTAAATACTAAGCATAATATCTTTCTTTATTTAATTACAACACATATAATATACATGTCATGTTTTACTACCAACACATCACTATTGTTTAATACAAACCATAAACTACAAGTAGTACAAATCTAGTACAACATCACTATTGATCTTCTGCGCCCGTAGTAACCACGCTATCTTGATCTCATCTCTGACGTGACCCAGATCCTGCCCCACCTGTTGTTATGCACACATACAGACATAACAACAGCCGGAAACTCCGGTTAGAACAAATCCCAGTATAAAACATGTACACATGCTGATACGAAATCATAAATCATGCATGAAAGCAATAACAATGGCTCCATAGTCTATGAAACCGATCTATCTAAACATGCAACTCAAATCAAATCATGTCTTGACTCGAATCGACTCTACTCTAGGGATCCCGGTGTGAATAAGACGTCAATGGCTGTCACCTATCCTCCCAATCGGGGTGACTGTACGTCTTATTCCTAGACTTCGATCATATCTGTATCGAATGTCTACAATCGGATTGAATCTGGTCCGAAGCGTCGATACCACCGAACATCTAGTAGTTTGGCAAATCTGCCAATGACTCTCCTATCTCAAATGCATAAATATAAATCTATAAATGCATAATCATATCAAAAGATTTGAATATAGTCTATAAAAAAATCATAATCATATCAAAAGACAAGCAACTAATCTAGTATGTGATTTTGTTGGGAAACTCAAATTGAATCTTATTTGAGTTGTGTCTTCCCCAAACAAAACATGCATTATACCTTTCGTCGTACACTCTGTCGTAGTCGAAGTCTCGAAGACGAATCTGTCAATATCAAATCTGAAATGAAAATGTTGATACATATTCTATCAATCTCTAATCTCAATCAACACATATCCAATTCAATACTTGATCTCGGTACAATTTAACGGCATAACAACGTAATTTCTCGATACCGGTCAATCCATCTCTCAACATATATCACCAATTCATACTTCTCAACTCATAATCATCATCATAAGCATATGATAGTACTCAAAGCCTGCATAAGTTAACTCTAAACATGCTGGAAAATAATAACTATAGCATACAACGTCCGTTCTTCGATCCGGTTGCGTTTCTACGATATCAATAATCTCAAGAACATATTATGAAACTCAATTCATCCTTCTCCTAACACATATATATCAAAAGGTGCTGGAATTGAATGAAACTTACATCTTCTTGTAGCTTCCAAAGAAAGGAACCCAAATCTATATTTAGATTCAAGTTTTAATGTATAAATCTCACACAATCACAATTATAACTTTGGGAGAACTTGAGGAATTGTTGGAGATGCTCTCGGTTCTGAATTCTGAAATGAGAAAGACTAATCAGTTCAATATCTATATATATATACATGCCATGTGTCACAACAAGGAACAAAGGTGGATTTCTCGCATGCAGCACCGCGGGTGCGGTCACTCTTCACCGCGGGTGCGCTGTGCCCACGGCATGCCTTTCATTTTTTGAAATTAAACGACCGCGGGTGCGCTACATATAAGACCGCGGGTGCGGTAACATCAACGCATGTGCAGTCGCGTTTGAACCGCGGGTGCGGTGTCATTTCTGTAAATACTTTCCAACTCTCTGTCCATCAACCGCGGGTGCACTCTTTTTGGACCGCGGGTGCGGTGACCCTACTGTAAAATGGCCATCTTTCTGTCCATGCACCGCGGGTGCGGTGCTTCTCTAGGCGCGGGTGCAGTCCCTTTCTTCAAGCAACACTTCATCTTTTCATTTTATCCACATACAATCTAGGTCATTACATTTCTCCCCCTCTTAGATATTAGTTCGTCCTCGAACGTGAAATCAATTAATCAAAGTATGTACAAACAGAAGTAATATCAAAAGCTGAATGAATACTCACATCATGAGAATAACTCGGGATATTTCTGTCTCATATCTGCTTCTGTCTCCCAAGTCGCTTCCTCGGTGCCATGACGATTCCACTGGACTTTCACTAGTGGAATAGTCTTCGTTCTGAGCTGTTTCTCTTTCCGATCAAGAATCTGTATCGGTTGTTCAACATAACTCAATGTCTGATCCAGCTCAGCTTCGTCAGGTCGAATGACATGAGAACAATCTGGCATGTATCTACGCAGCATCGATACATGAAAAACGTCATGTATCCCGGATAGAGAAGGAGGAAGAGCCAGTCGATATGCTCGATCGCCAATCTTTTCAAGAATCTCGTGTGGACCGATGTATCTAGGAGACAACTTCCCGCGTTTGCCAAATCTGACAACGCCTCTGAAAGGAGAAATCTTCAAAAACACTCTGTCTCCTTGTTCAAATACTAGCGGTCTACGTCTGATATTGGCATACTTGGCTTGCCTATCCTGTGCCGTCTTCATTCACTTCTGAATGATCTTCACCTTCTCAGTCATTTCCCGAATCATATCAGGCCCAAGTTCTGGTACTTCAGATATATCATCCAAATATAAAGGAGATCTGCACTTCTTGCCATATAACGCCACAAACGGTGCCATCCCTATTCTCGTTTGATAGCTGTTGTTGTACGAGAATTCACACAACGGTAGTGAATCTTGCCAACTAGTGCCAAAGTCTAGCACTACAGCTCTCAACATGTCCTCTAAAGTCTGGATAGTCCGTTCTGACTGTCTGTCGGTCTGAGGATGATAAGCAGTACTCAGGTGTAATGTCGTACCTAAGGCCTGCTGCAAACTGTGCCAAAAATGTAAAGTGAATCGTGGATCACGATTTGATACGATAGACTTCGGCACACCATGTAATCTGACTACCTCTCTGACATATATCTCAGCCATCTGATCATGTCTGTACGTCATCCTGTATGGAATAAAACACGCTGATTTGGTTAATCTGTCTATCACAACCCAAATCGCATCACAACCCCGGGATGATCGAGGTAACTTCGTCACGAAATCCATGGAAATGTGATCCTATTTCCATTCTGGAATAGACAAACTCTGAAGTAAACCTCCCGGCTTCTTTCTCTCAGCCTTCACCTATTGGCAATTTAAATACTTAAACACAAATTCGGCAATGTCTGACTTCATCTGTTTCCACCAGAACTGTGTCTTTAGATCGTTGTACATCTTCCTGCCACCAGGGTGAATGCTAGACCGACTACAGTGCGCTGCTGACAATATCTGTTGTTTCAACTCCGAAACATCTGGCACTACAATACGGTTATTCACATACAGGACAAAATCACGTACCTGATATTCAGACTGATGTCCTGATCTGACCATTTGAATTGACTGCTGTATATTCTGATCTGTTCTTTGAGCTTCTTTGATTTTCATAATCAAATCTGGCTCAACTTGAATTGTGGCAAGTCTTAATGGTTTACTATCTGTGTCAAATGCTAAACCAGACAAACAACAATCTTCAACTAAATTCGAAACACCTATCGTCAATAAGAATAGGGCACAAACCTTTCGACTCAAGGCATCTGCTGCTGCATTTGACTTCCCTGGATAGTACTTGATCTCGCAATCAAAATCTTTCAGTAGATCAAGCCATCTACACTGCCTCATGTTCAACTCTGACTGAGAAAACAGATACTTCAGGCTTTTATGGTCAGAGTATATTTCAAATTTCTCACCATAAAGATAATGACGCCAGATTTTCAAGGCAAATACGATAGCCGCCAATTCATATCATGAATGGGGTATCGAATCTCGTGTGGTTTCAGCTGTCTAGAGGCATATGCGATCACATGACCACGCTGCATAAGAACACATCCCAGCCCTCTGTGAGATGCATCACAATATACAACGAAATCACCAGTACCTGAAGGAATCATCAAGACAGGTGCACTGGTCAGCCTCTTCTTCAACTCTAGGAAGCTAGACTCACAATCCTTAGACCACACAAACGGCGCATTTTTCTGTGTCAGCTGGTTAATTGGCTTCGCAATACTGGAGAAATCTTTGATGAATCATCTATAGTACCCTGCTAGACCCATGAAACTGCGTATCTCAGGCACCGAAGTCGGTCTCGGCCAACTGATCACAGCTTCCACTTTACTCGGATCCACAGAATTACCATCTCCAGATATGATATGACCCAAGAAGACAACCTGTCTCATCCAAAACTCACACTTTGACAGTTTCGCATATAATCTTTCATTTCTCAATGTTTGCAACACAATTCTCAAATGATTGGCATGCTCATTCAGATTCTTAGAGTACACCAAAATATCATCAATAAAAACAATCACAAATTCATCTAAATACCTCTGAAAGACACGGTTCATTAGTCCCATGAACACCGCTGGAGTATTCGTTAAACCAAAAGGCATGACAATAAATTCGTAATGTCCATACCTGGTTCGGAATGCTGTCTTTGGTATATCAATATCTTGTACTCGCAGCTGGTGATATCAAGATCTCATATCGATCTTGGAACAGATAGAAGATCCCTGCAGCTGATCAAATAAGTCGTCGATACGAGGCAAATGATATTTGTTCTTTATCGTTGCGTTGTTCAGCTGCCTATAATCTATACATAATCTCATAGAACCGTCTTTCTTTCGCATAAATAGCACTGGAGCACCCCAAGGAGATACACTAGGTCTGATATATCCCTTGACTAGAAGATCTTCTAATTGTGCTTTCAATTCTTTCAATTCTATTGGCGCCATCCTATATGGAGCTCTCGAAATAGGAACGGTACCTGGAATAAGATCAATGCTAAAATCTACCTCTCGGGCTGGAGGTAACCCTGGAATCTCGTCAGGAAATACATCTGCAAACTCCCGTACTACTGGCAAATCTGCCAATGTCGGGCTCGATTTCAGTAAATCTACTGAATAAATAAGGAACCCTTCTACTCCTTGCTACAACAATCTACTCATAGCCAGAGCAGATACTAAGGGAATCCGAGATCAGATACTAAGGGAATCCGAGATCTGGAACCCTTACCATAGAATTTCCACTCCTCTGTCATTTCAGGTCTGAATCTGACAATCTTGTGAAAACAGTCTACGATGGCTCTGTACTTAGTTAACATGTCAATCCCGAAAATACAATCAAAATCAGATAAACCAAGTACAACACATTCTAAATCAATCTCATGCCCTTCAAACTGTAGTAAACAATGTCTAACTGAAGTCACAGATATCAGACCGCTTCCCAACGGAGAAGAAATAGACACTACAGTAGACAATGACTCTACAGGCAATGCATGTGTCAATGCAAAACGTTCTGATATGAAGGTATGTGATGCACTGTATCTATCAATACATATGCAGGATAACCGCAAAGAAAACAGTTACCTGCAATCACATCGTCTGGTGCATCTTGGGCTTGCTCTTCCGTCAATGCAAACACCTGAGCTTGTTGTCTGGGAGGTTGGCTCACAGTCTGGCCACCTCTGGCTCTAGGCTGGGACTGTGTAGGCGTGGGCTGGAAGGAATGGACAGATGAAGCTTGCCTCTCAGGCTGAGTCACTGGTGCTGATGACCCTGCACTCTGAAATCTCTGTGCACCTCTCTGGGGACAGACTCTGGCAAAATGTCCCTGTTGCTTACATATGTTACATCTGCCCATCACTCCCTGACACTGCTCTGTGGCATGTCGGCCTCCACAAGTAGTACAATATACACCTGTCACATCTGTACTCTGGCCAGGACCTCTCTGTCTTGACCCACTGGAGCTCGATGAACTGCTCCCTGCTCTCTTGAACTGCTTACCCTTAGCTTTCAAAGAATCTTTCTTTCTACTACTACTGATTCCACTATCAAATCGAGGAGGAGGTGGTGGAAACTGTGTGGCGAACAGTGGCGGTCTCTGACCCTGAACACTATAGGAAGCTCCTCGCTGCCTAATCAAGCCAGCTTCTGCTCCCTTCGCTCGATTCAGCGCCTCAGAAAAAGTGTTGGGTCGTCCCGTGTTCACTAGGGTAAAGATATCCGGATTCAAACCATTTATGAACTGATCGGCAACTGCCTCATCATTCCCTGCTACATGATGTGCAAATCGAAGCAAGGACGAGAATTTGGCAACATACTCCTCTATGTTCCACTAGCCCTGTCTCAAGTTGGCGAATTCTGCCCCTTTGTCTTTTCGATACGACACTGGAAAGAAACGTTGATAAAATTCATCTTTAAAGACTTTCCAAGTAATATCAATACCTCGATGTTCTAAGGCTCGTTTTGCCGTTAGCCACCAACTCTTGGCCACTTCTTGCAATTGATGCCCAACCAGCTTCACTCTACGTTCATCTGTATAGGCAAGTGATTCAAATAACATCTCTATATCATCCAACCAGCTTTCACAATCCACTGCATTTTCTATGCCCTTCAAAGTCGGAGGTCGGAATGACTGAAATCGTTTCAACAGAGTCTCCATCGGGGTAGCGGTTACGTCCATCTGGGTACCTGACGTACTCCCCTGTTGTGGCACTTGTCTTGCAGCTGGTTGCGGTATCCTTCTAGGCGGCATATCTGATTATCAAACAGATTAGGATACAATCTATACAATCTGTCTCAGCCCTCCTCTGATCATATACCTCTGATCCAGAATCGGTTCTGATTCAGTCTTTACAAGTATATGCTGTAAATCAACTCAGATACAATACAACATATAATAGGGAAAGCATTAAATCATGCTAACACATCAAAAGCAAGGAAGAAGACTCGATCTACCCCGCTCATTCTATTCTATCTCAGTCTACAGAACCTACGGCTCTGATACCACCTGTTGTGGGGACCCGGGCTCTAACTCAATTCTTTTTGGGATTAATTGGATCTTTATTCAAAATGTGGGTCAAATTTTCGCTTTTTAACATTAATTCAAATGTAAATACTAAGCATAATATCTTTCTTTATTTAATTACAACACATATAATATACATGTCATGTTTTACTACCAACACATCACTAGTGTTTATACAAACCATAAACTACAAAGTAGTACAAATCAAGTACAACATCACTATTGATCTTCTGCGTCCGTAGTCACCACGCTATCTTGATCTCATCTCTGACGTGACCCAGATCCTGCCCCACCTGTTGTTATGCACACATACAGACATAACAACAGCCGAAAACTCCCGTGAGAACAAATCCCAGTATAAAACATGTACACATGCTGATACGAAATCATAAATCATGCATGAAAGCAATAACAATGGCTCCATAGTCTATGAAACCGATCTATCTAAACATGCAACTCAAATCAAATCATGTCTTGACTCGAATCGACTCTACTCTAGGGATCTCGGTGTGAATAAGACGTCAATGGCTGTCACCTACCCTCCCAATCGGGGTGACTGTACGTCTTATTCCTAGACTTCGGTCATATCTGTATCGAATGTCTACAATCGGATTGAATCTGGTCCGAAGCGTCGATACCACCGAACATCTAGTAGTTTGGCAAATCTGCCAATGACTCTCCTATCTCAAATGCATAATATAAATCTATAAATGCATAATCATATCAAAAGATTTGAATATAGTCTATAAACAAATCATAATCATATCAAAAGACAAGCAACTAATCTAGTATGTGATTTTGTTGGGAAACTCAAATTGAATCTTATTTGAGTTGTGTCTTCCCCAAACAAAACATGCATTATACCTTTCGTCGTACACTCTGTCGTAGTCGAAGTCTCGAAGACGAATCTGTCAATATCAAATCTGAAATGGAAATGTTGATACATATTCTATCAATCTCTAATCTCAATCAACACATATCCAATTCAATACTTGATCTCGGTACAATTTAACGGCATAACAACGTAATTTCTCGATACCGGTCAATCCATCTCTCAACATATATCACCAATTCATACTTCTCAACTCATAATCATCATCATAAGCATATGATAGTACTCAAAGCCTGCATAAGTTAACTCTAAACATGCTGGAAAATAATAACTATAGCATACAACGTCCGTTCTTCGATCCGGTTGCGTTTCTACGATATCAATAATCTCAAGAACATATTATGAAACTCAATTCATCCTTCTCCTAACACATATATATCAAAAGGTGCTGGAATTGAATGAAACTTACATCTTCTTGTAGCTTCCAAAGAAAGGAACCCAAATCTATATTTAGATTCAAGTTTTAATGTATAAATCTCACACAATCACAATTATAACTTTGGGAGAACTTGAGGAATTGTTGGAGATGCTCTCGGTTCTGAATTCTGAAATGAGAAAGACTAATCAGTTCAATATCTATATATATATACATGCCATGTGTCACAACAAGGAACAAAGGTGGATTTCTCGCATGCAGCACCGCGGGTGCGGTCACTCTTCACCGCGGGTGCGCTGTGCCCATGGCATGCCTTTCATTTTTTGAAATTAAACGACCGCGGGTGCGCTAAATATAAGACCACGGGTGCGGTAACATCAACGCAGGTGCAGTCGCGTTTGAACCGCGGGTGCGGTGTCATTTCTGTAAATACTTTCCAACTCTCTGTCCATCAACCGCGGGTGCACTCTTTCTTGGACCGCGGGTGCGGTGACCCTACTATAAAATGGCCATCTTTCTGTCCATGCACCGCGGGTACGGTGCTTCTCTAGGCGCGGGTGCAGGTCCCTTTCTTCAAGCAACACTTCATCTTTTCATTTTATCCACATACAATCTAGGGCATTATAGTTAGAAATTTTGGGGATATAAGTTTTGTGTTGTGCTAACGTCTCTCTGGACTCATGCCCTGATAGACTCCGGGGCCACCCATTCATTTATCTCGGAAACATTCGCTAGTCACTTGGATATCAAGTCCATTGGACTCGATGTGAATTATTCAGTAACAGTCCCATCAGGGGAAGAAATATCAGCTACTAGCGTGGTCAGGGACATCGATCTCGAGCTGCAGGGCCACCTAGTGTATGCAGACTTGATAGTGTTGCCAATGCCGGAATTCGATATTATTCTGGGTATGGACTGGCTGACGAAGAACCGAGTCCTGATTGATTTTCAGAAGAGATCAGTATTGGTTAGACCTTTGGGCATGGAGCAATTTTTATTTGAACTAGCAAGATGGAGGAGTTTCCCTCGCATGATCTCTTGCATGCAGGCGCGGAAACTTATTTCCAAGGGGTGTCAGGCTTTCTTGGCCAGCTTCATTTCAACACCTGACATGCCCACCCCGTCAATATCAGATGTGCCAGTAGTCAGAGACTTCCCAGACGTCTTTCCCGATGACGTCGCTAGGTCTTCCACTAGAGAGAGAGGTGGAGTTTGCGATTGATCTCATGCCAGGCACAGTGCCAATCTCTAAGGCACCGTACCGATTAGCTCCAGCTGAGATGTTGGAACTCAAGCAGCAGATTCAGGAGCTTCTCGACAAGGAATTCATCCGCCCCAGTTTCTCGCCGTGGGGCGCACCAATGCTTTTTGTAAAAATAAAAGATCGGAGCATGAGATTGTGCATCGATTACCGGGAGCTGAACAAGGTAACGATCAAGAATAAATACCCATTACCAAGGATCTAGGACTTGTTCGATCAATTGCAGGGAGCTACAGTGTTCTCTTAGATAGATCTTTGATCGGGGTATCATGAGCTGAAGGTGAAAGACGCAGATGTTCACAAGACGGCCTTTAGAACCAGATATGGGTATTAAGAATTCATTAGTTATGCCGTTTGGATTGACAAACGCTCCAGCAATTTTCATGGACCTCATGAACCGAGTATTCCAGCCCTACTTGGACCAATTCGTCATAGTGTTCATTGACGATATTCTTATTTACTCGAAGAGTCATGAGGAGCACAGTCAGCACTTGTAGAGCAGTTTTGCAGACCTTGCAGAGTCGCAAGTTACTTTGCGAAGTTCAGTAAGTGTGAATTCTGGTTGGAAAAGGTAGCGTTTTTGGGTCACATAGTGTCTAGCAGTGGGATCGAGGTGGATCCAGCGAAGGTGGCAGCCGTTAAGGATTGGGTTGAACCGAAGAATGCTTCAGAGATCCGCAGCTTTCTAGGTTTAGGCGGTTACTACCGTAAGTTCATTCAGGGGATTTCTTCGATAGCAGTGCCACTCACTTTCACTGACCAAGAAGAATGCTAAATTCGTTTGGAGCGATGAATGTCAGAAGAGCTTCGATGCTTTGAAGCAAGCTCTTATTTCAGCGCCAGTGTTAGCCATGCCAACATGGCAAGGGGATTTTGTGCTTTACACCGATGCATCTAAGCTCGGGTTAGGCGCAGTGTTGATGTAGCATGGTCGGGTGATAGCTTATGCTTCCAGACAGTTGAAGGTGCATGAGAAGAATTATCCGACTCACGATCAGGAATTAGCCGCTGTCGTCTTTGCGTTGAAGATTTGGAGACACTACTTGTATGGCTAGAGGTGTCAGATATTCACTGCTCACAAGAGTCTCAAATATTTCTTCACACAGAAAGAACTGAACATGAGACAGAGACGGTGGTTAGAGTTGGTGAAAGACTACGACTGTGAAATTTGCTACCATCCGGGGAAGCTAATGTAGTGGCAGACGCCTTGAGCCGGAAAGTCGCATTTGTGGCACAGTTGTCAGTGCAGAGACCTCTTTAGTCTAATATTCAGAGGTTTGGCTTAGAAGTTTATCGCAAGGGCAGAGTTCCGAGGCTGTCTAATCTGACAGTCCAATCTTCCTTGCTAGACCGTATTCGTACAGGTCAGCCTTCAGATGAGCAGTTACAGAAATGGAGGCTGAAGGATAAAGCCAAGGGCAGTGTTCTCTACACAGTGTCAGATGGTATTGTGAGATAAAGAGGTAGAATGTGGGTTCCTAGCGTTGATTCGATCAGAGAGGATATTCTGACAGAGGCACACGCATCTCATATTCTATTCACCCAGGAGGTACCAAAATGTACAAGGACTTACAGATTTTGCATTGGTGGCCAGGAATGAAGCGAGACATCCGCAGATTTGTGTCTGAATGCCTCACTTGTCAGCAGGTGAAGGCAGAACATCAGAGGCCAGCAGGAATACTTAAGCCACTCCCTATCCCCGAGTGGAAATGGGAGAATATTACAATAGGACTTTGTGGTTGGTTTGCCGAGGTCAGTCAGAGGATTTAACGCCATTTGGGTTATAGTGGACCGACTCACCAAGTCAGCACATTTCCTGCCAGTGAAAACGACTTTATCCATGACGTAATATGCGGAGCTTTATATCAAGGAGATAGTTCGATTGCATGGGATCCCAGTTTCTATTGTGTCCGACAGGGACCCGAGGTTTACATCGTCCTTTTGGAAGAGCTTACATGCAGCCATGGGGATGAAGTTGCTTTTCAGTACCGCTTTTCACTCGCAGACAGATGGCCAGTCTGAGCGAGTGATTCAGATTTTGGAAGATTTATTGCGAGCATGTATGATTGATTTTCAAGGGACCTGGGAATCGAAGCTACCTCTAGAGGAGTTTACCTACAACAACAGTTTTCAATCATCTATTGGTATGACTCCCTACGAGGCGTTGTATGGAAGGAAGTGCAGATCGCCGATTCATTGGGATGAAGTCGGTGAAAGAGCAGAACTTGGTCCAGAAATAGTTCAGCAGACTGCATATGTGGTGGTCAAGATCCGAGACAGGATGAAGACTGCCCAGAGTCGCCAAAAGAGCTATGCCGATAAGAGGAGAAGAGATCTCGAGTTTTCCGTAGGTGATTACGTTTTTATAAAGATAGCAACCATGAAGGGAGTTATGGGGTTTGGAAAGAGAGGCAAGCTCAGTCCGAGGTTTATTGGACCGTTTGAAATTCTTGACAGAGTTGGGACACTAGCCTATCGTGTTGTCCTTCTGCCGAATCTGGCCGGGGTGCACAACGTGTTCCATGTCTCAATGCTGAGTAAGTACCTAGCTAACCCTTAGCATGTTCTGAGTTATGATACGTTGCATCTTGCTCCAGATCTGTCATATGAGGAAAGACCTGTTCAAACCCTAGACAGGAGCGTAGACTTCGGAACAAGGTGACCAAGCTGGTCAAAGTCCGGTGGCTGAACCAATCAGTGGAGGAAGCCACTTGGGAAGCCGAAGCGGATATGAGAATTCGCTACCCGGAGTTGTTTGGTAAGATTTAATTTCGAGGACGAAATTTATATAAGTGGGGGAGGAACTGTAGTGCCCAAATTCAGTACACGTATAACCCATGCATTATTTAAATTGTTAAATACTTTATTTAAGTTTAAAGTGATGTTAGTGATGCATGATTTATTTAAATTGCATTATTTTAATGTTTATGCGATGCACGTTAAAATGTTTTTCAAGTGTCATATTTCAGGCGATTATTCGAGGCGGGATCGAGGAATAGAGACCGGTGACGAGTTTGGCAATTTTTAAAATGCGGTATTTTATTTTAATTTAAGAATGGGGCATTTCAATTAAATTATGAAGTGTTAGTCTTTTAAAGCCTAATTTATTTATTGGGTGACTTTAAAATTTTAAAACATTTAAAGATTTAGTGCTTGTGCTTTTTATTTTAATTAGGAGATTTTATTTAAAGGTTAGTAGGGATAGTATTTTCTTTAATTGGTTAATTGAGTTAACATTTTAATTAGTATATTGATTAGCATGGTTAATGGTTTAATTAAGCAAAAATCACTCCCTAAATATATCTAACACACCCACACACACTCCACACCCACACATACACGTATCACACAACACACACAAACACATACTCATCCATTCATCCATATTTTTGAAAAGAAAACTAGGGTTCTTACTCCTAGAAGCAGCCGCCCACTTCCCCATTAAATTCTTAGAAATTTTCGTGTGTTTTATTCAAAGATTTTAGCGCCACGTTCGTCCCGGATCAATCCTCACGCCATCTCCGCTTCGGTATCATCGTTTCGGTATTTTAATCATCAAAAGGCACGTATATTCTGTTATTGCTGCATTGATCTCGTCATATTATGCGTCGTGTTGTTATTTATGGGTAAAAATACATGTGTGATGCATGGAAGTTTGAGCAATTATGTTTAGAACACTTTTGAAACCATTTTAGATCTAAACTTTCGTTTTTACTGTCTTTTTTTAATACTGCGATTTTTCGGTCGCGATTCTGAGAAAATCTTTTCAAACAAAAATTGTAGAACTTTTCGATACCTTCGATTTGACAGCAAATTCGAATTATTTGGACAAAAATTGAGTGAGTTATGGCATTTTTCGTGGGACTGCTCAAACTGCGTTTTTCAGAAAAAATTATGTATTGATGCGTTCTTGAAGTTTTATTGTTGCAGGATTCGTTGGGGATCGACGGGTGATTGCTGCTGCATTTAAGTAAGTCAAGAATGATGTTGTGTTGGTATTTGGTATGCCGGTGAGTGTCGATAGGCACTTGAACTCGTTAGGAGTCGTAGGAAACAATTTGGTGTCAAATTCCATGTTTTGAGTTGTATTGTGTCGTAGGGTGGATATCTTTTTTTTGGGGTGTTTGTACGAGGTTGGTTCAATGTTGGGGTATACTAGGATGGGTCTCGGGGTGTCGGTTCATGGTCCGTACAATCGAGTCTAGAATGATAAGCATCGCGTGTATTGAAATTTTGTGAGTTTGCACTTCCCGTAAGTACACGGACCCCCTCACGGACCAGGGCACGGGGTCCGTGTCTTTGTTTCTTTCGCGGTGCCAAATTCCAGAGACTAGATGGACCCGTAGACGGACCCTAGCACGGGGTCAGTGTCCTCACTTCTTTTCGATGTCTTTTTACCGAGCCTAGACTGACCCTTAGACGGACCCTGACACGGGGTCTGTGCCCTTCCTTTTTCAAGTTTTTGAGGTATGCTAAATGTCTTGTGACCAATTTATGTATGGTGTTGGAAAGCGTTAAATCATGAACCGGGACCAACTCACCCCGTTAAAGCATGAACGGGTTTAGATCAGGATTGAAAAGCGTTAAAGCATGAACGGGGACCAATCCACTCGTTAAAGCATGAACGGGGATCTCATGTATGTGGCAGTGGGTTCGCCCCTGTCAGCCCAGTATTGTGGTTTAGTCTGATCAGACGATTTATGTTATGGGTCACTTGCTTTGAAACATACCTCTACGCAAAAATTATGAAGTTCATGTATGTTCAAGTATGTACAAGTATGCAAACATGTTTATGAAAAGTTTTACGTTATGGCACGTCTAAGTTATGTACGTATGATCATGTTTAGTGTGAGTTCAAGTTTCAAGTATTTACATTCTATTTTAAAGTTGCATGTGGTTTTATTACGTATTATTCGTTACTCCCAATTCATACGTGTTGAGTCTTAAGACTCACTAGATTTGATCGATGAAGGTGAGGATGTTTTTGAGGAGACTGAAGGTGGGGACCAAGGAAGAGGCTTGGATTGAGCGGGAGGCTAAACTCGAGGACCGCCATGTTTTAAGCTTATGAAAACATTTAATACTTTTGTCAAACTTTAAATTTCAAATCTTTTGTTGCAACAACTTGTGAGACGTACAATTTATCTTTTTTATCCAATTTTGAATGTTCACGTTTCAATCAAGAAAATTTTAAATTTTTCCGCAAATTTTGAATAGTAAAATACGGTACGTTACAAAACCACAGTACTGGGCTGGCAGGAAAAGTCCACTACCACATACATGAGATCCCGGTTAATAATTTAACGGGTAGATTGGTCCCTGGTCATACTTTACAGCTTCCCAATTCTGATCTAAACCCGGTCATACTTTACCGGGGTGGAGAGGTCCTCGGCCACGTTCACGGACTTCCAAACTCGTGCATAATTTGGTCACAAGACATTTAGCATACCTCAAAAACATAAAATATTTTCTTTTGCACGTCGAACATACTTACTTGGCGTTGAGGGACTCGTTGGATCTCGCTTGGGGCCGCTGCTGCACATACTAACATGAATTCGAAATCATTATCTTACATACCTTGACGTAATAACTATGCTCATACACAAACTTGACCATTTCCTTATGACATTCTAAATATCTCGGGACTCGATCTTGCTTAATCATCGCACTAAACCAAGACATCGAACCCCAAAGCAATCAACATATTTTTCCCAAAAACGAAATACACGGACCCCGTGCCCCGGTCCGGCTATGGGTCCGTGTAGGCTCTGCAAAAATATACCCGAAAAGAAGTAAGGGCATGGACCCCGTGTTAGGGTCCGTCTGGGGGTCCGTGTAGCCACTGGATTTTGACACTTCGAAAGAAACAAAGGCACGGACCCCGTGCCAGGGTCCGTGTGCGGGTCCGTCTAGCCTCTGGAAAATCAAACCTGCGGGAATTCCTTACACGGTGTTTATTCCTCCCAACTAAATAGAATGGATTAAAAATCGATACCTCGAGACCCACCCTAGGACGCTATGGTATTGACCCCAACCCGTACCAAAAATCCAAACGACCTCAATATCGACAAGCACAACAAAAACGACACAACTCGACATTCGACACCATAACAATTCCTACGACTCCTAATACCTCCCAAGCCATCCCCGTCTCAAAACGAAATGTCATATGGTGCCTAAACACATCCCAAAACATGTCTAAACATAGTAGTACTGGCCTGGCAATTCATAACGAAGCTTGCGACAATAAAACTTCAAGAACACATCAAAAACGCATTTTTCGGAAAAACGCAGTTTGAGCAGTCCCACGAAAACGATCATAACTCACTCATTGATTATCCAAATATTTCGAATTTATTGTCAAATCGAAGGTATCAAAAAGTTCTATGTTTTATATGTTGAAAGTCTTTCCAGAAAATCGACCAAAAAGTCGTAGTATTTAAAATGACAGTAAATTTTGGGTTTTCATATCTAAAATCGTTTCAAAACCGATCCAACAAATTTTTGCTCAAACTTTTTAAAATATACATGGATTTATACGCTTAATAAACATAAGAACATATAATGTAACAGGAGCGATGCAGAAACAAAAGATTATACATGTCTTTTGATATTTAACGTTAACGAAACGACGACACCGAAGCGGGAAGGATGCGAGAGACGATCCGGGGCGAATGTGGCATGATTTTCTTGAAGAAAAGCCAACGAAATCGCTAGAAAAATCAGAGAGGGGAGGGGCGGCTGCTGAATTTCTTAGAACCCTAGGTTTCTCTAATAAAAATCCGAAATGGGAGTGTAAGGAATTGTGTGTGTGTGTAGGCGTGAATGTGTGTGTGTGTTAGTGGGTGTGTGCATGAGTTTAGGTGTAAATTAGGGAAATAATGTGCTTAATTAATAATTAGAAAACAATTAAAAATGCTAACCCACTTTTAACTTAATAAAATCCATTAATTTAAAATGAAATGCACTCTTGCTAAACTTTAAAAGTTTTAAAATCCTAAAACCACTAAATAAATAATTTAGGATTTAAAATGCTTAAAACTTAATAAATCCTTTAAAATGCCCCAAACCTAACTAAAAATAAAATACCATACTTTAAAATTGCCAAAAATCGTCGTCGGTCTCTTTTTCTTTATCCTGCATCGAATAATCGCCTGAAACATGAAACTCAAGAAAACATTTTAACGTGCATCACATAAACATAAATAACTAAAATGATGCAATTTAAATAGATCATGCATCGCTATAAATCATTTTAAACTTAAATAAATAATTTAACAATTTAAATAAATGCATGGGTTTTACGTGTACTGAATTTGGACTCTACATACTTCTTTCTCTGCAAAGCCTGAACAACTGAAGCAGCTTTGACCATCTTCAGGACTATGGTTTCCAGGGCTATAAACTTTTTCAAAACCGATTTATTTTTCAATTGCCTGGCAAACACTGCATTCCTAAATCTGACCCATTCATCATAAGCCTGCAGCTTGTCTCAGAGAACTCATTAACCTCTTTCCAAATTAGGTCAATATGAGTTTGAATCGCATTAGTGGGTCCAGGATCTTCGGTCATCTTGTCTTTGTCCTTTGAGTCAGTCATAACGTGAGGAATCCTCAGACCCAACTCAGTTGCGTCAATATTTTCACGAATCACTATCCCCTCGGGTCTTGCAAATGGCAAAGAAGTTGGGCCATGGATAGTGATCAGTGGAGCCTTGACTCCAGCAAGTTTCTTCTTACTACTAGATTCAGTGATGGTCTTCTTTTGTTGAGCAGCAGCAGGATGTAACTAAACTTCAGTTGATGAAGCAACTGATATTTCTCTCAACGGAGTGGCCTTGATAGGCTGTTCAGCGCCAGATTGAATCGGCTTTTCAGTTGGGATCGTGCTCGGAACATTACTGGTTTGGTTTTCAGAGTTCTAGGGGTTCTGGCGATGTTGGGAGAAAGGGTCTTCTCAGAGTCAGTTTCACTGACAATCAGTTTGCGTTTGGTTGTCTTTTTCTGAATTGTCAGTTTGGATTTCTTGACTGATTTGGGAGCCCTCTGCGTCCCAATATGCTTTTTCACCTTGATGAACTTTTGAGGAGAGTTATCCAGCCTGAGCTTCGGCAGCTGAACGTTCTTGACGTTTAAAATCTTAAATTTGGATGACCTCTCAGAAGAGTCACCCACCAAGCCCTTGGTTTTCAGCAGATAGCTGAGCTGCACTGCAAATCCCTTTGATTTGTTTAAAGACTGAAACATGTTTTTCAGAAGATTGAAAATAATACCTTTCCATTGCAGTCTCGTTCCAGCCATGATAGCAGTCATGACTTGAAATTTCTCTAGAGTGAGAGCAGCAAAGGATCCAGCTTTGGCAAGTAGCCCTTTGGCCACGATGTCAGCCAGCAACTAGCTTTCTGGCTTCAGTTCTTTTTTGGGATTGGAAACTTTGATTTTCCGCCCATCAGCTGATAGGAGAGTCTGCATCTCCTCTATATTAGAAGTTTTCACATCAGAGATGTTGGCTAGACCATCAGTTGGCAGATGAAAGAAGTTGCTGAAAGAATCTTCTTCTATTATAAAAAACTGATTGTTGATGGTGGTTGTGATAACGCCGTCAGCGGAAATGAATCCATTTCCATAGAGATCTTGAATTTCTTTTGGGTAGATTTCTTGGGAAGAAAGTCCCAAAAATGTCTTTAGTCCAGCAGCTTCCAATTTTAGAAACATATTCTTGATGTCCTCGTCCTGGACAGACAGGACTGAATCAAAGTCGAATTTTCATAGCGTTCAACATGTATGCTGGAATCTGATTTGCCATTGCTGAAGGATTGATTATCCGCGAGAGAAAATTCTGTGTATAGATTTGCTCTGTGAACTGAAATGCTCGTAAAGAAGAACATAAATGAAGCGTGATGTAATTATGTATGTGACTGTTCAAATTTTTGGACACGTGCCAGTACAGTAAAAAATTGAGTAAAAACGTGTGTTCGTGTGATGAAAGCGTGTGTAAGAGTTAAATGGACTACAAGGGACCACGTTTCAAATTACTATTTATTGAAAGACATCAATTAAATGCGTAATTATCAGTCACATAACTTAATTTGGAATATATATCGAATAATCAATTAACTTATTGGATGAGATCAATTCGATCAGTAGCTGAGTGATCAGTTGAAAACTGAGTCAGTTCAATCGAAGATCAACTGAATATTGTCTTATCAGTTAACCATTTAAATTCGTCATTCCCCATAAATAAATGCATATTTTAATCTGGAAAATAAAATGATGGTTATAATAATGATGCGTAAAAATAAAATAAATCTTATTCTCAAAAGATGAATCGTCCGGAATAATGATTGCGTCTCTTCAGATGCCTCACATCTCAGTTATAAATAAGAGTGAAAGAGTAAGACATCAAGTATCAGGAGATAAAGCAAGACAAGTGAATAACAATGGACAAAGCAGGGAGTTCCACACAACTAGACCTCACGGACGAGTTCATGAAGTCTGTTGTTGCTACTAGGAAGGCTGCAATGGAGGATAATATCTTTGAAAAAATACTGAAGCTCTGGATTAAAATCCAGGAGCTCCAAACCTCCTTTGAGGAAAGAGAGGTTGCTACACCTAAAAGGGTGGCATGGAGGATAATATCTTTGAAAAAATACTGAAGCTCTGGATTAAAATCCAGGAGCTCCAAACCTCCTTTGATGAAAGAGAGGTTGCTACACCTAAAAGGGTGGCAACACTGAAGAAGTATCGGCGGCGCCTTGGCGTCGCTGATAATGTTGACATTTTCATAGATGAAGGTGTCTACCTTCTACTCCTCCTCAAGGAGCAGAGGACTCTTAGGAAGATCGCCCGAGGACTTCGTAAGGACCTCTACTGGAGGATTAACCATGTGGTTGACCTTCTGGAGGTCCGCAGTTAAAAAAGAAATCATCCAGGTACGCTCCTCCTTCAATAAATAAAATTATTATTATGTTTTATTGTTGTCTTACTCTTACTGCCTTTTTATTTTCCGTATACTATTGATGAAAACTGAATAAACAACAAGATAATAACATAAAGCGAATTATATTAAGACAAGTCGATTAAGCCAAGAATGTTGTGAAAGTGAGAAAAATTAGTCTCAGGTAATGGCTTTCTGAAGATATCTGCTGCTTGTTGTTCAGTTGGTATGTATTCCAGTCTGATTGTTTTTTTCAGAGCATGATATCTGATGAAGTGATGCCTGACATCGATATGCTTGGTCCTTGAGTGAAGAACTGGATTGTATTTAATTGCAATCATGCTTGTATTATCACAAAAGATTGGTGATTCTTTTGCAATGACTCCATAGTCTTTCAGTTGTTGCTAAATATAGAGCACTTGGGCACAGCAGCTTCCAGCAGCAAGATATTCTGCTACAGTTGTTGAAGTTGCTATGGATGTTTGCTTCTTGCTGAACCATGAAATTAGACTGTCTCCTAGCAGGACGATTAGCATTTAGGTACAATATTGAACTTATTAAACCTCTGTAAAGTGTTGTCTCAACTGATATTCCCCCTTGATCATTGTCTAGTTTGTTATGAACTCATGGGAGTAATTGCAGTTGAACATCTTTCCATGCCAAATTTCTTAAGCAATTCCTTAGTATATTTAGTCTGACTGATAAAAATACAAGTTTCCAGTTGCTTCACTTGCAGACAGAGGAAAAATGTCAGTTCACCCATCATACTCATCTCTAATTTTTCCTGCATTAACTTGGCAAATTTCTCACATAATTTGGGGTTAGTTGACCCAAAAATAATATCATCAACATATATTTGCACAAGTAAAATGTGATCATTCTTTAAAAATTTGAACAGAGTATTATCAACTGATCCAACAGTAAAATCATGATCAGTTAGGAATTTTGAAAGGGTTTCATACCAAGCTCTTGGAGCTTGTTTAAGACCTACATAAGACTTTATTCAAATGATAAACATGATGAGAAAGAGAGTGATTAACAAAACTTGGTGGTTGTTCAGCATATACTTCTTCCTACAACTGACAGTTCAGAAATGCACTCTTCACGACCATCTGGTAGACTTTAAAGTTCATGAATGAGGCATAAGCAAGGAGCATTCTGATTGCTTCCAGTCTTGCAACTGGTGCATAAGTTTCATCGTAATCTATTCATTCTTCTTGCCTATATCCTTGTACTACAAGCCTCGCTTTGTTGCGCACAACTGAACCATCTTCGTTCAGTTTGTTTCTGTATACCCACTTTGTACCTATAATGGTTTAGAAACTGGTCTTGGAACTAAGTTCCAGACATTGTTATGGATAAACTTATTTAGCTCTTCTTGCATGACATTTATCCAGTTAGGATCAGTAAGATCTTCATTAGTTTTCTTAGGTTCCAGTCGGGAAACGAAAGTTGAATGAATAAATAAATTAAACATTTGATTCCGAGTTCTTACCGGATCAGATGGATTACCTATTACCAATTCTGGTGGATGTGATTTCTTCCATCTGTACTCAGCATTTGTTGCATCTATCTCAGCAACTGCTTCGGTTGGCAACTCAATATTTTCTTCAGTTTCAGTTGCTGCTGTATCTGTTGGTAACTAAGTATTATCATTTTGCTCAACCAACTGATTATCAGTAACAATTTCTTATTCAACTGATTGATCCAACACTTCTGGTTCTGGTGTTTGAAGGATATTTCGATTAGTGTGATTCTCTTCTTCAGTATCATCCTCCAAACTAATATATGTAAAGCGATCAACTAGCTCAAATTGGTTAGTTGGCTTATCAGTTAACACAGATTCATCAAACACATCATGAATAGACTCTTCTACATTCAAAGTGCATTTATTAAAAACTCTGTAAGCTTTACTAACTGATGAATACCCAAGAAATATTCCCTCTTTAGATTTATCATCAAAAGCATTTAAATGATTTTTGCCATTATCAAGAATAAAACATCTGCAGCCGAATATTTTGAAATAAGAAACCACACTTTTGCGTCCATGCCAGATCTCATATGATGTTTTCAAATGATTCTTATTAATAATTGATCTGTTCTAAGTGAAAAATGCAGTGTTTACTTCTTCTGTCCAAAACCTTTGAGAAATACCAGAAATAGAAAGCATCGTTCTAGCAGCTTCTTTAAGGGTTCTATTTCTTCTCTCAGCTACACCATTTTGCTGAGGAGTTCTTGCTTCTGAGAGCTCATGCTTGATCCCCGTATTTTCTAAAAATAGTGAAAGATTTTGATTGATGATTTCAGTCCCTCGATCAGACCTTATTCGATCAATCCCAATTGATTTTTCATTTAATAATCTTTTGAAAAGCCTAATCAGTTGTGCAAGAATTTGGTCTTTGGATTTAAGAAAGATAACCCAAGTAAATCTTGAAAATTCATCAACAACTACTAAGGTGTATTTTATTCCCCCTAAGCTCATGACTGGTATAAGACCAAAAAGGTCCATATGTAGCAATTTTAAGCATCGGGAAGATGATTTAAAACCATTGTTTTTAAATGAAGATCTTACTTGCTTACCAAACTGACATGCTGAACAAATTTTATCTTTTGAAAAATCTAATTTTGGCGAACCACTTACAAGATCATGGTTACTCAGATAGGCAATAGATTTAAAGTTTAGGTGGTTCAACCTCTTATGCCACAACCAGTTCTTAGAAGATTTGGAAGCAACAAAACAAACTGTGTATAAGGTTGATTAGTCCAACTGACTTTGTAGGTATTCCCACAACAATTACCTGTTAAGATGACCTTATCAGTTGAGTCTCTAATTGAGCAAGTGTGTCTGTCGAACTCAACTGAGAATTTACTGCCGCATAACTGGCGGATGCCAATCAAATTATGGTAACCACATCTATTTGGGTCCTAAACTGATAAGTCCTTTAGGAACCCAGACTTGGACCAGTCTAACTGACTTTCCAGTAGCTGTGTTCCAGATATTTTTTCTCGGCTTGTGTGTGCTTGATGTGTAGTATGCATATGAAACAATATGATTTATAGCCTTATTCAAATGGTTGTTCAGCCGATATCTTTTCTGAACTGGCTTGCTGTTAAAATAATTGGAGTAGACATTTGAATAGTTCAGGTATTTATTGCTGAACATTATTTGGTGACTGACTGTGTGGGTCAGTTGAAATCTTTGGTCTATAACCAATACCATACCTTCTAGCCTTGTTCTTATTTTCAATAGGCTGTAAAACTGGTTTACTTGGCTCTGGTTGTTCTTGTACCACAACTGATTTTACAAAGTGAATATATTCCCTTTGTTCATGTTCAGGTTTGGCTGAGTATTACTGGTGGTTTTAGAGTAGGTGCCCGCCGAGCCAAGTGTTGCATAGATAAAGTCATTGAATATACAAATAGTAGAAAGAATATGAGATGTTTATATGACGATAATCATGAAACTAATATTTGGAATACTATATATTCTAAATAGTTCTTCGTCGATTTAGCTGCCGCTAAGAAGGATAAAGACCGCTTGAGTTTGAGACTAGTGTCTGTGATGTGAGTGTTAGAGTAGGTGCCCGTCGAGCCAAGTGTTGGCCGACTGTTCACAATGAAACTCTATGTATAAACAATCTTTATTTTAATAATATTTGAAATTATTGTTTTGGCACATCTTTATCTATATACCCATGCTAGTTGCATAGATAAAGTCTTTGAATATACAAATAGTAGAAAGAATATGAGATGCTCGTATGATGAGTATCATGAAACTCATATTTGGAATACTGTATATTCTAAACAGTTCCTAGTCGATTCAGCCGCCGCTAAGAAGGATATAGGCCGCTCGAGTTTGAGACTAGTATCTGCGATGTGAGTACCATGTTTCATTGATAGGGGACATTGTGATGTCCGAGCATGCAGATAGGTGCTCCTAGTAGAGTGCACTGAACAACCCTCCATATAGGATTTTCCAAGTGGTTCTCACTTATCGAGTGGAAACGTCCTAGTTTATGGTTGTACACACATTAGTCCTTATGACCCGGGACAACATTCAGACTCTATGTGCTAGCATTGCACTTTGACTTGTTTACCGACTCTCATGGGGTCATCAGGTGGCAAGGTTGGGTGTTTTGTCGAAACATATAGGAGTCGATGCATCGTAGTCGGGGATTTACCGCTTACCTTCGGGTATGGATATCCTATGTGATCTCATGTATATGTAGTATTAAATCTCTGATCAGAGTATGGTGGTAATTATGAAAGAGATTTCATAGATTACACAATCGATGCAACTACGACATGACACATTGTATCGATTCTTTGACAGCTCATTATTCCAATAGTTGTCGAATCGGTCGGGATATATGAGATGAAGAGACCGTACTGTACGCTAACCATAATGAAATGGTTCTTGTAGGCACTATCACTTGATACCTTGGGAATCATGTAAGCAATGCTGCTAGGCGTTTAACATGATTAGGTTGCATACCATCAGACTTGAGTTCTGACGTTCTTATTATCAAGGAGTTGATAAGTAAGAATGGAACAACTAGGGTATGCTCATATAAGGACATGTTTAGTCCCGAATCACATTGAGATGTGAACCCACAGCTAGTTGTATCATTGAACCATTGAGGGTCACACAAGTGCTAACTTTCTAGATCCCGTTGAGAAGTAATATAGTTCAATGTGTTGAATGACTTATAAAGGAGTTTATAAGCGCAAATAAAAATAGAAGTATGACTTCTATAAGGAGAATATAACTTTTAATTTGAGGAATTGTTCTTAAATTAAAAGTTGGCTAAATAAATAATGTATTTGAAAATTGTGATTTTCATAAATATTATTATGGACTAAATTAAATTAATTCAAGTGTTGAATTAATTAAACACTAGTGGACCTAGTAGAGTCCAAATAATTAAATTAATTCAAGTGTTGAATTATTAAATAACATTGGGCCTTGTAGAGCCAAATTAGAAATAATTATTAAACTAGTGGGTTTGAGTAAAATCAAGTAAAATTTAAATGGTCTCAAATGTGTTTGAAACATTTAAATAAAAGTTCATGGGCCTTGTAATTGTTACAATCCCAAGCAAAAAAAAACATGCAAGGGAGGTGAAAGGTAGGAGACAACTTTTTCATAAAATAATGCATGACATGCTCATGCATTTCGTCACTTTTTTAAGCACCAAGTAAAATGTCTCCCCTTCTCTCCAAAAACCAAAAATGGCCGAAATTTGCATTATTATTCTCCTTCATTTTTGTTGTGGAAACACTCTCTTCTCAAATGAAAAATGCTCTAATTTTTCTAGTGCAAAATTAGAGTGGATTTAGCTTGTTGGTGGTGGACCTAATTTGAAGGAAAGAGTCCAAGAGCATGGAAAGCTTGTAAAGGGTCAACCATTCAAGAGTCAAGTTGTTAACAACATGGTTGGAGCCAATAATCAATCTTTGAGATTGATAGGTTATTTTCTAAACACACTATGAATGTCATTTTGTGTTTTATTGTATTGCTACACATATTGCGAGGTGCTCGGTTTTTGTTTTCTTGTTGAAAAACATTTTTCCAAACTTCCGTTGTGCAACCATGCACCGTAACCGATCCCCTTTCAGTGGGTACCATGTTTCATTAGTAGGGGACATTGTGATGTCCTAGCATGCAGATAGGTGCTCCTTGTAGCCTTGAACAACCCTCCATAAAGGACTTTCCAAGTGGTTCTCATTTATCGAGTGGAAACGTCCTAGTTTATGGTTGTACACCAATAGTCCTTATGACCCGGGACAACATTGAGACTCTATATGAAAGCATTGGACTTTGACTTGTTTACCGACTCATATGGGGTCATCAGGTGGCATGGTTGGGTGTTTTGTCGAAACATATAGGAGTCGATGCATTGTAGTCGGGGATACACTTCTTACCTTCGGGTATGGATATCCTATATATCTCATGTGTACGTAGTTTAAAATCTCTGATCAGAGTGTTGGTGGTAATAAAGAAATGGGTTTCTTAGATTACACCATCGATGTAACTACGACATGACACATAGTATCGATTCTTTGACAGCTCATTATACCAATAGTTGTCGAATCGGTTGGGATATATGAGATGAAGGGATCGTACTGTACGGTAACCATAATGAAATGGTTCTTGCAGGCACTATCACTTGATACCTAGGGAATCATGTAAGCAATGCTGCTAAGGCGTTTAACATGATTGGTTGAGTACCATCAGACTTGAGTTCTGATGTTCTTATTATCAAGGAGTTGATAAGTAAGAATGAAGCAACTAGGGTATGCTCATATAAGGACATGTTTAGTCCCGAATCACACTGAGATGTGAACCCACGGCTAGTTGTATCAATGAACCATTGAGGGTCACACAAGTGTAACTTTTTAGATCCCGTTGAGAAGGAAAATAGTTCAATGTGTTGAACGGCTTATAAAGGAGTTTATAAGAGTAAAGAAAAATAGAAGTATGACTTCTATCAAAGAGTTATGAGAAATGTAACTTTTAATTTATGAAAGTGTTCCTAAATTAAGAGATGATCAAATAAATAATGTATTTGAAAATTGTGATTTTCATAAACATTATTATGGACTAAATTAAATTAATTCAAGTTTTGAATTAATGAAACACTAGTGGACCTAGTAGAGTCCAAATAATTAAATTAATTCAAGTGTTGAATTAATTAAATAACATTGGGCTTGTAGAGCCTAATTGAAAATAATTATTCAACTAGTGGGCTTGAGTAAATTCAACTAAACGGTTTAATTGATTCTCAAATGTGTTTTAGATATTTAAATAAAAGTCCATAATCTTTGTAAACGTTACAAGCCCAAATAATATGCATAGAGAGGTGAAGAGTTGGGAGACAACTTTTTTAAATAAACAAGGCATATGTCTCACATGCATTTTAATTTTTTACACAACAAAAGAAAATTTTTTCTTCTTTCCTCCTTGAATTGTAATGGCCGAAACTATTGTTCATTATTCCCTCTAATTTTTTTTCTTCTTCATTTTGTTGAGGAAAATATGCATTTCTCAAAGAAAAATGCTATAATTTTTCTAATGCAAAATTATAGTGAATCTTCCTCGTTAGTGGTGGAACTAATTTGAAGGAAAGAGTCCATAAGAGTAAGGAGTGCTTTTGGATAGCTTGTAGATTGTCTACCCTCAAGAGCTAAGTTGTTCACAACTTAGTGGGAGCCAAAACATCAATCATTGTGATTGAAAGGTATATTTCTAAACACACTATGAATATCATTTTTGTGTTTTTGTTATTTGCTACACAACATATGCGGTGCTCGAATTTTTCTTCGTGAAAAATATGATTTTTCGAACTTCCGTTGCGCTCACGGGCACTGTAACCGATCCGCTTTTAAGTGGTATCAAAACTATGGTTACTATTTTGTGTAGCAAATACATGATATTATATTGAGGTCAATTTCTAACCGCATGAGTTCATCGTCGCAACAAATCGAAGGCCAAATGGGGGCTATATTTCGGACCCATGTTGCTGCCCGAAACGGGCAGCAAGGGGCTGCCCGAAATGCATCCCTTTTTAAGTAAAAAAATTGTGCATGTTGGCTGAATTTGGCAACAGCGATGACGGCTAGAGTTTCCAAAAGTATTTTGGAATATCAAAGTGTCATGAGCCTTGAGTTGTTGGGCCATTAGATGGCTAACATAATTTGTGAAATTTAAATGGGCCAAAATGTTTTTGGTGAAAAATATCTTATTGGACCCTTAAGTTTAAATCCACAAAATTTGTATATATATTCTCATAAAATAAATAATTGAAGTTGGACTTTAATTATTTATAGTAAATTGTGATTTACAAGAAATTCGGTATTGTGATAATTAAGTGATGGTGTATGATATGTGATATTATGCATGAAGGATGATCAAAAGCCCAAGCCCAATTTGCTAGGTGTATGCTAGGATATTTTGTGTTGAATGATTGTAATAATTATCAATTTATAAGTGGGCTTGGTTTATAGCCCGTTCCCACCCCATGAGATGTATCCCTATTTGCCATAGATATTTATTTGTAAATATTAGTATAGTAGAAGATCAAGATTGGAAGATGGTGGCCATGATGATTATGAAGATAGAAAACGTGTAAAAATTGGAGGCTTATGTAATTGTGCATTTGCATCCCATGCATTCCCTAGGATTGGACCTAAGCCCGTGTTTGGCTCACACGGGCCATTAGTTTTTGGGGCGATTGATCATCCTTGTTTAGTTTACTGTTTATAATATATGCAAGATATATTATAAATAATGAGTATGTGCGTTATTATTATGATAATAACAAAATTGCATGAATCCGGCAAACATACGATCAAACATGGCGAGCTTGTAAACAAAATTAATGATGAGACCTTTCAAAATTAAAAAAACCCTCATTTTGAATAAGATTCAAAATAAATATCAAGCCCGAAAAGGGGAATTATAAAGGTGTTTATAATTTCCATGTATTCCATTGACAATGGGTGCATGATGAACGATACCCGTGATAGTGGCTCGGCTCATATTATTAGGGAGGCCCTGGACACCAGAAAGTGTGACATCCATTTACATGGTGCTGTGAACTACGTGGAACTCCCATGATTTCGGCTCATATTATTGAGGGAACTCATGGCGATCGTTCATTAAGGTTCAACATCGACAGGTAAGGCTTGACACGTAAAGATGAAATGGCTGATATTATTCGAGATCATAATTTGCTAATTGGACCTTACGTATCTACTGAGGAAAGGAGTTTTCCGTTTTCACTAGAGGGTAGTGAAAGATGTCAAAACAGTGAGAGTGAAAATTTATGAAGTAAAAGTCCATACTTTAAATCTTACTAAATATTTTAAAATAGTCATTAACATTTATTTATTTTACTTTTCAGTAAAAATTTGACAATGTCTTTGATATGCAACCCGTTATCTGCTATACTCGAAAAACATATTTTAACTGGACCTAATTTCCTCAATTGGCTAAGAAACCTGAAAATCATATTGAATTCGGAAATGATAGCATATACACTTACTGAGTCGCCCCCTGTTGTGGCTCCGACTATCTGCACTCCTGAGGAATTGCAGACTTACAAGGATTGGTGTGACATGACTTGCGAGCAAAGTGTTATGTGCAGGCTTCTATGAATGATGAGCTGCAGAGGCGTTTTGAGGAAGTAAAAAGTGCTGCTGACATTCATTTGCGTCTCAAGAAGCTCTTTGGTGAGCAGACTCGACCTCTTAGGCATGCTACTGTCACGGAGCTGATCACTTTATGCATGCGAGATGGGGCCTCGGCCCATGAGCATGGCCTAAAGATGATTAGGCTTGTGGAAAAGCTCGTTGGCATGGATCTTACGTTGCTTTCGGAGTTGACCACCGACGTGTTGCTCTTGTCACTGCCTAGCTCATTTGATCATTTTGTGGTGAATTTCAACATGAACAAGCTAGAGCCTACCCTTAAGGAGTTGGTGAACATGCTCGTTACCTTTGTGTCCACCATCAAGAAAGAGAAGTCAGTTCTTTATGTGGGTTCTTCATCTGGTACGAAGATTGGTCCACATGAGAGGGAAAGAAGCGTTCTTTCCAACGTCCCAAAAAGAATGTGCCCTTGAAGAGGCAAGCTCCGAATCCCGTTGTGGCAGCCATACCAGTAAAGGCTGACAAGATTGTTGATGTATGTCATCACTGCAAGAAGCCTGGACATTTGAGGTGTAACTGCAATGAATATCTTGCCCAGAAAGGTTCTGGAAATTGTATGTTCTACATTGAAGTAAACATTTTAATTAACTCTACTTCTTGGGTATTAGATACCGGCTGTGACTCACATCTATGTAATGATTTATAGGTGATGGGAAGAAGTAGGAAACTTAAGGAAGGTGAGACCTTCTTGAGGATGTGCAATGAAGCAAGAGTTGCTGCCAAGGTCGTAGGAGATGTTTGCTTATTGTAGAACAATGATTTTAAGTTAATTTTGAGAGATGTTTTGTTTGTACCTGAGTTGGTGAAAAACATTGTTTCCATTTCTATGCTTGATAAATATGGATATTATTGTTTATTTAGCAAATGTGTTTGCAACATTTACAAGAATGAATGTTTGATTGGTATGGGAGAACTTGAAAACGATCTACAACTTAAAATTAAAAGATATTCCACTAAACAATGTCCAAGCAATAACAACAAAAAACAAGAGAAAACAAGATACTCTAAATTCGGCACAATTATGGCATGCTCGATTAATTCTCTCACGACTTGTGAATCCTGTTTGAAAGAAAAGATGACCAAATTTCCCTTTAAGGGCCATGTGGAGTGAGCCAAAGGGTTGTTGGATTTGATCCATACCGATGTGTGCGGTCCGTTTAGCATCATCACTAAGCATGGACATGCCTACTTCATCACCTTTACCGATGACTTTTTGAGGTATGGGTATGTGTATTCGATGAAATACAAATCTGAAGCCTTTGAAAGGTTCAAAGAATTCAGAAGTGAAGTAGAGAAACAGCTGGGATGAAGCATCAAGTCACTTTGATCGGATCAAGGTGGTGAGTACTTGAGTGCCGAGTCTCAAAAGTATCTTAGGGAGAATGGGATTCTCTCGCAGTGGAATCCGCTTGCTACATCGCAGTTGAATGATGTTTCGGAGCATCGTAACTGGACTTTGATGGACATGGTTTGATCTATGATGGGGTTCACGGAGTTGCAGCCATCCTTCTGGGGATATGCGCTTGAGACAGCGGCACTGTTGTTGAACAATGTCCATTCAAAAACAGTTGATAAGACACCATATGAGATATTGATGGGTAAGCCTCCCAAATATTCTTATCTTATCATACGGTGATGTCCTGCTTATGTGAAGCAGGCAGTGAGAGATAAATTGGATAGTCGATCCATTTTATGTTACTTTGTGGCATATCCAAGGAATTCAGTTGGATACTATTTCTATCATCCTCAAGAAACAAAAGTGTTTATTTCTAGGAATGCAACCTATTTAGAAAAGGAATTTCTATTAGATAGAAAATGGGAGATGATAGAACTCGAAGAGGTTCGAGAGACACCCACAATTGAAGAACTCACACCCGAAGAGCCAAGAAAGGAGATACAAGCTCCTAGAAGATCCAGAGAGTCTCGAGACTGCCTATGAGGTATGTTCTGCTTCTTGAAGAGGGCCATGATAAGCCTAACCATGGATGTGATCCATTAAGCTTCAAGGAAGCATTATTTGATGCCAATTCATCCAAGGGGCTTGAAGAAATGGAATCTGAGATGAATTTCATGCATTCGAACCAAGTATGGAATCTTGTGGATCCACCTGAGGGAACTGTTCCCATAGGGTGTAAATGGATTTAAAAGACGAAACTTGGGACGGATGGGAAGGTATTGACCTTCAAGGCGCTATTGGTGGCAAAAGGATATACTCAAAGACAAGGAGTTGAATTTGAGGAAACCTTTTCTCCAGTTGCAATGTTCAAGTCTATTAGGATATTGCTAGCCATAGCTGCATGGTATGACTATGAGATATGGCAGATGGATGTCAATACAGCTTTTCTTAATGGAGATATTAAGGAAGAGATTTACATGTCTCAACCTAAAGGGTTTACATCTATCGGAATTGAGCATATGGTATGCATACTTCAGATATCTATTTATGGTCTAAAACAGGCATCTAGGAGTTGGAACCTCATATTCAATAGTTCAATCAAAGAGTTTGGTTTTACTAAGAATCCTGAGGAACCCTGTATGTATAAGAAGGTTAGTGGGAGTGCTGTGAAATTCCTGATGCTTTATGTTGATGACATTCTACTCATTCGGAATGATGTAGGGATGTTGCAATCAACTAAAATATGGTTAGAAGAAAAGTTCTCGATGCAGGACTTGGGTGAAACATCTTTTGTATTGGGATATACAGATCTATAGAGATAGATCAAGAAGATTGCTTGGTCTTACCCGAGTACATATACATTGATACTATCGTTAAGCGGTTCTCGATGGATGAATCCAAGAGAGAACATCTACCAATGTGTCATGGCGTGTCCCTATCCAAGTCTATGTCTCCCAAGACTGATGCGAAGATAGCGGCGATGACAAGCATTCCTTATGCATCTGAAATTGGTAGTATCATGCATGAGATGATATCTACACTTCTTGACGTGGCATTTTCACTAAGTGTAGTGAGTAGATATAAATAAAACCTTGGTTTTCCACATTGAAAAGCTGTGAAAGACATCCTCAAGTATTTGAGAAGGACCAATAAATTGTTCTTGGTCTATTGGGGTGGAGAACTGAAATTAGAAGGCTATACCGACTCTAGCTTCCAAAGTGATATCGATGACTCAAAGTCAACTTCTGGGTTTGTATTCATGCTCAATGGTGCTGCTGTCTCTTGGAAGAGTTCCAAGCAAGCGAGCACTGCGGATTCCACAACTGAGACAGAATACATTGCTGCATCAGCTGCAACAAATTAGGCTGTTTGGTTAAGGAATTTCGTCCAAGAGTTGGGCATCATTCCTAAAGAGTTGCTCGAGTCCCGGTATTTTGTGACAACACGGGAGCCATAGCTTAGGCAAAGGAGCCAAGGTCTCATCAGAAATCCAATCATGTATTGAGAAAGTATCACATCTTCCGAGAGATTGCGGAAAGAGAAGAAGTGTCGATTCGAAAGGCAACACGAATCAATGGGTTTGAAGCATATGGGTAGTTGGCTCTAGTGCAAGTGGAAATTGTTAGAGTAGTTGCCTGTCGAGCCAAGTGTTGCCTGAGGGCTCACATTGAAACTCTATGTATAAATAATCTTTATTTTAATAATATTTGAAATTATTGTATTGTCACATCTTTATCTGTATACACATGCTTGTTGCATATATAAAGTCTTCGAATATACAAATAGTAGAAAGAATATGAGATGCTCATATGATGAGTATCATGAAACTCATATTTGGAATACAGTATATTCTAAATAGTCCCTAGTCGATTCAGCCGCCGCTAAAAAGGATAAAGGCCGCTTGAGTTTGAGACTAGTATCTGCGATGTGAGTACCATGTTTCATTGGTAGGAGACACTGTGATGTCCGAGCATGCAGATATGTGCTCCTTGTAGAGAGCACTGAACAACCCTCCATATACGATTTTCCAAGTGGTTCTCACTTATCGAGTGGAAACGTCCTAGTTTTTGATTGTACACCAATAGTCCTTATGACCCGGGACAACATTGAGACTCTATATGCTAGCATTGCACTTTGACTTGTTTACCAAATCATATGGGGACATCAGGTGGCAAGGTTGGTGTTTTGTCGAAACATATAGGAGTCAATGCATTGTATTCGGGGATTCACCGCTTACCTTCGGGTATGGATATCATATGTGATCTCATGTGTATGTAGCTTAAAATCTCTGATCAGAGTGTTGGTGGTAATTAAAAAAGGGGTTTCTTAGAGTACACAATCGATGCAACTACGACATGACATATAGTATCGATTCTTTGACAGCTCTCGATATACCAATAGTTGTCGAATTGGTCGGGATATATGAGATGAAGGGACCGTACTGTACACTTACCATAATGAAATGGTTCTTGCAGGCACTATCATTTGATACCTAGGGAATCATGTAAGCGATGCTGCTAGGCGTTTAACATGATTGGTTAGGTAACATCAGACTTGAATTCTGACGTTCTTATTATCAAGGAGTTGATAGGTAAGAATGGAGAAACTAGGGTATGCTCATATATGGACATGTTTAGTCCCGAATCACATTGAGATGTGAACCCACAACTAGTTATATCAATTAACCATTGAGGGTCACACAAGTGCTAACGTTTTAGATCCCGTTGAGAAGGAAAATAGTTCAATTTGTTGAACGACTTATAAAGGAGTTTATAAGCGCGAAGAAAAATAGAAGTATGACTTCTATAAGAGAATTATGGGGAATGCAACTTTTAATTTATGGAAGTGTTTCTAAATTAAGAGATGGTCACATAAATAATGTATTTGAAAATTGTGATTTTCATAAACATTATTATGGACTAAATTAAATTAATTCAAGTGTTGAATTAATTAAACACTAGTGGATCCTAGTAGAGTCCAGATAATTAAATTAATTCAAGTTTTGATTTAATTAAATAACATTGGGCCTTGTAGAACCCAATTGAAAATAATTATTCAACTAGTGGGGTTGAGTAAATTCAACTAAACGATTTAATTGATCTCAAATGTGTTTGAGCTATTTAAATAAAAGTCAATGGGCTTTGTAAATGTTACAAGCCCAAATAATATGCATGGGGAGGTGAAGAGTGGGAGATAATTTTTTCAATAAACAAGGAATGCATCTCACATGCACTTTAAATTTTGACATAACCAAAGAAAATTTTTTCTTCTTACCTCCTTGCATTGTAATGGCTGAAACTCTTGTTCATTATTCCCTCTAATTTTTTTGCTTCTTCATATTGTTGAGGAAAATATACACTTCTCAAAGAAAAATGATCTAATTTTTCTAGTGCAAAATTATAGTGGATCTTCCTTGTTAGTGGTAGACTAAATATGAAGGAAGTAGTCCATAAGAGCAAGGAGTTCTCTTATATAGCTTGTAGATTATCTACCCTCTAAGTTGTTTACAACTTAGTTGGAGCCAAAACATCAATCATTGTGATTGATAGGTATATTTCTAAACACACTATGATTGTCATTTTTGTGTTTTTGTTATTTGCTACAGAACTATGTGGTGCTCGAATTTTTCTTCATGAAAAATATGATTTTTTGGACTTCCGTTGCGCTTCCGGTCACCGTAACCGATCCGCTTTCAGGTGGAAGTTTCATCTTGGTTGCCAAACCCTAAACCAGTTTTATCAGTAACTGATTTTTGCTTATCTTGAATTTCAGCTAGTGCAACATATGATTTGTTCGATGCCTTAATAAGCTCAGTTTGCTTTGAATTATCAAGCATCAACTGCTGAATCATAGATTGATTCTTACTTCATTCAGCATTCAGCTCAGCAATCTCCCGTTTAAGACTCAACAAATCAACTGATTAATCAGTTTCAGTTTTATCGCCTTTGGGATCAGTTTGCGTTGCTCTGGCCCTCTCAAAAGATAGGGCAAGCTTGTGGTACTTATTGACCAGGTCATGAAGTGTAGAAATATGTTGATCTCGTGTGAAGTCAGTTGAGCTAAAGTCAAATACATGTTGAGTGGTTGACTCCAGTTCTGTGTCATCAGCCATTAGACACTTGACCTCTTTATCATCATCATTGGAGCAGCTCAAGCTCTCAGGTTCTAAATCATCACTATCAGATTCTGCCCATTTGGATTTGCATTCCTCAGCGAGAAGCACCTCATGCTTCTTTCTGTAAGATTTCTTGTCATCCATAGATCTTCTCTTGTGCTCATAAGGTTTCTTTTCCTTTTCAGTTGAGCCTCGCCTGTCCTTCTTTCGCTTGGGACAGTCAGCAATGAAATGACCAGTTTTGCCACAATTGTAGTAAGCATTAGGTTCTTCCTTGGAGTTACTTCTCTGGTATTGTCTTTGAAAGTTTCCTTGACTTCTTCTCATAAATCTTCCAAACTTCTTGACAAATAATGACACTGTGTCATTACTTAACTGATCAACAGATTTGTCATTTGAACCAGTTGGTTCCAGTTTGACAGCAGTTAAGGCAGTTGTAGCATCTGGTGTAGAAGGTTCCCCTTCTCTAGTTTTCAACTCAAATTTGTATGCTTTTAAATCTGCAAATAAATAATGAAGTTAGACCTTGTTCAGGTCTTTTGATTATCGCATTGCTATGATCTTGACATCCCATTCTTTGGGAAGACCTCTGACTACTTTCCGTGCTACCTCTTTATTTGTATACACCTTTCCAAGTGCATTCAGTTAATTGATTATTCCACTGATTCTTTCATCATAGTCGTGCATGGATTCTCCAATCTTCATCTTGATATTGTTGAAATTTTGAACAGCAACAGATAGTTTATTCTCCTTGGTTTGCTCATTGCTTTCGCAGAGCTGAATTATCTTGCTGAAAGTGACTTTATCCAGTGTTTTGTACAAGATGTCGTTAGCCACATTGTCTAAGTTGGCTTTTCTCTTGTCTTCAGCTGTCCATTCATCTCAGGGTTTCTCAATGCGGTGTGGTGCCCCATCAGTTATTGAAAAAACAGTGTTTGCTTTCAATATTCTCATGGTTCCGTCTGTAATCACATACCACATGTCATCGTCTTGAGCAGCTAGATGAGACTACATTCTGATTTTCCAATCACTGAAATCCTCTTTGGAGAACATTGGAATTTTGTTGAATGAAGACATGGTAATCAGTTTGTATATAGGAGTATTCATGGACAAGATTCAACTGCTCTGATACCACTTGATATAATCTGTTAGGAGGTGAAAGAATTTTTAGAAGAGGGGGGTTGATAAACACTGAAGATTTTCACAACCTTTTCGAATATTGATGAGTCAGTTTAGTGATAAAATGAAACTCGGGAATCTTGTTAGTCGATATCAATCGGTTAACAGTAATAGTGCGGAAATAAACTGATTGATAGATAGAACAAAAACTGAAATAAGAACACACAAGATTTACGGATGCTTGGAGATTTCAATCATTCCTACTTCACCCTTTCTATCTCGAAGATAGGATATTCAATAAAAGACTTTGATCAATACAAACAGTTGTACAGACCCACTTCAGTCTTGGACTGAACAATGACAAACTGAAACTCTAAGTTACAAAAAGTTAACAGTACTCAACTGAACTGAAATGACTTAGAACAACTCATCTTTTGAAGATCGAGTATTACAACAATAACAATTTGTGCTAATAAGCTCGAAATATAGCCTTGAATGCTATGAGTGTATATGATAAGTATGAGCTTTGAAATCCTTAGAATATGAATAGAAAGCTTGTAAAGATTTCAGCAGAGCAACGGTATATCAATTGGGTCGATTCAGATTCGGAGTTGAGATTTAGAGTGTTGTATTTTTCTCAGCTTCTCTTCTTTGCTATTTATAGGCTTTGCCTCCAACGGTAATATTAAATCCGATTTGAAACTTTGTATCCGTTGTATGTCACGTCTACATTCTTTTGACAATCGTAAACTGTAGCATTTCTGAAATGCGGCGTTCCTGCTATTCTTTGTACAAACTGTCGGTGGTTGAGCTACGTCCTTTTCACTGATGATATGTACAGATGAAAGATCATCTGATAGGCTATAGCTGATAAGCTCAAAACTGTTTGTAGCAACTGATCAGTCAGTTGTCTGCATAATTCAGTCAGCTGGTTCAGTTGCCTTTGATTGTCTTCGCATTAATCTTCAGTTGCAGGCAACCGATAGTTTGCGTATATTAGATATGTTAATGTCAGTCTTCTTGATCAGTTAGTTCAATCTATTAAATGCTCAGTTTGTCAAACTTCCGAAATTCAGTTTCCAACAAGCATAAACTCTTAAATCCTTTCAAAAACCATTCAAAAGCATTAAAGTCATAAAATCTTTGAAGTACTGCAAAATCATAATAGTGCGGAAAACTAGCAATGGTCCTCGGGTTATGTGCATCATCAGTCCAGCTAGATCAACCATCAAGTCCTTCAATATCATCAAAATTGAAGTCCTTCAATATCATCAAAACTATCCTCACCTGCATCATTCACACCTATGACTCTATTGACTCAGCAAACCTTAACCATGATAGCAAGTAAGACGTATACATTCAAATGCAACAATGAAAATACTTTTAATAAATTAGCCTTACCATGAACATGCAAAAATTTAAAACCTTTTCTTTCATCATTTACATATATGTTTCCCTTTACTTTTCCCTTGATCATATAATTTTTTTCATTCATATACATATATGTTTCCCTTTATTTAATTCAGATAAATAATTGTGACTTTCGTGTCAGTCGTTTGTCGATTGATAAATCTTATGTATTACCATGGTACCAGGCGGCGAGGAAATCAGCGAAACTCTCACCCGTCAACTGAGCCTTAGCCTTACATGTCATCGTATCATTTTGTATTCATATTCGTGTTCATATTAGTCGCAATCAAGTCACCTCCTTCAAAACCTTTTCCCATATCCATCACTTATAAAAACTATGCATAGATATCATTTTTCTTTTTAAACCAAGCATGCAACACATATATTAGCATTTATCTTTTTCCATCATAAAACTCAATAACCTTTCAAAATAAATATTTTAACATTCATTACAGCATAGAGGACACTACCAGGGCGTCTAACATTTTCCAGGTGTAAAATGATCGTTTTGCCCCTGAAACCCTAACTTTCTCAATTTACCCTTGGACCTTAAAATGACGACCCGAATTCATCCAAACTTACCATAACACCTTAAAATACACCCATAAACATTTCGTAGACGTAAAATTAAACTCATGTACTAAATTCTTAATTCGTATTAAAACCTGAAACGAAGTCCTAGTTTTAACCCGAATTGACTCGAAACTAAACCGAACTTTACCAAACATTAACCATAGCTTATTAACACCAAACCAATCCTTTTGCAACCCAATTCAAGCCATTTAAAACCCATAGAAAAGCCTAGAAAGGCTACTAAATTTTTGCCCTTATAACCGGAACCCTAGACTTAACAATTCAAGAGTTCCTTCGATCCTAGACCCTAACCGAGTGAACCAGACCATGAACAACCCTCCTAGGTCCTATAACAAGTCCTTAGAACCCCCTTGAACCAGCCCTAGTGAGCCATGCACGACCAGCCCTCCACCCATGACCTACACAACTTGCGCGCCCAAGGAACTCGCCCCCGGCTTTTCCCCTCGAACAAGGTACAATATATTGAAACATTTCATGTTCGCAATATTGATTTTGATGTTAACAAAACTTGCTGTTTTGTTTCTAATGATTTTATCTAAGTGCGCAGAAACTGAAACTGATCAGGATTCGAACGAATCAGTTATCTAGCCAAAACAAAAGCTATCGAGACGCAAACTGAAAGCGCCAACTGATCGCACAAACTGAACCAGTTCAACTGATTGTCCAGCTGATAGGCAGTTCAGTATAAAAACCTCAGAAGCCCGGACAGTTGATGAAGAGCTCAACTGATGAAGATCCCAGCTGACCAGTTCAACTGAAGCAGTGAAATCAGTTCAGCTGATGAGCCAACTGATTTCACCCAACCAGTTCAAGATCAGTACAATTGACCAGTTTAGAACATCAATTAGGAATCAATCAGTTTGCAGAACACGACAAGCTTATTCAAATGGAATCCAGCTGTGCGCATTAAGGAAAAGCTTTTGTCTAATCAAAGGACAATAATGGACGTTGCATCAGAGCTTAAAGAGAAAAAGTTCCAGAATGGCTGTCAGAAAGGACAACACAAATTTCGAGGAACAAATTCAAATTGCAATGAGCATATTTGATGAGTATTGTTGTACAGTCTCATTTCCTCTATAAATACTAGGCCAAGATCATCAATATACAAGTGTGGAAAATACACATGTCTGAGCAAAAAAAAAAAAAAAAGAGAGAAGAAGAATGGCATGATCAAATCATATATGCTTACAGAAGCAATCAAACCAGATTTGAGATAACACTTCAAAGTGTTATCAGCTCAGTTTAGGAGCATTTTTCTCTCAGTGTGTGAGAACACTTTCGTGTTGTAATCATATAAGTTCTCACACACGCGCACACAAAATCACTGACATAAACAGATAGTTGAGCTTATTGAATATCTGAGTGAGTCTTGCACAAAGACAATAAACTTTTGTATGTAGTCTTTAACACAAAGACGTTAAACAAGTATTTGCTGGAAGGTGTTGCCTTCAGTCTAGACTAGAAATTCAGTTAGGCATTAGAGTGACTCCTTGGCTGAGAGGGTTTGTAGGCATTGTATAAATCAAAGTCTTCTAGTATATCCTACCCTATGTGGTAAAAGGGGTGACGTAGGAGCAGTTGAAGTCTACGAACATCCATAAACATATCTTGTGTTCCTAACTGTTTAACTTTGTTTTAAAACTGATTTGGTCAGTTCAGCTAATATTAGTTCAGTTCTCACCATAACTGAACATGATACAAGCTTGAACTGATCCTCCTTACTTCAGTTAATCAGTTGACACAAGTTAAAAGATTTAAACCGATCAGCTTTCTTAACGAAAGATTATTTAGAGTATTTTCCACTTGGTTTATAACCAAACTCGATTTAATTCATTGGTGTTTACATTCTTATAACACGAGCTATTGCAGCTCATTGAGATTATTGTGTTTAAAGCACCCTCGCAGGTGTCCCGAACCGATCCATCATAGTACCACCCATCTAGGACCATGACTATACCCTTTTAGAACCTCTGGACATGACCCAAATGTGGCTCACAGCCTGCCCCTTCCAAGCAACCAAACTCAAAACCCTAGTCCCTTTTACAACCGAATTCGTGCGCCCATTTTTCGTCTTATTTTCCAGCCCTTAATTGTGCATCTAAGAGTCCTTAAACCTACTGAAAAATGTCCTTTTTAATGGCCATAACCTCTCAATCCCTTTGTTCACCAACAACATGATTTTGAAAGCATGACAACCCAAGTTTTAACATGTATATGCCATAAAAATGAAAATAAATAAGAGTGCATCATATTTTCATACAAACATGCATATTCACACATAATATGATATGAAAGATGAGCAAGGAAAGATTAAAGCGTGCTTTTGCGTGTTTCACGCACGAAAAACCATTCTAGACGCGAAGAACGTTGGTGGAGAGACGAGGGATAACTTGCTGCGTTTTTCCTCTTCAAAAGTGACGTGAAAAGCCTTGAAAGTGAGTGTAAGATCCAAAATTAAAACGACGTAATCCAACTGCATGCAAATCGAGAAAAAATTGGAAATGATAAATGATTTTAATTGATGCACAGCTAATTATCAATCGAGAAAAAATTGGAAATGATAAATGATTTTAATTGAGCATCTAAAGTCATCAATGTAGTAGACCACCACATATTTTGGCACGATCTTTCAATTGATGCACAGCTAATCTCAATCGACACTCTAGAGGATACTCGATCAAATCAAACAATTCCTCAATCTCAGAAAATCCACAGTTCTGCTTTCTCAGCTCCTCAGAACCACTGAATCGAGGTGGAAGCATAGAATGGAAACGCGCAACTAACCCATCCATCCTAAGATGGTCTAGATGATCAGCAGCTTGCTCAACAAAAGTATCATCAACAACATGGACACGAGGTCTACCACGTCCACGACCTCGACCACAAGCTAGAGGAATCTCATCAACAGGAATTTGTCCACCTCCCTCCATTCTATACAATAAAACACCAAAACAATTAGAATGGAAGTAAAAAAAACATATAACCGCATAAGTATGTTGTCAAGTAGCATACACAGGCGCAACAACCATTTTAGTGCCAACACTCAAGTGTCCTAAACTCTAGTTCAAGCGTATCCTAGTTTACGCTCTGATACCAAGATGTGAGGCCCATTTACTCTAATGAAAATTAATGATCAAACAATAATGGTTTGACTTAAAGCTGCAGCGGAAAAAAAAGTTTAAAATACTTTAAAATGGACCTCAGGGCCTAGAAAAATTTCGGCATGACCTCCCCGTAAATAGGACATCCCGAAAAACTCAAGCAGCAATTTATATCAAAATATACTCCAACTAAAGTCATTAAAACAAAACCAAAGTTAAACAACCTATAGTCGTACTGGCCAGGGCTAAATAGAAATTAGAACTTACCAAATACTCACCAGATCATAAATATCATAGAGTCGACTCAGAACATTGCAAAAACAACCAAATACCACTACAGATACACGGGGCATCTCCCCGGCAAATAGACTATAATACAAGACTGAAACAAACCCAAGACATACATATAGACTAACTAGGAGACTCCACTGAACAGAACCAAGCAATACAACCTCAATCCCGAGCTCCACTGGCGGAACCTCGGCCTGATGCTGCAAAACAACTCTGGAGATCTACCATGGTGCCCAAAAGCAACCACAGCAGCCCAGTAAACAACTGAGGTTAGGATTCTGGTATGAAACAGTCCAACAATAACAACAACAACAGAAATCATGCATAATCATATAATGAAATGTGATATGCAATGCATGAAAGGCTCAACGAATAATCGGGATAACAGGAGCCAACAAACGGTACGATAACAACTGGAAATAATGCTCGAGCAACAACACAGGGGAGCTACATCGTCATGCAGCTAAACCGCCCTACCAAGTATGCGAGGTATGCCAAGCTGTGCTGAATAACACCCCTGACTCGGCCTCCATACAGCTGATACGATATAACAGGATGGCACAACAGAACGAACTAGATGACACAACCCAGCGCTCACCTCAAAAGGCTGCACTAACCACGGGATTGTTCAATCACATCTACGGTCTCATGTGTACAGGCCTATCAGCCACACTATGATCCCGAGATAGCACTGTTGTTGTGCCACCGCCAGCTTCTGCAGTTCAGTCTTCAAGCCTCAAGTCTGTAAGCTTTTATGTTTTAAATGTTTTACTGCTATCACCTGCATGATTACATGATATACGTTTTACGATGACTTATGGTGCTTTTTTAGCTGCTTTTATGATTTGAAGATTTACTGTTTTCAAAACTAGATTAAATTGCATGAAGGGTTATGTTTAGAATTGGGCTGTGTTCATATATCATGCCTCCCAGACACGTCCCCAGAAGAGATCGGCAGGACGATACTCCAGGAGGCGGCAGAGGACCACCACCAGCCGCCGCCAATGGATGCAGCTACTCCAGTTATCGATGGCATGGTAAGACTTTTGGAGCAGGCTCCCCGGCCACAGGCTGATATATATGAGCAGTTCAAACGGTTCAACACGAAGGAGTTCGAGGGTACCATTGATTCGTTTTTAGCAGAGGGATGGATCCGCTCATTGGAGCTCAATTTTCAGTACCTGGATATGAGGGATGGCGACTGGGTCAGGTGCGCTCATATATGTTTAGAGATGATGCATCCCTTTGGTGGGAAGGAGTAGCGCAGGGGCTGAATTTGGCTACCCTCACTTGGGAGCTGTTCAAGGAAGTGTTCCACGGCAATTATTTCCCAGCTGATGTCAGTGGTCATCTGACGAGGGAGTTCATGAGTCTTCACGAGGGGGAATCTAATGTAGCAAAGTTTATTCGGAAGTTCGACAAGGGATGTCAATTTATGTCCCTTATCGCTAGAGATGCCGCTGAGAAGCTGAGGAATTTAATGGATGGACTGAGACCCACCCTGCACCAGGATTTTATGTTGATGAGACCGGTGAGCTATGATAAGGCCACCGCTTGTGCATTTCAGGCGGAGCAAGCTCTGAGAGATATCGATATGGAGATGCAGAGGAAGAGGCATCATACTCAGGATAGCACACAGCCGCAGAAGAAGCATTATTCAAGGCCACCGAGGCAGCAGAAGCCCCAGGGTCATTTCAAGAGGCCGAGACAGCAGCGGCCACCTCAGGCACCCGGGGCTCCTAAGCCGGAAGGAGGACCGTCGTGCAAACAGTGCAACAAACTACACTATGGCAAGTGCATGTGGGGGATTTTTAGGTGCTTCATATGCTAGGAAGAGGGCCATAAACAGCTGAATGCCCCAGGAATCAGGGCCCCACTACTGGCAGGGCCTACATGCATGCTGAGGAGGCAGAAGCCAAGCAAAACTCTACGTTGATCACCAGTAACCATTATGTTTAAAAGTTTGGTTTATTTAATGCCTCGAATGCATGAATTATTATGTTGGTTGTTGAATTACTTTGGGATGGGGTACCCAGAATAAATTAGGTTGCATGCACTACCTAGTTGGATTTAGGGACTGAATTGCATGAACTTAGAAATTTAAGGGACCATTTTAGAATTTTTGAAATTTTAGAGATTTAATTATTAGTTTCGAGAATTTTACGGTTACAATGGGCTAAATGCAAAAATTTTGAGGGGTCAAAAATACAAATTTCGAAAATTTTGTTGGGACATAATGTAATATTTGAAACTTTAAGGCCTAAATTGCAAATAACGAAATTGTTGAGGTTTAATTTCGAAATTTTCGGAGGTATACTAGGTCTAAATCAGTAAACTTATTGAAGATTTTTGGATAATTGCTGGTAGAAATTTCTTAAGTTTCAACACGATCAGAGTTGATGGTATGTTTTGTCACAGGGAGGATATGCATTTCATGTGTAGTTACGCATGCATTGCTAGATTCCGGAGCTACACATTCTTTTATATCCAAGACATTCGTTCAACGACTAGGAATCATACCCGTGGCAATGGGTTCAGGATTCAGAGTATCGATTCCATCCGAGGATCAGATGTTCGCTTCTCAGATAGTGAGAGGATTAGAGCTTCGATTACAGAGGAATGCAGTACAGAAAGATTTGATTCTGATATCGTTGCCGGAGTTCGACATCGTTTTGGGCATGGACTGGCTTTCTTCTAATGGAGCTATCATATATTTTCGACGGAGGCCAATATCCGTCCGACCGCCCAGTGGTAAACCGTTTCTATTGAAGGCAGTCAGACATCAGCAAATGCCTCACATCATTTCTTGCATCTGTGCGAGGAAGCTTATGAAGAGGGGCTGCCAGGCATTTTTAGCCAGTATTGTGTCAGTGTCAGAGCCAGCTAGTCAGAGGCTAGAGGACGTTGATATTTCCCCACTATTTTCCCTAATCTTGTTTCAGGCATTCCACTAGACAGAGAAATGTATTTTTATATTGAGCTTATGCTATGTACCGTGCCAATTCTAAGGCGCCCTATTGAATAGCACCTGCAAAGATGAAGCAGGCCTGGTAAAACGTCCACTATTTGTTTTTCTTAAAATAAGCGAATTTTTTTATTTTTTTCTACCTAATAATTTTGGTCGATCACACTTATATATATATATATATATATATATATAACAACTTTGCACCATTTTAAAAATAAATTGACCAACTATATTTCAAAATTCAAAGGAAATAATTCAAAACATAAAATCGTCAATCTTTTACCAAACCTAGCTTAGAAATATTTCAAAATAAAACTAACCCTATCAACCCCTCAAAACCACTCAAAAAACATCATAAAAGTCGTAAAAATCTTTATCATAAACTTAAACATAAATACGAAAAACTAGTGCTGTTACTCAGGTTATGTTCACTTTCAGTCCAGCAATATCACCCATCAATCCTCAACAATATCATTATCACGTTCACCTGCATCAATTGACTAAGCAAACCATAATCTTGGTAACAAGTAATATATATACAATCACATGCAACATTGAAAATACTTATACTTAAAATAGATTTTCATGAACATGCATAGCATAAACATTTTTCCTTCCATCATATACATTTGCATTTTTCATCATATACGTATACGTTTTCTTTTTATTGAATTCGGATCGTTAATTGTGACTTTCGTATCAGCTGAAGGTTGATGGATCCATCTACGTGTAACCAGAGTACTGGGCGACGGGGACATCAGCGACACTCTCACCCGTTAACGGAGCCTTGGCCTTACATATCATCATATCATGTCGATAAAAATACGATCGTCGGGCTCTCTCTGGGCCCTTCTCCTATAAACGGGCTCCTTCTGGGGCCTTTTTACTCACGTCATCTCCAATCATATCATCGTATCATCATTTTAGTTGTATCATCATATTGGTCACAATCACTTCACCTCCTCCAACGTTTCATATTTTCATCACTTATAAAAATTCATGTATATATATAAATACTTTTTCTTTTAAAACAAGCATGCAACGTGTCTTTTAGCGTTAAAGTCTCATCATAAAATGTCATAAACATTTAAAATAAACACTTTAGCATATATTACAGCATTCAGGGCATTGCCAAGATGTCTAACAACTTTTATGTGTAAAATGATTGTTCTACCCCTAGAACCATAACTTTTCATATTTATCTCTAGACCTCGAAACGACGTCCAAAATCATTCCAAAATTAACATAGAACCTTAAAACAATACTATAAATATTCTTTAGACGTAAACTTATGCCCTCGACTAATTTCCCAAATTGTTTTTAAAGCTTAGACGTACATCTCGATTTTGACTCGTATTGACTCGAAACTTAACCAAACTTGAACCAAAGCTTAGTAACACCTAAATAAATCATATTCAACCCAAATCCAGCCAATCAAGACCTATGAACAAGCCTAGAATAGCTAGTGAACCCCCTCCCTATTTTTCGAAAACCCTAGCCCTCCTAACCATGCAAGTTTCGACCCTACCCTTCAATCCCGTCCAAACGCATGCACCCGTTAACCCCAAACCCGTCCAAGCTCATGCACATCGACCTTGCCCTTCGAGCCAGCCCTCATGCCGTCACCTTAAGACCATCCAGTAGCACTCTTTGCTCTCCTAATCGTGTTCTAAAACAGCTAGAAATTATAACCCACAAGGACTCCTAGCCGAAGAGTCCTAGTACCACAAGAGTCCTATTTTCGAGCAAATCCATCCTCCTTATTGTCCGGCCCTTGCATCTGCTTAAACTCACTTAAACTTGCCCTTTCCCATAGCCCTAGGATGGCAGCCCCTTCATGCATCATTAACACAAGTTTTGGATCATGAAATCATGAGTTTTTGACATAGAATGACATAAAAACGAAAATAAATGCAAGGCAACATGTTTTTTATGCAAACATATATCAAATCCATAATATGGTGTGATAGATGAGAAAAAGAAATTTAAGGCGTGCCTTTGCATATGTTACGCACGAAAAATGGCTTGGCGATGCGAGGGACTTTGGTGGAGAGACAGGGGATGCAACTTGCTGATTTTTCTTCAAGCTTTTCGTGAGTTTGGTTCAAAAATTGGGTGCGTGTGGTTTGCATCTAATAGAGTCCTAGTATGTTCTGGGAGGATTGGGACGTGAATTTTGAAGGTTTGTGGTAGGGTTTAGGGCCTTTTATTTTAACTAAAACTCATAATGCAAGCTTTGGCCCATTAACCTAGTATAATAGGCCCATTAAGCCCATTAGTTTATATTTAAAATATTTTGTTTTGGAAAGTTTGTGAAAATATTATCCGAGTTCTCTAAAATTCTATATTTTTCTCGAAAATCGATTACCGGTTTAAAATATGTCTCGTCGTATTAAAAAACCCCAAAAGTTGCCATTTTCGAAAATACCACTTAAAATATACCATACATTAAACAATTAAAAATATTATTTAATAAAATTATTTTTCCATCATATGGTCACTGGTTTTCGTTCCTCGATCGCATCTCGAATAACCTTTAAAACACAGTTTTATGCATTCTAGTTAAAAAATCATATTTTAAATATGTAAACATGCCTACCACATTTAATAAATGTAATTACAATAGTTTATTTAAAATACATAAGAAATTTGATAACTTGCATGCATGTGGTTCACGTGGACCTTCAAATTTTCGGTACGTTACACCTGGACCTCAGCACCAATTCTTGCTATGCCATCGGGCAGGGTGAATTTGTGGTATGTACAGATGCTTTGAGGCTCGGTTTGGGCGCATTTTTGATGCAGCATGACAGAGTTATATCTTATGCATCTCGACAGCTGAAGGTCCATGAAAACAATTATCCGACTCATGACCTCGAGCTAGAAGCAGTGGTTTTTGCCTTCAAAGATTTTGAGGCTGATATGAATCTGGTCGGGCATGATGTGCTAAATCTTTCTATTCGAAGCTTCAAAGAATTCGGCATGCATAGTAATGAAGTTGAAAGACATTTAAATGTTATTCAAGTGCTAAATTACGAAGAAAAAACCAAATCAAGGCCTGGGACACGAGAGCCTCGTGCTAGGGCGATCAAACATTACCGCCCCAGTGCATAAAACACTGTCCAGAAGGCGAAGTCCAGAGAGCCTCGCGCTAGGGCGGCCAAACATTACTGCCTCAGCGCGCTCTGTCCAGAAGCCTTCGTGCTAGGGTGGCCAAACTTTACCGCCTCAGCGCGTCGCCTGGATTAAGAAACCTAATTTCCTAATTTAGAATCCCAAGTTCTTTGGTAACTAGATTTTTGACATCTTTTGGTTTTGTAAAAATTATATACACGAAATATTTACAAACTTTTGAATCGATTATTGAGTTTAATCATATTTTTGAGTTTTTTCTCTAAATTTCAAAGCTTGACTTTGTATACACATTGGTGTGTTTCTTAAATCAAGCTTATCAAAGTTTAACACTTTGTGGTGTTTGTCTATTGTTCTTCACTCGTATTGTCAAAGAAGAGTTCTTTTAAGGTTCGTTTGAATTTTGATTTTTTATCTTCGTTAATATTTATTACAAAATTTTTCATAATTTTGAGGTGAATATTACGACCTTACCTTGTTTCAAAAAGATTGGGACAACACAGCCGTTTCTTTGTTTCATCGAATCGAGGGAGTAACTCCGTTTTGAGCGTGTATACTTTTCGTGGTCGAAGAATCGCATCATTTGGTATCAGAGCTTCCTTTGATTCAAGTAAGTTTATCGTTTTATTTATCAGATCTGTATTTATCCTTCGTTTGTTACCAGATCTGTTTTATCTGCCGTTCTTGAGTCTGTGATTCTCGAAATTTCGTGAGTCATTCTTGTCTTTTTTTTTTCAAGTTTGAACAGCCATCCTTGTGCCAAAAAAAAAATACAAACAATTCAAAAATACCCCATAAATTGGTTTTGCTATTTTTTTCTATTCTCTTGTAAGAGTCATATTCAAGTCTCTCTCGCAATCAAAAAAAAAAAAAATTGTGCTATTATCCAGTATTGAATCTTATTCTTAACTCTTTTGTGAGCCATACTAAAGTGTCTCTCACAAAAAAAATTCAAATTTCATGTTTTACGCAGTCTGTGTAAGTCGATCTTCAAGTGTCGTTAGGTTTGAACTTGTGAGTTTGATGCACACAAGATACAAAGCCTGAAAGCATACCCTACGAGAGGATTCTCATAATCAAGTGAAATACTTGAGGGCGAGTGTTTATTTATGGGAGTGACGTGCGAGGTTTTGTAGTGAGGTCACAAAAAAAGGAGGAAAAAAAAAAAAGAGAATCGAGAAATTTTCATTGGAGTGACTAGTGAGAATTTGTGATGAGAAAACTTTATATTCGATTGTTTTATACTAACTTTTTCTTGCAGGTATAATGATTGATGAACGTCAATTTCAAACAATGTTAGGAGGTTTGGATAGAATATGGGAGAAGGAGTTTAAGCCTTTACGTGAAAGGTATAGGTGGTGCTGAGGGAGAAGTTGGGACGTATGATATGCAAGATGATGAGGATAGGCGACGTAGAATATTTGGAGGGAATAGAGCATTGCATTTGAATCTTGATGATGATAGGCCACTGAAGGAGTCGAGACATGAAGCTAGCAAATAAGAATATCAAGGAACCTTTAAAAACTCAAATTCTAGTACTCGTGATATATGTTGTTGGTGTTTAGAGGTCGGGCATGATATCAGCCAATGTCCATGTGAGGAGGTGACCATAGTAGAACCGTCTATTGAGCTTGAACCTCAAATTTGTGTTAGGGTTGTAGTTGAGCCTGAATTTGAGGTTGTGATTGAGAAAGTTGTTCATGATAGTAATCCACTAAGTGAATATTTGAATGTCGTTGAAGGATGCTCTATGGAGAGTAAATCATTAGGTAGGGGAGAAGTGCCAAAGTTGACTACTATGGAGGAGGAGAGTGAATGGGGATAGAGTACGGGTGTTCGGAATGCGCAACAAAAGTTTTTAAAAATAACATTTACAAGAGCAAAAACGAGCACCCCTCACTAGTGTGTAGCAAATACAAAAAACACATACATAGGGTGTTTTAGTGGTTTGCCTATCAAACACAAGGATTGATGATGGCTCCAACTAAGTTGTTTAACAACTTAGCTCTTCAATCGGTAGACAATCTACAAGCTTCCTTTGATCACTCCTTGCTCAAAATTAAGCCCACCACCAACAAGCTAGAACCACCTTACACTTGCACTAGAAAATGTAAGGCATTTTCATTGAGAAATTTGCTATCAATTCATCAAATGAAGAAGCAAATATTTTTGAAGAAACATGGAAGAAATATTCGGCCGAGGGAGAGGGAGAGAAGAGGGAAGCCTTTTCTTAGTTCTTACAATAGGTGTTATGAGTTCCAAAGGCATGCTAGCCTTTAATTTAAAAGTTGACTTCCAATATTTCACTTCCATAGTATGTTATTTGGGTTTGTAACTTTTACAAAGTCCATTGACTATTTGTTTAATATCTCAAACACATTTGAGATCAATTAAATCTTAATTTAATTTATTCAAGCCCACTAGTTGAATAATTATTTTCATTTGGGCTCTACAAGACCCAATGTTATTTAATTAATTCAACACTTGAATTAATTTAATTATTTGGACTCTACTAGGCCCACTAGTGTTTAATTAATTCAACACTTGAATTAATTTAATAAGTCCATAAAAATTTTTATGAAAATCAAAATTTTCAAATACATTAATTATTTGGCAAACTTTTAATTTAGAAACACTTCCACAAATTAAAAGTTACATTTCTCCTTATAGAAGTCATACTTCAAACTTTCTTTATGCTTATAAACTCATTCATAAGCCGTTCAACACATTGAACTAATTTCCTTCTGAACGAGATCTAGAAAGCTAGTACTTGGGTGGCCTTCAATGGTTCATTGATACAACTAGCAGTGAGTTCACATCTCAATCTGATTCAGGACTAAACATTTTCTTATATGAGCATACCTCAGTTGCTCCATTCTCATTTATCAACTCCTTGATAATAAGAACGTCAGAACTTAAGTCTGATAGTACCCAACCAATCATGTTAATCGCCTTGCAGCATCGCTTACATGATACCCTAGGTATCAAATGATAGTGCCTGCAAGAACCATTCTATTATGGTTAGCATACAATACGGTCTCTTCATCTCATATATCTCGACCGATTCGACAACTATTGGTATATCGAGAGTTGTCAAAGAATCGATACTATGTGTCATGTCGTAGTAGCATCGATTGTGTAATCTAAGAAACCCTTTTCTTAATTACCACCAACACTCTGATCAGAGTTTCATACTACATACACGTGAGATCACATAGGATATCCATACCCGAAGGTAAGCGGTGAATCCCCGACCAGAATGCATCGAATCCTATATCTTTCGACAAAACACCCAACCTTGCCACCTGATGACCCTATATGAGTCGATAAACAAGTCAAAGTGCAATGCTAGCATATAGAGTCACAATATTGTCCCTGGTCATAAGGACTAATGGTGTACAACCATAAACTAGGACGTTTCCACTCGATAGATAAGAACCACTTGGAAAGTCCTTTATAGAGGGTTGTTCAGTGCACTCTACAAGGAGCACCTATTTGCATGCTCAGACATCACAATGTCCCCTACCAATAAAACATGGTACTCACATCGCATATACTAGTCTCAAACTCAAGCGGCCTTTATCCTTCTTAGTGGTGGCTGAATTGACTAGGAACTGTTTAGAATTTAGATTATTCCAAATACGAGTTTCATGATAATCATCATATGAGCATCTCATATTCTTTCTACTATTTGTATATTCAAGGGCTTTATCTATGCAACAAGCATGAGTATACAGATAAAGATGTGTCCAAAACAATAATTTCAAATATTATTAAAATAAAGATTGTTTATACATAGAGTTTCAATGTGAACCCTCGGCCAACACTTGGCTCGACAGGCACCTAATCTAACAATCTCCCACTTGCACTAGAGCCAACTACCCATATGCTTCAAACCCATCGATTTGCGATGCTTCTCGAATAATGCTTCTCCTCTTTCTACAATCTCTCGAATGATGTGGTACTTTCTCAATACGTGTTTGGATTTAATGAGTCCTTGGCTCCTTTGCCTGAGCAATGGCTCCTATGTCGTCACAAAACACCGGGACTGGAGAAACTCCATTAGGAATGACCCCAACTCTTGGACAAAATTCCTCAACCAATCAGCCTCCTTTCCTGCAGCTGATGGAACTATGTATTCGATCTCAGTGGTGGAATCCGCAGTACTGTCTTGCTTGGAACTCTTCAAAGAGACAGTAGCACCATTGAACATGAATACGAACCCAGAGGTTGACTTTGAATCATCGATATCACGTTGGAAGCTAGAGTTGGTATAGTCCTTCCAATTTTAGTTTTCCACCCCCATAGACCAAGAACAACTTATTGGTCCTTCTCAAATACTTGAGGATGTCTTTCACAACTTTCCAGTGTGGAATAACATGGTTCGATTGATATCTACTCAATACACTTAGTGCAAAAGCCACGTCAGGACGTGTAGATATCATCTCATACATGATACTACCAATTGCAGATTCATAAGGAATGCTTGTCATCGCCGCTATCTCTTCATCAGTCTTCGGAGAAATAGACTTGGATCGGAACATTCCATGACACATTGGTAGATGTCTTCTCTTGGACTCATCCATCGAGAACCGCTTAAAGATGGTATCAATGTATGTGGACTGGGTGAGACCAAGGAATCTTCTTGATCTATCTCTGTATATCTGTATCCCCAATACAAAAGATGATTCACCCAAGTCCTGCATCGATAACTTACTTGCTAACCATATTTTAGTTGATTGCAACATTCTTACATCATTTCCAATAAGAATGATGTCATCGACATAAAGTATCAGGAATGTCACAGCATTCCTACTGACCTTCTTATACACACAGGGTTCCTCAGGATTCATAATAAAACCAAATTCTTTGATTGTACCATCGAATATTAGGCTCCAACTCCTAGATGCCTACTTTAGACCATAAATAGATATCTGAAGTTTGCATACCATATGCTCACTTCCGATAGATGTAAACCCTTCAGGTTGAGACATGTAAATCTCTTCCTTAATATCCCCATTAAAAAAGGTTGCCTTTACATCCATATGCAATATCTCATAGTCATACAATGCAGCTATGGCTAGCAATATCCTTATAGACTTGAACATTGAAACTGGAGAAAATGTTTCCTCATAGTCAACTCTTTGTCTTTGAGTATAGCCTTTTGCTACCAATCGCGCCTTGAAGGTCAATACCTTCCCATCCACCCCAAGTTTCCTCTTGTAATCCATTGACACCCTATGGGAACTGTTCCCTCAGGTGGATCCACAAGATTCCACACTTGGTTCAAATTCATGGAATTCATCTCAGATTTCATTGCTTCAGGCCACTTGGATGAAAGGTTATTGGATCATATCCATGGTGAGGCTCATCATGGTCGTCTTCAAGAAGCAGATCATACCTCATAGGTGGTCTCGAGACTCTCTCAGATCTTCTAGGAGCTTGTATCTCTTTTATTGGCTCTTCGAGTGTGGGTTCTACAATCGTGGGTGTCTCTCGAACCTCTTCGAGTTCTATCATCTTCCCTTTTCTATCCAATAGAAATTCATTTTCCAAAAAAGTTGCATTCCTAGAAACAAACACCTTTGGTTCTTGGGGATATTAGAAATAATATCCAACTAAATTTCTTGGACATCCCACAAAGTAACATAAAATGAATCGACTATCCAATTTATCTCCCACTACCTGTTTCACATAAATAGGGTATAACGTCCGAAAAATCAGTCCACATAAATCGCATGCATGCAAAATTATTTTAATTGCTTAATTGTTTTAATTAAATCATTTTAAATGCTAGTATGATATTTATTATATGATTAAATGCATGATTGCATAATTAAATGATTATATGACATGATTACATGAAATTAAGGATTTTACCCGAATATTCGATAATAGGCAGGGAAAAGGATACCGGGGACGACCAAGACAAGATTATTTATTTTTCGTTAAATAATGGTAAGGCTTCCTAATATGATTAAAAATGATTTAATTTTTCTAAAAATGTTGAAGTTCGAATTTATTTTACAAGTCGAGCTCGATTTTTCCCGAGAAGCCGGTTTTGGGCAAACAAGGAGTTTTAAAAAATAAAAAATATTATTTTTGGGAAACTTATTTTATAAAATTTTATTATTTAATTAATTAAGTGTTATTGGGCCCAATTTTATTAAATTAAGTAGGCCCAATTACCCTTAAGCATGCAAGCCCAAAACCAAAGCCCATTTAACTTGCAAATTAAATTATAAATAAAGTCCTCGGTCTTCTAAACCACTCAAATCATCACCCATCAGCCGATTTCACTCTCAATCACACACCACAATTTTCGAAAAATAGGAGGAAGAAAAAGGCTAGGAGTTCTTCGTCGTCTGGTCGTCCAACGTCGCACCCTCGCCAACGATCGAATAATCGAGCGTTTTAAACGCAAAAGCACGTTTCCTAAACTCTTTTAACATCATACATATCATAATATGCTTGATTTAATTTTCTATGCATGAAAAATATGTGGGTTCGATTATTTTACGGTACGTTACGTATTTTCAAAGTTTTAACGATTTCGTGCTTAATTTGAAAAATGATTTTTAATCCAACGATACGCAGCCAAGGTAGGACGATATATGATTGGAACATGATCAAAACATGATAAATAATTGAGAAAACAAAGCTGGAATCGTGGGTTAAAATCAGAAAATTAAGAACCGTGAGTTTTGAGTACAATTCTCATGCATGGTACTAAGGGGAGGGCACGGTTGCTTTGCATGGGGCCTTGGGGCTTGGCCAGGGTCGGCTGGGGCTCGAGGAGGGTCAGGGGCGAGGGCCTGATAGAGGCCTAGGGGGACAGGACTCGCGCATGAGGGCTGGAGAGGAGACCCCGCTGGATGGGACTCTCCTCGAGAAGTTTTCTGTTGGCCAAGAGATTCCAGGGGATGTGGCTCGGTTGGGGCTGGGCTAGATGGTTCATCAGGATCATAGGATGATGGGCAGGGGTCGGGCTAGGGGCTGGAGTAGTGGGGTTGCTGCTAGCTTGGATAAACGATGGAACCATGTGGCAGCGAGGGGGTACGCGCGCGACTTGTTCTCGTACCGAAGCTTTGTGCGTGGGTTAGGGGCTCGAGGCTGGTCTGGGCAAGTGTCGAGCATGGTTCAAGGATGGTGAGGGACGTGTGGGCTCGGTGGTGGCTCAGCTGGAAGTGTCTTAGTTGGGTTAGGAGTTCTAGAGGCGCTAGGAGACTCACGCTCAAAACATGCAGAATTTGGGGTGAAGTTTCAGGTGGGTTTGAGCGAGCTAGGGGCTGGTTCTTTGGATTAGGCTTGGTCAGGAGGGTCCCTAGGTGGGTTGGCTAGGGTTTGGCTCAAGGTGGCTCGGGCGCGGCTCGAGTAAATTGGGAGATGGCTCGGTGGTTTCGATTAGGTGTCAATATTTCGAATTTTAGAACAAAAAATTGAACCATGGGTCCACGGGTGCGGTTCATGGCTCCTATGGGTATAATAAATACTAAAAATGTTATGTTTAAAATTTGCGATGAAAATAATGAGTTTGGAATTTTCCGAGATTTAATATCCGCACGAAACGTTAATTAACTTATTAATTGAAACGCCTAGTTTTATGCTTTATAAAATTATGAAAAATTAGGTTTAAGCTTAAATAATTATTAAAAGTCTAAGTTTTTAATTTGGAAATTTTATATTAAAGCTTGGTTTAATTCAGGATTAAAACGCGTTAATATGTCTTATTTAAAGATTAATTTAAAAGTTATCGATTAAGCCAAATAAAAATATGAGAAAATTCATGCAAGCTTAAATAATTATTTAGAATAATTCTATGTCATTAAATGTGAGAAAAAGACAAACTCGAGAATTTTTACGTCCAGGGAGAAAAACGGTCTTTTTACACTTAGGAAAATACGAAAACCCTTGGCAGCGTCCCGAAGGATCATAACACATGTTAAATGATATTATATGATTTAAAATGATGATTTTGATCATAATATGTATTTTTATGATTTATGTTAAAGCTGTGCAATTTATAGTGTTTAAAATGCTATTTTTGGAAGTTGTCGTATTTTATGATTTTAAAAAAAAAAGAAAAATATTTTGAGGGATGTGAATTGACTATGACAAAAGATAAGATTTATGATATATGATTTGTGGGGAATCCTTTTATGTTGAGGACGGTGAACTTACAATTTTATGGGGATGTCGTGAGGGGAAAAGGCCCTAGAGGGAACCCATTTGTGGGAAAAGGCCCCCGAGGGAACCCGTTTATGGGAAAAGGCTCCCGAGGGAACCCTGACGATCGTATTTCCATGGTGGAGCCTAGTGCACACCCCCATGGGACATGTGGACCTGAAGACTGATCAGTCGACCAAAGGATAAAAGCTAGTCACTTACAAGGATTAAACTTCACCCAAAATGATATATGATTGAAAACTTTACGATTTTAATGATTTTATGATATATGGTTAATGATGGTTATTAAAGCTATTTTAAAATGATTTTTATGCTTAACGTTATTTTAAAATGATTTTACTATGTATGATTTAATTATACTTAAATGATTTTTAATGGTTTATTTATGTTCAAAAGATTATTTTAAATAAAAATATGATTTTTAAATGCATGTGGATGTATAGGTATTATTTGTTATCCATGTTTAGAACGTGTTGAGTCTTTAAACTCACTAGGTTTGTATGATGCAGGATTTGATGATTTTTGGAAGCGGTGACGATTGAGTCGATCGAGTGCAGCAGTACGCACCCGAGGGCCTTTATGTTTTCGCACTAGCTAGATAGATTAAAGATTTAAAGATTATGTTAATGATTTTTATTAGAGATATTCTTATGCTTTATTTTTATTGTTAGTGATCTTTTCAAATGTCAATTTAGGAAATTTTGATTAGGGGATGATTTAGGATTTATTTTATGTACTTGAGATTTAAATTGTTAAATTATTATGATTCATGATTATGCAAATTTATTTTATTTAGTAATTTAGAATTTACAATTTAAGATTTGAAAAAAAAAATCGAGGTCTTTTCACAGGGCATCCCCATATTCTAAGATAAGAATATTTGGGAGGCTTACCCATCCATATCTCATATGGTGTTTTCTCAACTGCTTTCAAATGGACATTGTTCAACAACAGTGCCGCTGTCTCAAGCGCATATCCCCAAAAGGATGGCGGCAACTCCGTGAACTCCATCATAGACCGAACCATGTCCATCAAAGTCCGGTTACGACGCTCTGAAACACCATTTCAACTGCAGTGTAGCAGGCGAAGTCCACTGCGAGAGAATCTCATTGTCCCTGAGATACTCTTGGAACTCGACACTCAAGTATTCACCACCTCGATCCGATCGAAGTGACTTGATGCTTCGTCTCAACTATTTCTCTACTTCACTTCTGAATTCTTTGAACCTTTCAAAGGCTTCAGATTTATATTTCATCAAATACACATAATCATACCTTGAAAAATCATCGATAAAGGTGATGAAGTAGGCATGTCCTATGCTTAGTGGTGATGCTAAGTGGACCGCACACATCGGTATGGATCAAATCCAATAATCCTTTGGCTCACTCACGTGGCCCTTAAAGAGAATTTTGGTCATCTTTCCTTTTAGACATGATTCACAAGTCGTGAGAGAATTAATATCAGACATATCAAACATGCCTACTCCCACTACTTTTTTCATCCTTCTTAGGGAAATATGTCCTAATCGAGCATGTCATAATTGTGCCGAATTTAGAGTATCTTGTTTGTTGTTGTAATTGTTTGGACATTGTTTAGTAGAATATCTTTCAATTTTAAGTTATAGAGATCGTTTCAAATTCACCCATATCAATCAAACATTCATTCTTGTAAATGTTGCAAATATTTTTGCTAAATAAACTAGAATATCCATCTTTATCAAGCATAGAAATGGAAACAATGTTTTTCACCAAATCTGGTACAAATAAAACATCTCTTAAAATTAACCAGAAATCATTGTTTAACAATAAGTAAACATCTCCAACGGCCTTGGCAGCAACTCTTGCTCCATTACCCATCCTCAAGAAGGTCTCAGCTTCCCTAAGTCTTCTACTTCTTTCCATCACCTGTAAATCATTACAGAGATGTGAGCCACAACCGGTATCTAATACCCAAGAAGTAGATTTAATTGAAATGTTAACTTCAATATAGAACATAACATTTCGAGAACCTTTCTGGGCAAGATATTCTCTGCAGTTACACCTCCAATGTCTAGGCTTCTTGCAGTGATGACAGATGTCAACAATCTTCTCAGCCTTAAGTGGTATGGCTGCCACAACGGGACTCGGAGTTTGCCTCTTCAAGGGCACGTTCTTCTTGGGACGTTGGAGAGAACGCTTCTTTCCCTTCCCATGTGGACCAGTCTTCGTGCCAGATGAAGAACTCACATAAAGAACCGACTTCTCTCTCTTGATGGTGGACTCAAATTAACAAGAATATTCACCAACTCCTCAAGGGTGGGCTCTAGCTTGTTCATGTTGAAATTTTCACTCCAAAAAGATCAAATGAGCTAGGCAGTGACAAGAGCAACACGTCAGTGGTCAACTCCGATGGCAACACAAGATCCATGCCAATGAGCTTGTCCACCAGCCCAATCATCTTTAGGCAATGCTCATGGACCGAAGCCCCTATCTCGCATGAGTAAATTGATTAGCTCTTTGATGGTCGCATGCCTACGAGGTCGTCTTTGCTCACAAAAGAGCTCTTTGAGATGCATATGAATGTCAGCAGCATTCTTTGTATCCTCAAGACGCCTCTGTAGCTCATCATTCATAGAAGCCTGCATATAACACTTGGCTCGCAAGTCATGGTCACACCAATCCTTGTAAGTCTGCAATTCCTCAAGAGTGCAGCTAGTCGGAGCCTCTACAGGGGGCGACTCAATGAGTGTATATGCTATCATTTTCGAATTCAAGACGATTTTTGGTTTCTTAGCCAATTGAGGTAATTAGGTCTGGTCAAAATATGTTTGTCGAGTATAGCAGATAATGGGTTACATATCGATGACATTGTTATTTTTGTAACAAAAAAATGTTAGCGACTATTTTAAAATATTTAGTAAGATATAAAGTATGGACTTTTACTTCATAAATTTTTCACTACCACTGTTTTGACATTTTTAACTACCATCTAGTGAAAACGGGAAACTCATTTCCTCAGTAGGTACATAAGGTCCAATTAGCAAATTATGATCCCGAATAATATCACCCAATCATAATTCCTAAAAGGTAGTTTCCAATTGCATCTCCATGCAACCCTCTACATAAATGTTTGTCTCATGTTTGATTAGGACCCAATAATTTGACGTCGTTTATTTTTACGTGTCAAGCCTTACCCATCGATGTTGAACTTAATGGATGGTCGTCATGAGTTCCCTCAATAATATGAACTGAAATCATGGGATTTCCACGTCGTTCACATCACCATGTCAATGGATGTCACAGCTTTCCGGCGTCCAGGGGTCCCCCAATAATATGAGCCAAGCACTGAGCACGGGTAGCGTTCATCATGCATCAATTGTCGATAGAAGACATGAAAATTATAAACACTTTTATAATCCCTCTTTTCGGGCTTGATATTAATTTTGAATCTTATTCAAAATGTGGGTTTTGTAATATTGAAAAGGTCTCATCATTAATTTTATTTAAAAGCTCGTCATGTTTGATTGTATGTTTTCCGGATTCATGCAACTTAGCTATTATAATAATAATAATGCACATACTCATTATTTTTAATATATCATGCATATATTATAAACATTAAACTAACAAGGATGATCAATCGCCCCAATACTAATGGTCCGTGCTAGCCAAGGCCAACCATATTCCAATATTTACATGTCTTCGGTCTTCATAATCATCAAGGCCCGCCATATTCCAATATTGATCTTTCACTATACTAATATTTACAATTAAATATCAATGGCAAATGTGGATACATCTCATAAGGTAGGAACGTTCGATAAACCAAGCACACTTATAAATTGATAATTATTACAATCATTCAACGTAAAATATCCAAGCATACACCTAGAAAATTGGGCTTGGGCTTTTGATCATCCTTCATTCATAATATCACATATCATACACCATCAATTAATTAACACAATAATCAATTGATCCAATATTATATATCTTGATCAAATCGCTAACCGTCACGATTATAAATTAAATCAACAAAGTAAACAAACTCCTTTGTCTACTTTCTAATTAATTTATTTACAACCGAATTTCTTGTAAATCACAATTTATTATAAATAATTAAAGTCTAACTTTAATTATTTATTTTATGAGAAAATATACACATATTTTAGTAGATTTAAACTTAAGGGCCCAAATAGACATTTTTCACAAATAAGGTTTTTGGCCCATTTAAATTTCACAAAATAACAACCATCCTAATGGTCCAACAAACTTAGGGCCCATGATACTTTGATATCCCAAAACACTTTTGGAAACACTATCCATCATCTTCGTTGCCGGAACTCCGTCGTCGGATTACGGCCAACACAAAAAAATTTTTTTATTAAAAAACGTTGGGGCGTTTCGTGGGCTTCCCTTGCTGCCCGACATGGCCCGAAATGAGCAGCCATTATGCGTCGAAACAGCCCCCAACCTGGCCCTCGATTCATTCTGTTGATTTCTCATGCGATTAGAAAAAGGTTCTCAATATAATATCTTGTATTTGCTACAAAAAAAAATGACCTAAGCTCCGATACCACTTGAAAGGGGATCGATTACGGGGGCCCAAAATGCGCAACGGAAGTTTTTAAAAATAACATTTATAAGGGCAAAAATGTGCACCCCTCACTAGTGTGTAGCAAATACAAAAAACATATACATATGGTGTTTTAGTGTTTTACCTATAAATCACAAGGATTGATGATGGCTCCAACTAAGTTGTTAAAAAACTTAGCTCTTCAATGGGTAGACAATCTACAAGCTTCCCTTGAGCACTCCTTGCTCAAAATTAAGCTCACCACCAACAAGCTAGAACCACCTTACACTTGCTCTAGAAAATTTAAGGAATTTTCATTGAGATTTTCTATCAATTCATCAAATGAAGAAGCAAAATTTTTGGACGAAATATGAATGAAAAATTCGGACAACGGAGAGGGAGAGAAGAGGGAAGCCTTTTATTGGTTCTTACAAAAGGTGTTATGTATGCCAAAAGCATGCTAGCCTTAAATTTTAATAGTTACTCCCAACCTTTCATTTTCCTTGCATGTTATTTGGGTTTATAACTTTTACAAAGCACATTGACTATTATTTTAATATCTCAAACACATTTGAGATCAATTAAAATTTTTATGTATGCCAAAAGCATGCTAGCCTTTAATTTAAATAGTTACTCCCAACCTTTAATTTCATTTTCCTAGCATGTTATTTGGGTTTGTAACTTTTAAAAAGCCCATTGACTATTATTTTAATATCTCAAACACATTTGAGATCAATTAAAATTTTACTTGAATTTATTCAACCTCACTAGTAGAATAATTATTTTCATTTTGGCTCTACAAGACCCAATGTTATTTAATTAATTCAACACTTGAATTAATTTAATTTAGTCCATAATAATGTTTATGAAAATCACAATTTTTAAATACATTATTTATTTTGCCAACTTTTAATTTAGGAACACTTCCACAAATTAAAAGTTACATTCCCCTTATAGATGTCATACTTAAAATTTTTCTTATGTTTATAAACTCCATTATAAGCCGTTCAACATATTGAAATAATTTCCTTCTCAACGGGATCTAGAAAGCTATTACTTGTGTGGCTCTCAATGGTTTATTGATACAATTAGCAGTTGGTTCACATCTCAATCTGATTCAGGACTAAACATGTCCTTATATGAGCATACCCCAGTTGCTCCATTTTCACTTATCAACTCCTTGATAATAAGTACGTCAGAACTCAAATCTAATAGTACCCAACCAATCATGTTAAACGCCTAGCAGCTTCTCTTACATGATTCCTTGAGTATCAAATGATAGTGTCTGCAAGAACCATTCCATTATGGTTAGCGTACAGTACGGTCTCTTCATCTCATATATCCCGACCGATTCGATACTATATGTCATATCGTAGTTCCATCGATGGTGTAATCTAAAAAACCCCTATCTTAATTACCACCAACACTCTGATCAGAGATTTCAAAATATGTACACATGAAATCACATAGGATATCCATACCCAATGGTAAGCGGCGAATCCCCGACTACAATGCATCGACTCCTATATGTTTCGACAAAACACCCAACCTTGCCACCTGATGACCCCATATGAGTCGGTAAACAAGTCAAAGTGAAATGCTAACATATAGAGTCACAATGCTGTCCCGGGTCATAAGGACTAATGGTGTACAACCATAAACTAAATTATTTCCACTCGATAAGTAAGAACCACTTGGAAAGTCTTTTATGGAGGGTTGTTCAGTGCACTCTACAAGGAGCACATATCTGTATGCTCGGACATCACAATGTCCCCTACCAATGAAACATGGTACTCACATCGCAGATACTAGTCTCAATCTCGAGTGGCCTTTATCCTCCTTAGCTATGGCTGAATCGACTAAGAACTGTTTAGAATATATAGTATTCCAAATATGAGTTTCATGATACTCATTATATAAGCATCTCATATTTTTTCTACTATTTGTATTTCAAGGACTTTATCTATGTAACAAGCATGTGTATACAGATAAAGATGTGCCAAAACAATAATTTCAAATATTATTAAAATATAGATTGTTTATACATAGAGTTTCAATGTGAACCATCGGCCAACACTTGGCTCGACGGGCACTTACTCTAATAGAGAGTAGGAAAGAAAAAATTATGTTGCATACATGTTTGGAGGAACCTTGTGCTTTTCTTGTTCAATTAAATCCCAAAGGAGTCCTTGAGGTTCAATTGACACTTCATGAATTGAGTGAAAAGATATGTGAAACGGCCAAAGAAAGAGATAACAAAAGCGTGAGATTGAGAGTTATTTAATCTTGCATAAACTCTTTTATGTACCTATGTACAAAGTGGTTTATTCTCATTGTGATGATATAGCCGGTTCAATCCCGAGCATTGTTATTTCTCCTTTGCAGGATTGTGATGAAGTCATGATAAGGAGGCAAGCAAGTGTTGATGGTGTGAGAATGCAATGGGATGATCCACATGATTTTGAGAGCAATCGCGATGATGTAAGGCTAGTTGCCAACACAACATCTAAGAGGTATGATTTTATTTCTTACCTTAATTCATTGATGTGTTGTTTTCAAAATTTTAGAGGAAATATTGAAAATGATGGTTTTAAACGAGGCTATCGTATCTTCACGTCTCTAAATTTTATGGGTGTGAGAATTATGAGAAGTTTCATGCATTGAGTTTGATCATTGTTGCTTTTGATGTCTCACGGGTTGTTAAATTGGTGAGAATTGGTGACTACAAAATTTTATATGCATTAGACTTCCATTATTATGATGTGTTAAATGATGGAATGGATAATACATTTAGTGTGTCCTATTTGCATGATTTATATTTGATTGGTGATGGCATTGAAAAGATCATGAATGAATATAAGAATTTTTATTTTCATAATGTACAATTTTAAGGAGAGTAAATTCTTCATTCTATATTCATTGCATGAGCTACGTGATAGTGAGGGGTATTGTGGAGCTTTTATCTTCGATAAAATTGATGATTATATGTGTTGGTTGCATATGGAGAGGTATATTGAGTGGGGTTATGAAACATGCATCGCATATAATAAAATGACATTTCGGATAGATTCTTATATGGTGCATGAACTACGTCTTATTCCTAGTGAGCTATGGTCGTACACGTGTATGGATTTCATTTGTGTGTTAAGTCTGAGAAGAGGAAGAATCTGATTTTTGTGATACTTAATGATATCTTATTGTTATTATTTGGTGTCGTATGTTATTTTATGTTTGATGTAATTGATGATTACATCGAGAGGGCAACCAAGGAGTTGGGGATCAAAACGTTGATGTTGCACGTGGGCGATGGCAACTACTATCTATTGTTGAAAGGTAGGCATGTTGATAATTTAATTATTTTTATTACTAACTTGCTTTGTTTTTGCGTAGGTAGCCAAGATTTGAGTTTAAATCTTTTTTAAGAAGGGGAGTATGATATGAATCTGGTTAGGCATGACGTGCTAAATCTTACGATTCGAAGCTTCAAAGAATTCGGCATGCATATCAATGAAGTTGGAAGACATTTAAATATTATTCATGTGCTAAATTATGAGAGGAAGCCAAATCAAGGCTCGGGACCCGAGAGCCCCGCACTAGGGCGGTCAAACATTACCGCCCCAGGACCAAAAACACTGTCCAGAAGGCGAATTCTAGAGAGCCTCGCGCTAGGCATCCAAACATTACCGCCCCAGCGCGCCGCTTGCGTGAAGAAACCTAATTTCCTAGTTTAGAATCCTAAGTTATTTGGTAACTAGATTTTTTACATCTTTTGGTTTTGAGAACACTATATACACGAAAATTTTACATACTTTTAAATATATTATTGATTTTAATCATATTTGTGAGTTTTTTCTCTCAAATTCAAAGCTTGGCTTTGTATACACATTCGTGTGTTTCTTAAATCAAACTTATCAAAATTTAACACTTTGTGACGTTTGTCGATTTATCTTCACTTGGATTGTGAAAGACGAGTTTTTTGAAGGTTTGTTTGAATTTTGATTTTTTATCTTCGTTAATATTTATTGCTAAATTCTTCCAAATTTAGAGGAGAATATTACAACCTTACTTGTTTCAAAAAGATCGGGAAAACACAACTATTTCTTTGTTTCATCGAATCGAGGGTGTGACTCCGTTTTTATCAAGTTTTCTTTTTGTGGTCGAAGAATTGCATCAGAGGCACTATCTGTATGGGGAGGTGCAGGATTTTCACAGACCATAAGTGCTTGAAGTACTTTTTCACATAGAAGGAGCTGAACATGAGGTAGCGGAGGTGGCTAGAGCTAGTAAAGGATTACGGCTGTGACATTAGTTACCATCCAGGTAAGGCTAATGCAGTTGCGGATGCCTTAAGCAGGAAGAAAGCAGTGATTGCTCAGTTATCAGTACAGAGACCGTTGCAGACATAGATTCAGCGGTTTGATCTTGCAGTTTATGCCAAGGTCAGTGCCCATAATCTTTCTACCCTGACACTGCAGTCGACACTGAGAGATAGAATTCGGGCAGGGTAGACTTCTTACGTGCAGTTGCAGAAGTGGAGACAGAGGGACGAGGCTAAGGGCAGGAGACTGTATACCGTTGTGGACAACAAAGTCAGATATAGGGACCGACTGTGGGTTCTTGACAGTGATTCCCTACCCGCGGATATCTTGAGTGAGGCCCACAGCACCCTGTACTCCGTCCATCCAGGGATTACGAATATGTACAAGGATATTTAAACCCTTTATTGGTGGCCGGGCATGAAGAGGGATATTTTGCGATTTGTCTCCGATTGTTGGACATGTTGGCAGAGCATTAGAGACCTGTAGGGAAGCATAGGCCACTCCCTATTCTTGACTGGAAATGGGAGAACATTTCCATGTACTTTGTGACAGGGCTTCCGAGGACGACTGATGGATATAATGCCATATGGGTGTTCGTTGATCGGCTCAATAAGTCAGCTCATTTTATACCGATCAAGAAGACCTTTATCATGACTCAGTACGCAAAGCTGTACATCAGAGAGATAGTCATACTTCATGGGATTCCAATTTTCAATCGTGTCCGACAAGGATCCGAGATTTACGTCTGCATTCTGAAAGAGTCTACATCAGGCATTGGGTACTAAGCTGCTATTCAGTACTGCCTTCCATCCTGAGACCGACGAACAGTCAGATAGGGTGATTCAGATTCTGGAGGACCTACTCAGAGCTTGCATGATCGACTTACAGGGCAACTGGGATACGAAATTACCTCTTGTGGAGTTCACATACAACAACAGTTATCAGGCATCAGTTGTTATGGCTCCATATGAGGCATTGTACGGGAGGAAGTGTAGGTCGCCAGCGTATTGGGACGTGGTAGGAGAGAAGGCAGAATTAGGTCCGGATATTGTCAGGCCGATCGCAGAGTTGGTAGTCAGGATTCGGGACAGGATGTGACCGCTCTCAGCCGTCAGAAGAGTTATGCCGATCAGCGGTTCCGGGATCTCGAGTTTGCAGTATGTTATTGGTTATCAGAATTTTTTTTACTCGTTCATATTTCTTTATTTTCAAACAGCAGTATTTTCATCGGTAGATGATTACTATTATGTTTTAAAGGTGAAATTTTCAGTAGGGTTGCATGCATATGTGATTTATGAATTTTTGAAAATGAGTTTGAAAAAATAAATTTGTAGCAGTATTTTAAATAGTAGACGTTTCAGTTGATATCAGAGCAAGGTTCCTGTATAGGGTTGTGCCACCGCCAGCTTCTGCAGCTCAGCCTTCAAGCCTCGAGTCTGTAAGTTTGTATGATTTTAAACGTTTTAAGTGTTTTGATGCTATCACCGCTGCAAAGAGATGCCGCTACCTGAGTCTTGAAGGGTATGGCTAGAATTTTGGAACAGGCACAGCAGGCTCCTCGACCACAGACGGACTTCTACGAGCAGTTTAGACGGCTCAACTCGAAGGAGTTCGGGGGTACTACTGACCCTTTCGTAGCGGAGGGTTGGATTCGGTCGTTGGAGCTACACTTCCAGTGCTTTCAGATGATGGATGGCGAACTGGTCAGGTGCGCCACTTATATTTTGAGAGATGATGTATCCCTTTGGTGGGAGGGAGCAGCGCACGGGCTGAAATTGGCTACCCTCACGTGGGATCAGTTCAAGGAGGTGTTATATGGCAAGTATTTTTCAGCAGACGTCAGGGGCCGCCTGACGAGGGAGTTTATGAGTCTCTGTTGCGACTATGATTGTTGCACTCCCAAGAGCAGGTTGTCCACAAGTAGTATAATTCGGTGAGTCCGAATATCGTATCCACAGGGAAGCTAAGTTATTTACAAGTCCACTACAATATTTTTTGTTTTTTTTTCTTTTCATGGTTTGAATCTTTAATTGATAATTTTTAATTGTTCAAATTTTAATTTAAGTAATTGAGATTAAAGGATCCACTCTTGGCATTTTAATAAAATTATCATTAATGAACATTATTGAAATCCACTTAATAAAATGGTTCCAATATATATTAAATAATCATATTTGTATTATGATATATATTATTATCTTATAAGTATATAATATATACCAAAACTTGTAAATGTTGTGAAGTATTTATTGTGATATATATATATATATATTTGTAAACACTAAATCAAGTTTTTCACTTTAAATGATTGGTAAAACCAAACAAACATTTAAATGGTACCAAGAAATTAATATTATGATATTAATATATAATAAATCAAGGCATCCACTTTAAATAGGTTGATAAAACCAAACAAACATTTAAATGGTACCAAGAAATTAATATTATGATATATTCATATATAATAAATCAAGGCATCCACTTTAAATGGTTGGTAATACCAAACTAACATTTAAATGGTTCCAAGAAATTAATATTATGATATAATCATAAATAATAAATCAAGACATCCACTTTAAATGGTTGGTAATACCAAACTAATATTTAAATGGTTCCAAGAATTTACTGTAACATATAGCAACAATAAATCAAAACTCCCACTTATAAGTAGGGTATAATAATACCTAAAGAAATAAAATTAACATAAACAATAAATAATGAATAAATAATATAAAACATAGATTCTTACCTTTTAATAACCTTATTATCATGCCAAGAGTTTCACATTTTCATCTCAACTTTGGGAAGATAGCTACTCATTATTCAAAGTGTAAAACTTTGAATATGAATTTAACATGCTAATTATATTTAAATGAAGAAATAAAGGAAAAACAAAGAGAGAAATATTATGAACTCAAAGGTTTGTTCATAAAATGAGGGATATCTCAATACATTACAATGCACCCCTATTTATAGCCAAATATGGGGAGACAACCACAAATAAAATATTATTTTTTACACATAAGTCTTCATTGGTGTTCCAATGAAATTAATATTTTAATACACATCACTTTTGAAAATCTTCTCATCCGAATTTTCTTCTCCACATAAAACAAAACATGTAGTTATCTGAGTTGTTTGAATTGTGGTATTTTTTTTAACCATTTGACCAAGTAATTTGAGAGATATGGTCAAAATGCTAGAGCATGGTAAAACTGCCACTTCTTTGGTAACTTTATTTGTTGCTTAATTTGATCTCACTTGTGAGAAGATTTTTATCTCATGCTTGCCACAAATATTGTAGATATTAACATCAACTCCGACAGAGGGACTCGTCTGTAGCGAAATTCATTAGGAAGTTTGACAGGGGTTGTCGCTTTGTTGCCCTTATTTCATGGATGGCTTGAGACCCACGTTGCGCTGGGACGTTATGCCGATGAGACCGGCGAGCTATAGTGAGGACACCGCTTGCTTTTTTCAGGCGGAGCAGGCCCTGAGGGACATTGATTTGAGATGCAGAGGAAGAGATCCCATGCCCAGTCCAGCTCCTAGCCACAGAAGAAAAAGTTCACTGGGAGACCGAGACAGCAGGGGCAGCAGAAGCCCCAGGGACAGATTAAGAGGCCTGGTCACCAGAGGCCACCACAGGTACCAGGGGCTCCGAAGCCGGCAGTGGGGAAGCCGTGCAAGGAGTGCAACGGGTTCCATCTCGACAAATGTTTATGGGGAACCAACAAATTCATCATTTGCGAGCATGAGGGTCAAAAGGCAGCGGATTGCCCTAGGAACAAGGGCCCCACTGCCGGCAGAGCATATGTGATGCACTCAAAGGAGGAGCCAGACTCTACACTGTTCACCGGTAACCTTTATGCTTAAGATTTTAATTCAACACTTTGATTGCATGGGTTATATGATTGTTTTGTGAATTAATTTATGGGATTGAGAACATAGATTAAATTAGGATTCATGCTCTACCTAGTTGGATTTAAGGATTTGAATTGCATGAATTGGGAATTTTAAGGACCTAATTGTAATAACCAATAATATGAGGACCTAAGTGCAAAATAGAAATTCTAAGGGACTATGTTTGAATTTCTGAATTTTTGGGATTTAATTCTGAGTTTCGAGGATTTTCAGGTTAAAGGGAGGGCTTAATTCAAAAATTTCATGTGGTCAAAAATGCAAATTTCGATAAATTTTAGGACTAAAATGTAATTTTCGAATACTTTAAGGCCAAATTGTAATTTCTGAAAATTTGGGGATTTAATTCAAAACTTTTGAGGAACACTCGGGTTAAATCAGTAAATTTTTTGAGTATTTTAGGTTAATTGTTGGTAGATAAATTTTTTAATTTTCAACGCGAACAGATTTTATGGTATGTTTTGTCGCAGGAAGGATATATATTTCAATTGTAGCCACGTATGCATTGCTAGATTCCGAAGCTACACATTCGTTTATATCCGTTTGTCAAGCGACTAGGAATCATACCAGAGGCTATGAATTTAGGTTTCAGAGTATCAATCTCATCCGGGGATCAGATGTTCACCTCCCAGATAGTGAAGAAATTGGAGCTTCGGTTACAGAAAAATGTGGTGCAGGCAGACTTGAATGTACTACCGCTGCCGGAGTTTGATATTATTCTTGTTTTGGTTTGGCTTTCTTCTAACGGGGCTGTCATAGATTTTCGACGGAGGTCACTATCTGTCTGACCGTCCAGCGGTAAGCCGTTTATATTCGAGGCAGCCAGACAATAGTAAATGCCGCACATCATTTTCTTGCATCTGTGAGAGGAAGCTCATGTGGAAAGGTTGCCAGAAGTTTTTGGCTAGTATTGTGATAGTGTCGGAGCTAGTCAGTCAGAGGCTAGAGGAGGTCGAAGTAGTCAGGAACTTCCCCAGTGTTTTCCCAGACGATGTTTCAGACATTCCACTGGACAAGGAGGTGGAATTTTCTATCGAGCTCATGCCAGGTATAGTGCCGATATCTAAGGCGGCACCCTTTCATCTAGCACCTGCAGAGATGAAAGAAGTAAAAGATCATATTCAGGACTTGCTAGATAAGGGTTTCATTCACCCAAACTTTTCTTCTTGGGGCGCATAGGTACTGTTTGTTAAGAAGAAAAATGGCAGCATGCGGCTTTGCATTGACTACAGGGAGTTGAACCATTTCACAGTCAAGAACAAGTATCCACTTCCCAGGATCGAGGATCTATTTGATCAGCTTTAGGGAGAATCAGTGTTCTCGGAGATAGATCTCTGATCGTCAGCTGAAAGTAAGAGAATCTGACGTGCATAAGATGCCATTCAGGACGCGTTATCGGCACTATGAGTTTTTGTTGATGCCCTTCGTTCTGAATAATGGGCCAGCGATCTTCATGGATCTATGAATCGCGTGTTTCAGCCATATTTGGATCAGTTTGTCATAGTTTTCATGGACGACATCCTGATCTATTCGAAGAGCAGAGAGGAGCACAGTCAGCATCTGAGGACCATACTGCAGATTTTACAGGAGAGACGGTTGTATGCCAAGTTCAGTAAGTGCGAGTTCTGGCTAGACAAAGTGGCATTCTTGGGCCACATTGCATCTCGGGATGGTGTAGAAGTCGACCTCAGTAAAGTTGAGGCAGTCAGAGAATGAGCCAGTGCCTAAGAGCATGATAGAGATCCGTAGCTTCTTGGGATTGGATGGATATCACAGGAAGTTTATTCAGGGCTTCTCTTCTATTGCGGTGCCTATGACCACGTTGACGAAGAAGAATTCCAAGTTCAATTGGAGAGCGAAGTTCCAAGAGAGTTTTGATAGGTTGAAGCATGCATTGACCACGACACCAGTTCAAGCTATGTCATCAGAGAAAGGAGAGTTATTGGTATATACAGAGGAGAGTTATTGTTATATACAGATGCTTCGAAGCTCAGTTTGGGCACAGTGTTGATGCAGCATGAGAGAGTTATAGCTTATGCATCCCGACAGTTGAAGCTCCATGAGCAGAATTATCCGACTAACGACCTCGAGCTAGCAGCAGTGATATTCGCCTTGAAGATTTGGAGACATTATTTATACGGGGAGAAGTTCAGGATTTTCAATGACCACAAGAGCACGAATTACTTCTTCACAAAGAAATAGCTGAACATGAGACAGCGGAGGTGGCTAGAACTAGTAAAGGATTATGGCTGCGACATTAGCTACCATCCGGGTAAGGCTAATGTAGTTGCAGATGCCCTGAGCAGGAAGACTGCATTGATCACTCAGTTGTCAGTACAGAGCCCGTTGTAGGCAGAGATTCAGCGGTCTGAGCTTGCAGTTTATGCTAGGGGCAGCGCCCTAGTCTTTCTACCCTGACAGTGTATTCGACACTGAGAGACAAAATTCGAGCAGTGTAGGCTTCTGACAAGCAGTTACAGAAGTGGAGACAGAGGGATGAGGCTAAGGGCCGGAGGTTGTATACAGTTGTGGATGTCATAGTCAGATATAGGGACCCGACTATGGATTTCTAGTAGTAATTCCCTGAGAGCAGATATCTTGAGCGATGCCCACAAAAGGTCCCGTAATGCATCCATCCAAGGAGTACGAAGATGTATAACGATCTTCGGTGTCCTTTATTAGTGGTCGTGCAAGAAACGGGATATTTTGCAATTTGTATCCGAGTGTTGGACATGTTAGAAGGTTAAGACCGAGCATTAGAGACCTGCAGGGAAGCTGAGACCACTCCCTATTCCCGAGTGGAAATGGGATAATATTATCATGGATTTCCTTACAAGGCTTCTGAGGACGACTGGTTGGTATAATGCCATTTGGGTGATTGTTGATCAGCTCAATAAATCAGCACACTTTTTACCGATCAGGAAGACTTTCAACAAGAATAAGTACAATCGCATATAGAGTTGTATTACCACCGAACCTGGCGGGAGTTCATAATGTGTTCCATGTCTCAATGCTGCGGAAGTACATGTCGAATCTTTCGCATGTGCTGAACTATGAGCCACTTCAGCTGACACCAAACCTGTTTTTCAAGGAGAGACCCACTAAGATATTGGATAGACATGAGAGGAAGCTCTGGAACAAGGTAATCCACATGGTCAAAGTCAAGTGGCGGAATCATTCCAAGGAGGAGGCTACTTGGGAGACTGAATCCAAGATGAGAAGTCGCTATCCGGAGTTATTCGGTATGTTTTAAATTTCAAGGACGAAATTTTGTTTTTAGGGGGGGAGAGTTGTAAGGTCCAGGAAATTCGAACTACGTAACTCGACTGCATGCGATCTAGGGTTTTATTTAAAATATGTGTTTCATGGTTTTTATGCATTTAATGCATTATTATTGCATGGGTAGGGTTTATTTCAAGATTATTTTTAAGTATCATGCATTAGGACTTTAAATTGTATTTCGCGTTCGAACGACTAACAGAGACCGGGGTTAATCAGGAAAATTATTTTTATTGAATAATTAACTTTAATAATTTAATATGAGGTGTTTTTAAGTATGATTTTTGAAAATAGGCCTTGGTTGGGTATTTTTACGCGCCGGATAATATTTGTACCAGTAAGCAAATTTTAATGATTCTGAGGACTTTTTGAGGGCTCGGGCAATATTTTCTAAAACGTATTAAAACGTAATATTTTTCGAGAATATTATTGGGCTTGTTGGGTTTGTTTTAATGCTTAATGGGCTCAAAATCCTTTTAATCATTTTAAAACTTAATTTATGGCCCATTAGGGCTTTGTATGCTATTTAAACACTACCCAAAGCTACCCTAAACCTAATAATACCCTAGCACCTGCCCCTCTCCTCCATCAGCAGCTGTTTCAAAACCTTCTTCAGCATCCACCTCGATTTCCCCAATAGTTTTCAAGTAAGCTTCCTCCCCGCTCTTCTGGTGCTAGTCCGGCGCGCGTATCTTCGAGTTTTTGAGATTTACATGTTAAGTCATGCTTTGTATCATTCTTTTCTCATCATTCATGCTATTTATGCTGATGTATACGTAAATGCATGAGAATTTCTTGATCTATATTGAGGTTTCAGTTTTTATGCAAAGATTTGACATGAGATTACATCCTTTGTTTCATTCACATGTTCTCTTCATTATGGTGCTAGGGGATTCAAGAATCAGGACCTTAAGGGGCTGCACACATCGAGGATAAATGTGTGATAGGTGCTGGAGTCTCTGGTTGTCGAGCTTGAGAGGGAATCGTCCGGATGGAGAGCTTTATTCAAGGTGTCGGGTAGATCGGATGTTAGGAGGGCAAGCCGATGGTGCGAGGGAGGCTCCAGGCCTTGGACCAGACTATGGTGGGTCTGATTCATGGCCTGTGAGGGCTCGAACACCGCTGGTCTTGACCTTAGGACCGCACGTGGAAGACGAGTGAAGGGAGTGTCGCGTTTGTGCGTTTTGGTGGCTAGCGAGTGGTTGCAACTTGCAGCATTCATGGGGCTATGAACTAGGGTTAGGCCAGTCCAAGAGGTTCCTAAGGTGGCCAAGGAAGGGTCAGCTCGTGGCTGGTTCGAGCCGGTAGAGCCTAGGGTCGATGGTTTGCAAGTTTAGCGTATTAGGGTTGTAGTTCGTAGCGCGCTGGAATTTTCCAGCAGCCTTTGGGTGTGGGTCGTAGGTCATATGTGGCCTGAAACGAGTGTTTTAGATTCTGTACATGTAAGTTTGAGTCATGGTTCAAGGTGGGAGAAATTTGGTTAAGTTTCGGGTCGGTTTGGTTAAAACTGAGACCTCTATCGAAGTTTTAAAACGAGTCACATAAGTTTTGAATCGGGCTCAAGTTTACATCTAAGAAATGATTATAAATATTTTTAAGGTGTTTTAAGGTGTTTGATAAGTTTCGGGTTGAAATTTTGAGGTCTAGGGGTAAATGGGTCATTTAGGGTTTCCAAGGGCAAAATGGTCATTTTGCACCTGGGTCGATTTTTTAGTACTGGCAACGCCCTAATCACAAATTTAACATGTTTTAAATGTGTATGTATCACGTATATGACTTTTTATGAAATTATGAAAAATACGTTGCATGCTTGATTTTAAGAAAAATTACATATATGCATGATTTTATAAGTGATGAAAAGGATGATGTTTTTGAAGGATGGGAGTTGGTTGTGACTGACGATATATGTATACGATGACCTTTAAGGCCAAGGCTCAGTGGATGGGTAATACTGTCGATGATGTCCCCGCCGTCGGATACCACGGTTATATACATATGGATCCATAGAATAGAGCTGATACGATAGAGCTGATACGAAAGTCACAACTAATAAACTGAATTCGATTAAGGAAAATGAACAAGTATATGATGATATGATTAGATTGTTTTGACACGCTATGCTATAATAGGAAATGTTTAAGTTCATGTTTCTTTTCAAGTTCGTGAAATGTAATTTTACTACGGTAATTTTCACGGTTGCATGTTATGTATATGTACTTGCTATTAACGTTACAGGTGTGTTGAGTCTTTAGACTCACTAAGTGTGAATGATACAAGTGAGCATGTTGATGAGGAGGCTGGAGGTGCCGAAGTCTGAGTAGGCGGGGCTGAATGTGCGCACGTGAACCCGAGGATCATATATTTTCCGCACATCATGATTTGAGATAGGAGTGGACATGAATATTTTTACTCATTCATTTTATTATTATTGGTTATCATGATTTTTTTTACTCGTTCATATTTGTTTATTTTTAAACCGCGGTATTTTCATCCGATAGATGATTACTATTATTTTTGAAAGGTGAAATTCTCAGCAGGGTTTCATGCATGCAAATTTAGATTTTTCGAAAATGAGTTTGAAAAAAAAAATTTTTAGCGGCATTTTAAGTAGTATACGTTTCAACTACAATGAGCGTTGCAGCAGATCTTGAAGTCAGTACATTCCAGAATGACTGTCAGATAGTAAAAGACACAAATTCCGAGGAACATATTCAAACTGCAATGAACATATTTGATAAGTCTTGATGTATTGTCACATTTCCCCTATATATACAAGATCAAGACCATCAACAAATGTAACGTGTGTGAAGAAAAGTGTGTGGAAAAACCAGTGTGGAAGAAGAGAGGGCACACATAATGCATATCAGCTTACAAGAAGCAACCAGCCCAGTTTTGAGGGACTTCATAGTGTTATCAGCTTAGATTAGAAGCACAATTCCCTCAGTGTGTGAACTTTTGTGTTGCGTTCATAGATCAGTTCTCACACACGCACACACAATCACTCACATATACAGAGAGTTAAGCTTATTGAATAGCTGAGTGAGTCTTGCACAAAGACATTGTTAAGATTGGTTGAGGGGTAAATCGTTGAGCTACAATAGCTCTGTGCTTGAAATATTGAACATCGATGAATTAAATCGAGTTTGGTTTTGAAACCAAGCGGAAGACACTCGAAATAATCCTTCGTAGAAACCGATTAAACATTTTGTAAATCATTTAAAATATATGCAAGTTTGAATGAGTAAAAAATATTTTGGTTGAAGAATTTTATCAAACACTTGGTATGCAATATTTTTTTATTTGAAGAACACGTAAAATGCTTCAACAATGCTATAACGTCCTGTCCTTTTTATTGCTTTAAAAGTACTAGAAATTTTTTTTTTTAAACCTCACATAGCATCGGCCGAACCATAAAATTTAATAAAATACTTTTGACATCATTTTAAAATAAACAACCAACTAACATTTTTTCTAAATCTAAAAATAACATTTGAAAAGTATAGCTCATACTATAACCTCTCAAAAACCACTCATACTCATGATAAAAGTCATAAAATCTTTTAACATAAATCATAACATATATGCGGAAACTAGCGTCGGTCCTCGGGTCATGTGCACCTTCAGTCCAGTCGGATCAACCATCAAGACCTCCATTAGCATTATCATGATAACCTGCATCATACACACCTAGTGAGTCTAAAGACTCAACACGTCATATTCTTGACAACGAGTAATACGTAATACAGTTAACATATAACAGTGAAAAATATTTGTACTTAAAATATCGTTTTCATGAAGATGCATAAACATAAATATTTTCGTAAACATTTTCATGATGCATAAAACCTTTAAACATAAACATTTTCATGACATAACATGAATTTCCTTTTCCTCAACATGACATGACATAAAACCTTAAACATAATCATGAACATTTCCTTTTTTTTTCCTTTGTTGAATTCAGATCGCTAATTGTGACTTTCCTCAACATGACATGACATGACGATGGATCCATCTACGTGAAACCTCAGTACTGGGCAGCGGGGGACACCAGCAACACTCTCACCGGTCAACTGGGCCATGGCCTAACATGATCGAATAGAAATACGATCGTCGGGGCTCCCTCTTGGGTCTTCTCCCATGAATAGGCTCCCTCTGGGGCCTTCTCCCCTCACGATATTCTCATTCTTACCTCAAACCTCATAACCTCATATTCGTAATAATGGAAACACGATCGTCGGGCTCCCACTGGGACCATAACCCTCACGACGTCGCCATCATTAACGAATTAGTCACAATCACTTCACTTCCTTCAACATTTATATTCTCACCACTTTATAAAAATCATGCATAACATAACATTTTGTTTTTCAAACCAAGCATGCAACATGTCTTTTAAATGTCCAATTTAACCCTTAAAATAATAGACATTTAAAAATCATAATTTAACATATTAAAAGCATAAATATCCATAAACATTTTAAAATTGACATATTAACATATAAACATCCATAATCATTGAAAATAATCATATTAGCACATAAAACAGCATTCAGGACACTGCCATGACGTTTACTAATTTCTAGGTGTAAAAAGACCGTTTTACCCCTGGACGTATAATTTCCCGTTTTTGACATTTTCTTAATTTCATAGACTCTAACATGTCCCAAATAATTATTTAAGCTTACATGAATTTTCTCATATTTTATTTAGCTTAATCGAGGACTTTTAATTTAATCTTTAAATAAGACGTATTAATGCGTTTTAATCCCGAATTAAACCAAACCTTAATAGAAAATTCCCAAATTAAAAACTTAGACTTATAATAATTATTTAAGTTTAAACCTAATTTTTCATAGTTTTATAAAGCTTAAAACTAGGTGTTTCAATTAACTCGTTAATTAGCGTTTCGTGCGGCGATTAAATCCCGATTAAATCCAAAACTCATTATTTTGACCCCAAATTTTTAAAATAGCCTTTTTATTGTTTATTCTACCCTTCCATGTCATGAGCCACCCCCGTGGACCCTTGGATTTAATTTTAGCCTTTTAATATTCGTTTTTGACACCCTACCGAACGCACCGAGCCATCTCCTAATTTACTCGAGCCACGCCCGAGCCACCTTGAGCCAAAACCTAGCCAACCCATCTAGGGACCCTCCTGAACCATTAGGACCCATTGGACCTGACCCTAAGCTCCAAAACCTAAGTTACAACCGAGCTGCAGATACAGCCCCAAAATCCACCTAGGCCCCTTGAGCAAACGAGACATACATGCTTCTAACCACTTCATGCTTAAACCGACTCAAAGCGGACCCGAACCAGCCCCTAGACGTTACCCTTAGACACAAATTAAGACCATGGTTAAGCCCTTTTTTACTCAGAATCAGCGCCTAAGCCCCCAAAAAAATCAGAAACTTGACAGACCTCTTATGAGGCCAATTTCTGTGCAGCTTTCGAGTTTCTGGTTCCAGCGCTCTACCCGACCATCCAGCCCATAAACCAACCCATCAAGACTCATCCTAGGACCCTAATACATGTCCCAAACCATAGTCAAGAGCCCTGGTCCAGCCCCTAATTGACACCCTAAGGCCGAACACCTACAGCCCCTCCATGAGACCCACTTCTGTACAACACACGTTTCTGGTTCCAGCCTTCTATCCAGCACACCAGACCCTAAACCACCCTAACTAGGATCATCCTATGACCCTAAAGAGTCGACCTAGCCCAGCCCAGAGCCCCCAAGCCGAGCCATCTCTCCTGCACAAGCTGCTGCACATCTGCGCCACTTCCTTGGAACTCACGGGTTGGAGTCCTAGCTTGCTAGGACTCCTTCCCAGCCTCTTGTATCGAGTCCTATCGTGGCTAGGACTCTTCCCTTGACCCAAGCACGACCCTAGCTTAGCCTTGATCCAGCCAAACCGAGCCATGCATCACCTTTCCCCTTAACCAAGCCCCCAAGACACAATCACGTAATTGGGTTTCCAGCTTTAAACTTTCATGTCGTGCAGCGTTTTGTTGCTTTTGTGTGCTATTCTAGACCTTTAAACTTGTTGAAATACATGCTTATTCATATCCTAATTCATGGCAGCCCCTTAAACATCATATAAACATGATTTTGAATCCACAAACAAGAGTTAAACACATGCATATGAATAGTTGCGAAAATTGTGAATTGTGTGACTTATTTTCATGCAATTTCATAAACAATTATGTAATATGGTGTGATGATGAGTAAAAGGAGAATATGGCGTGCATTTGCGTAATTCACGCACGAAAAACCGTTGACGATGACGAAGAACGGAGCAATGAACCTTGGCTAAGAATTTCCCTTGCAATTCTCGAAAGTTTGCCTCAATTTCTAAGCATGTGTGTGCCGTGTAATCTAGGTATAGATTTCAGAAAAGTGGCGAGAAGAATTGTAGGGTTATAGGAGTGTTTAACATATTAAATAGTTAATTATCTTCTTAATTAAGCTTAAGCCCATTAAGCATAAGTTTAGGCCCATTAGTCTTAATTAGGATTTAATTAAAATATTAAAAATAGTTTTACTAAAATAAGTTTGTGAATTTACTAGCCGGGTTGTCAAAAAGTTCGTGTTTTTGATGAAAAACCAACACCGATAAAATTTACGTCCCGGCGTATAAAATCGCCTAAAAACTCCATATTTTCAAAAGTAATAAAAAGCATCGCCCTTAATTTAAATAATTAAAAACAATTAACCAATAAAAACATTTTTCTATTTTTCAGCCCTCGATCTCCGTTCCTCGATCGCAACTCGAATAACCTTTAAAAAATATATTTTTAATGCAATCATGTAAAAATATATTTTAAACAAGTCAATATGCACAACATAATTAATTTATGCAATTAAAATATTTACTTAAAATACAGGAGAACTTAATAATTTAAATGCATGTGGTTCGCGTGGACCTTTAAATTTTCGGGGCGTTACAAATGCATCTTTAAAACTATGAAAATGATAAGTAAATGCAATAAAGAAACAGACACGAATTTGTTTATGGATGTTCGGAGAATTCAAATGATCCTTCGTCACCCCTTCTTCCACCTTGGGAAGGATTCACTAGAAGAGTTTGATTTATACAACTACATGTACATACCCGATCCGGAAGAGCAGCACCCAACTAGAACTCCTAGCACTCAAGATAATAAGAAGCACCTCACAATCAGCATATTGTTTAATGTCTCATATGCAAAGACTACAAACACAATGTTTTACGTCTTTGTGTAAAGATTCACTCAACTAATATTTGAAGTCCAACTCTCTTGTATATGTTTGAGTGATTGTGTGTGAATAATTTATCATTTACAGTGTACATCTCAAATGTATCCTCACACAAGGGCTTGTGCTATCAACTAGCTGATTTCTTCATGCAAACTGCCCATGCTTTGAATCCTCTTCAAAAGTTCTTGTTTGATCTAAAATATGTTGTATTTATAGGCTCCAACAATTATATATACATTAGACACAAGAATATTACCGTTTGGAAAGTTTCTGTATTATTTCTGAGATTGCAACGGTCAAATTCGCCTTACTGGACATTTTCCCGAGTGGTCAAATATGGTCAACTGGTTCAGTTCTATTGGACTAGTTCTGTTCAGCTGGTTTGGTTCAGTTCAACTGGTCTGGTTCAGTTCAACTAATTCGGTTCAGTTTCAGCTGGTCTGGTTCAGTTCAACTGGTTCAATTTCAGTTGGTCAGCAGCTGGTTCAGTTCAGTTGGTCAGCTGTTGGTTCAGTTCAGTTGGTCAGCTGCTGGTTCAATTCATTTCAGTTGGTCTGCAGCAGCTGGTTCGGTTCAGTTCAGTTGGTCAACTGAATTCAATTTGTACAGAACCAGTAGTTTCATCGTCATTTATCAGCATCTTAAGCTTCGATTCAGACTTTAGCTTTTGAAGATGATTTGTAGAACATCGTCTTATCTTTCTAACGCATACTGAATTGTTTCATTCTAATAACCGAGCTGAGATATATAACCAAAATTCTGCAACTGCTAAAACCCAACTGATTGTTATTTTTGTGCAATCCGTTCGGTAATTCAGCGATCAGTTAAACCTTGATAACATCCGAATTTGCGCAACTGATGTGAAATACGACTTGTTTGAAATTGAGTTTTCTATGCAGTCAAGTTTGCGGATTGGCATTTGAATCATCCAGTTGAGAGATATCATCAAAATACCTAAGCTTGTCAGAAATTCAGATTGTGCAGAATTCAGTTTCAGTTTGCTTCTTGGTTTAATAACTTCACACTTGAGTAAATATGTTAGAAACATAACAACAAGTTTTGTTAACATCAAAATCAAGATTGTGAACATGAAATGTTCCAACAATCTCCCCCTTTTTGATGATCCCGAAACTTATATAAACAATCGATTCAACTAATATATTTCTCTCCCTTTTTGTATGAATCAAAAAATCATATTTTCAAAAAAAAATTAAGCACAAAATTTTCTCCGCCTCAATATTTAAAAATAATTTCTCCATTAAAATTATAATGAGTTCTCCCCATATATTTCTGAAATTTTGAATATTATAAAAGATAAGGGATAACTAACAAATTTTCTCCATGGCTCATTTTATGCCGCAGTACATATGCTCTGGCTTCAATGAATAAACTGCTTTTTCTCTAGCATAAATAGATTGAAAATTTTATACCTCTGTAAACCTCTATGATTCTAGTATGCAATGCATAAAGCGGTTCATCATTTGGACATTTGAGCAAGGAGACATGTCATTTTTCCTACGGTCGCTGCAAGCTGTACGTAAATTCAGTTTTTAATATAAATGTTTAAAAAAATTGATGTAGAGCCCAAAATCAGTACTCGTAAACTTTTGCACTGATTAAATGGTTAGAATTATTTATTTAATTTTTAAAATGATTTTTAACCATGCATGATTTACGATTCGCATTATTTTAAATTGTTACATGTTTATTGTGATGCACGTTAAAATGTTTTCTTGAGTTTCATGTTTCAGGTGAACATTCGATGCGGTATCGAGAAAAGAGAACGGTGACGATTTAGGCGATTCTTGAAATGTGTTATTTTATTTCAAGTCAAGAAAATTGTTATTTTAAGTAATTTTTTTTGGAATTTTAAGCATTTTAAAGTCTATTAATTTATAAGGTGATTTTGAGATTTTAAGCTTTTCAAATACAAATTTAAAAATTTGGAGATTTTAAATGCTTGAAAACTTTGCACATGTGTATTTTACTGAAATAAGGAGTACTAGTAAATTAGTGGGGGTTAGTATTTTAATTAGCATGTTAATTAGTTATTTGTATTTTTTTACTTAACTAATTAACTTATAATTAACTCTTTAATCTACACACACATACACGTTAATAACACACACAAATCTACACACATACCTACACGTTAGTTTTGGAGGAGAGAACCAGCAGCCGCCCCTTCCCCCTTTCGAATTTCTGAAGATTTACGTTGGTTTTTCGAGCATGAATAGTGTAGCAAGCGTTCCCCGATCATCTTCGGTAATCCACCGCATCGGTATTCGTCGTCTTCGAGCGTTTAGACGCAAAGGCATGTATATTCTTTTATTTTCGCATTGATCTTGTCGTAGGAAGTATTTTGATGCGTATTTTATGCAAAATACATGTATGTTGTGCAAAATTTTGAGCAAAAATGTTTTGAAACGATTATGGATCAAAATTTTGGATCTCAAAATCGAGTCTGCTGTCATTTCGAGTACTGTGAATTTCTGGTCAACTTTCTAGAAAATGTTTCAAAATATAAAACGTAGTAATTTTCGATATATTTGATTTGACAGTAAATGTGTGATTTTTGGACAAGAAATGAGTGAGTTATAATCATTTTCGCGTGACTGCTCAAACTATGATGTTTAAAAGATTTTTAGATCTCAAAAACCGAATCTGCTGTAATTTGGAATCCTGCAAATTTTCGGTCGTTTTCTGGAAAAACATTCGACATATAAAATTTAGTAATTTTTAATATCTTTGATTTGACAGTAAATTCGTAATTTTTAGACAAGATATGAGTGATTTGTGATCATTCTCGTGTGATTGCTCAACTATGTTTGTTTTCAACATTTTTCGCGCAAGACGGCGCTCGGGCATGAGATCTTACTGCTCGAGTGCCAGACCTTCTGGACGGGGCGCACTGAGCGGTAAGATTTTACCGCCCAAGTGCGAAGCCTTCTAGAAAGAATAAAAACAAAAAAAATTTTGTCTTGGGCAAACATGCATAATGTATTAGTATTTTCTACGTGTGAAGAAAATGTTTTATGTTTTTGAGGCATTTGAATTGTCTTGTGACCAATTATGAACAGGTTTGGAAGCCGGAGAATGTGTCCGGGGACCTCTCCACCCCGATAAAGTATAACCAGGTTTTGATCAAGATTGGAAAAGCGGTAAAGTATGACCAGGGACCAAATTATCTGGTAAAAATATGACCGGGGATCTTATGTATGTGGTAGTGGACATCCCTGCCATCCCAGTACTATGGTTTAGTCTGATCAGGCGCATTATGTATGAGTCACTTTCTTTGAAACATATCTCTACGCGAAATGATGATGACTATGCATGTTTAAGTATGTATGATACAAGTACATTTACGAAAATGTTTATAAAATGATGGCACGTCTATGCTTATGTAACTATGTTCAAAGTTAAGTTACGTATGCGCTACTTTAAAATGCAAGTGGTTTTATTATACGTTACTTGATATTACTAGTTTATACATGTTGAGTCTTTAGACTAACTAGACTTGATCGATGCAGGTGAGGACGAGTACGAGGAGACGAGAGGTGGTGTTCAGTGAGCTGGCTCAAACTGCGCAGTGGACTAACCCGAGGACCACCTTAGTTTTAAGGACTTTTATTCGTGTTGTTTCATTTACTCTGATTTTTAAGGAATTTACTTTATGATGATTTAAACAAGTACTTGTTGCAAGTTTTTTACAATTTCAAATATTTGTTCAAGCATTTTTATTATTTGGCATTTTGAATGATAATTTCTTACTTAAGAAAAAATTTTATTTTCCGCAAATTTTAAGTATATTCAAAATTATGGTACGTTACAGTTGATATCAGAGCGGTGTTCTTGTAAAGGGTTATTCCTACTGCCAATTGTGAGAAGCTCACGAAGTCACGCCTCAAGTCTGTAAGTTTTAAAGTTTTAAAATTATTTCATGTAGTAAGCATCAAAGTCATGATTTTAGCATGTAGATGTTTAAATTCAATTTACGTGCATCTTATGTTATGGATATTATGTTCTTGCATGTTTGTTTACGTGTTGGGTAAATGTTGGAACGGTATGCCTTCTAGACGTATGATTGCACGTGAAGTAGGTGAAGAGGATCGAGAGGCTCAAGATGAAGAGAGGGCCATTCTTCCTCGCCCACCGCAAGATATGCAGGCACAGATGCTTGCAAGGATGACACAATTCTTCGCTCAGTTGCGGGGAACAACGCTGGAGTAGAGACGGGGGCGAGGCCCAGGCCAGAGGCAGTGTATGAGAGGTGCAGGAGGATGGACCTAAAGGAGTTCTCGAGGATACTGACCCGATGATATCTGAGGGATGGTTTAAGTCCATCGAGGTGTTATTAACATTTATGGAGCTGCAGGATGCAGACATAGTCAGATGTGTCACCTTTCTGTTGACAGGGGACGCCAGACTGTGGTGGGAGAGCGCGTCTGTGTCAGCGAATTTGCAGACCCTTACTTGGTAGGATTTCAATGAAGTGTTCTACTCCAAGTACTTTACTGAGGAATTATGCTCTCGGCTAACCAGGGAGTTTATGATTTTGCGACAGGAAGGACAGTAGTGTAGCCGAATTTGTGGGGAAATTTGAGAGAAAGTGTCACTTTATGCCCCTAATTGTTAATGATGCCAGGGAAAAGTTGAGGCACTTCCTCGATGTATTACGGCCGATTTTGCGTCATGATGTTAGAGTTTCTGGTCCTATCCACTTATGCTATTGTCGTGTCGAGAGCTATGGCGGCAGAGCAGGACGAGAGAGACATTGAAAATGACATGGCAGGGCAAGAGGCCCTATCAGGTGCCCCAGCAGCACCATTCCCAGCAGCAGTTTAAGAGGCCTTTCTAGCAGCAGCAGGGAAAGATGCCGTTTCAAGGACTGCTGAAAGGAAAAGGTCATATTCCGCAAAAGAAGGCTCCTCGGAAGCCCGGTGAGTACCCAGCGTGCCCGAAATGCAACCATCGTCATATGGTTTATGGAGCTCAGGAAAATGCTTCAAGTGTGGGGCCAGTGATCACGTGCTGAAGGACTGCCCTCAGTGGAGGCAGCCAACTCAGGGGAGAGCGTTCTCCATGCATGCCGAGGAGGTGAACCCAGACACGACTCTACTGACTGGAAATATCTTCATAAAGAGAGTAGCCACGAAGGCCTTGTTAGATTCCGGGGCTACTCACTCTTTTATATCAGAGACGTTCGCTAATTATTTGGGCGTCAACTCCATTGGACTCGTTGTGAGCTACTCCGTGACAGTCCCATCAGGGGAGGAGTTATCAGCTACTAGCGTGGTCAGAGATATCGATATTGAACTATAGGGCCACCAATTTTACGCCGATCTGATTGTGTTGCCAATGCCAGAGTTTGATGTTATCTTGGTAATGGACTGACGGATCAAGAACAGATTTCTAATTGATTTTCTGAAAAGGTCAGTGTTGGTAAGACTGTTGAACATGGAGCAATTTCTTTTTGAGTCAGACAGGTAGAGAAATTTCCCTCGCATGATCTTTTGCATGCAGGCACGGAGACTTATACATAAGGGGTGTCAGGCATTCTTGGCCAGTATTATTTCAACACCTGACACACCCACCCCATCGCTATCTGAGTTAACAGTTGTCAGAGATTTTTCTGATTTTTCCCAGACGATGTCACAGGCCTTCCACAAGAGAGAGTGGTGTAATTCGCCATTGAACTTGTGCCACGCGCTATACCAATCTCTAAGGCACCATACCGTTTGACTCCAGCAGAGATGTTAGAGCTCAAAAGGAAAATTCAGGAGCTCCTAGAAAAAGAATTCATCCGCCCTAGTTTCTCGCCATGGGGTGCAACAGTGCTCTTCGTAAAGAGGAAAGACGGAAGCATGAGGTTGTGTATCGATTACCGAGAATTGAACAAGGTAACGATCAAGAACAAATACTCATTACCAAGGATCGAGGACTTATTCGATCAATTTCAGGGAGCTACAGTCTTCTCTAAGATATATCTATGTTTTGGGTATCATCAACTGAAGGTAAAAGATGCAGATGCTCATAAGAAAACCTTCAGAAATATATATGGGCATTACGAGTTCTTTGTGATGCCATTCCGACTGACGAATGCTCCAGAAATTTTTATAGACCTAATGAATCGAGTATTTCAGCCCTACCTAGATCAGTTCGTCATAGTATTCATTGACGATATTCTTATATACTCGAAGAGCCATGAGGAGTACAGTCCGCATTTGGGTACAATTTTGCAAGTCTTGTAGAGTCGCAAATTGTTTGCAAAATTCAGTAAGTGTGAATTCTGGTTGGAGGAAGTAACATTTTAGGGACATATCATATCTAGCAGTGGCAATGAGGTGGATCCAGCTAAAGTGACCGCAGTGAAAGGATGGGTTGAGCTGAAGAACGCCTCAGAAATCCGTAGTTTCCTAGGCTTAGCAGGCTACTACAGGAAATTTATTCAGGGGTTTTCTTCGATTGAAGTGCCACTCAGTTCATTGACGAAGAAAAATGCTAAACTTGTATGGAGTGATGATTGTCAGAAGAGCTTCGATACTTTGAAGAAAGCTCTTATCACAACGCAAGTTTTGGTCATGTCATCAGGGCAAGGAAATTTTGTGTTATACACTGATGATTCTAAGCTCGGTTTTAGGCGCAGTTTTGATGCAGCATGGTCGGGTTATAGCTTTGCCTCCAGACAGTTAAAGGTGCATGAGAAGAACTACCTTACTCATGATCTCGAATTAGCTGCCGTTGTCTTTGCGTTGAAGATATGGAGACATTATTTGTACAGCGAGAAATGCCAGATATTCATTATCACAAGAGTCTCAAGTACTTCTTCATGTAGAAAGAGCTGAATATGAGACAAAGACGATGGATGAAGTTAGTAAAAGACTACGATTGCGAAATTAGCTACCACTAAGGGAAAGCTAATGTTGTAGCAGATGCTTTGAGCAGGAAGGTAGCAGTCGTAGCGTAGCTGTCAGCCCAGAGATCTCTTCAGTCGGAGATTCAGAGGTTTGGCCTAAAAGTTTACCCTAAGGGCTAGACGCTCCGTAGAGGTCAGCCGTCAGATGAACTGTTACAGAAATGGAGACTGAAGATGAAGCCAAGGGCAGTGTACTCTACACAGTATATGATGGTATTGTGAAGTATAGAGGAAGGATGTGCGTGCCTAGTGTTGATTCGATAAGAGAGGATATTTTGACAAAGGCACATACATCTTCTATTTCATCCATCCAGGGGGTACCAAGATGTACAAGGATTTACAGATGTTGTATTGGTGGTCAGAGATGAAGCGGGACATTCCTTGATTCGTATCTGAGTGTCTTACTTGTCAACATGCAAGTGAAAGCAGCGCATCAGAGACCAGCAGGAATGCTTAAGCCACTCCCTATTCCCGAGTGGAAATGGGAGAACATCACCATGGATTTCGTGGTTGGTTTGCCGATGTCAGTCAGGGGATCTAATGGCATTTGGGTTAAAGTGGATCGACTTACTAAATCGGAACACTTCTTACCGGTGAAGACAACATTTTCCATGACTCATTATGCAGAGCTCTATATTCGGGAGATAGTCAGATTGCACGGGATCCCAGTTTCTATTGTGTCTGACAGGGACCCGAGATTCACGTCTTCCTTCTGGAAGAGTTTACATGAAGCTATGGGGATGAAGTTGCTATTCAGTACGGCATTCCACCTTCAGACAGATGGCCAGTCTGAGCGAGTGATTCAGATTTTGGAAGATTTGTTGCGAGCTTGTGTGATCGATTTTCATGGGAATTGAGAATCGAAGCTACATCTAGTAAAGTTTACCTACAAAAGTTTTCAATCATCTACAGGTATGGCTCCCTACGAAGCACTGTATGGTAGGAAGTGCAGATCGCCGATTCATTGGGATGAAGTTGGTGAGAGATCAGAACTTTGCCCAAAGATTGTTCAACAGACTGCAGACGTGGTGCTCAAGATCGAGATAGGATGAAGACCGCCCAGAGTCGCCAAAAGTGTTATGCTGATAAGAGAGTGAGAGATCTCGAATTTTCCGTAGGAGATCACGTATTCGTAAAGATAACACCTATAAAGGGTGTTATGAGTTTTGGGAAAAAAAGGCAAGATGAGTCCAAGATTCATTGGACCGTTCGAAATTCTTGACAGAGTTGGGACATTGCTTATCGTGTAGCTCTACCGTCGAATCTGGCCGGAGTACACAATGTGTTCCACGTCTCGATGCTGAGGAAGTATATGAAAAATCTTTCGCACGTTTTGAGTTTTGAGCCGTTGCAGCTTGCTCCAAATCTGTCATATGAGGAAAGGTCGGTCCGAATTCTAGACAAACAGGAGCGGAGACTCCGGAACAAAGTGACCAAGTTGGTCAAAGTTCAGTGGCTGAATCAATCAGTGGAGGAGGTCACTTGGGAGGCCGAAGCAGATATGAGAAGTCACTACCCGGAGTTGTTTGGAAAGATTTAATTTCGAGGACGAAATTTATTTTAAGTGGAAGAGGAATTGTAGAGCCCAAAATCAGTACACGTAAATCTTTGCATTTATTAAATGGTTAAATTATTTATTTAATTTTTAAAATGATTTTTAACCATTCATGATTTACGATTCACATTATTTTAAATTGTTACATGTTTATTGTGATGTACGTTAAAATGTTTTCTTGAGTTTTATGTTTCAGATGAATATTCAATACGAGATCAGGAAAAGAGACCGGTGACGATTTAGGCGATTCTTGAAATGTGGTATTTTATTTCAAGTCAAGAAAATTGTTATTTTAAGTGCTTTTTTTGGAATTTTAAGCATTTAAAGTCTAATTTAATTTATAAGTTGATTTTGAGATTTTAAGCTTTTTTCAAATACCAATTTGAAAATTTGGAGATTTTAAGCCTTGAAAACTTGGCACATGTGTATTTTAGGGTGCTAGTAAATTATTGAGGGTTAGTATTTTAATTAGCAAGTTAATAATTTATTATTATTATTTATTTAACTAATTAACCCCTAATTAACTCGCTAATCTACACATACACACTTACATGTTAATAACACACACAAATCTGCACACACACCTACACGTTAGTTTTGGAGGATAGAACTAGGGTTCTTCATACAAATCAGCAGCTGCCCCTTCCCCCTTGCAAATTTCTGAAGATTTAAATTGGTATTTCGAGCAAGAATCGTGTAGCAACCATTCCCCGGTCATATCTCGTAATCCACCGCGTCGGTTTTCGTCGTCTTCGAGCATTTAGACGCAAAGGCATGTATATTCTTTTCTTTTTACATCAATCTTGTCGTAGTAAGTATTTTGATGCATACCGTATGCAAAATCCATGTATGTTATGCAAAAGTTAGAGCAAAAATGTTTTGAAACGATTTTGGATCTAAATTTTGGATCTCAAAAGCGTGTCTGCTGTCATTTTGAATACTGTGAATTTTCAGTCGACTTTCTGGAAAAACTTTAACATATAAAACGCATTACTTTTTGATATCTTCGATTTGACAGTAAATTCGTGATTTTTGGACTAGAAATGAGTGAGTTATGATCATTTTCGTGTGAATGCTCAAACTGTGATGTTTAAACGATTTTTAGATCTCAAAAACCGAATCTGCTGTCATTTCGAATCTTGCAAATTTTCGGTCATTTTCTGGAAAAACTTTCAACATATAAAACGTTGTACTCTTCGATATCTTCGATTTGACGGTAAATTCGTAATTTTTGGACAAGAGATGAGTGAGTTATGATCATTCTCGCGTGACTTCTCAACTGTGTTGGTTTTCAAAATTTTTCACTCAGGGCGGCGCTCAGGGCGCGAGATCTTACTGCTCGAGTGCCAGACCTTCTGGATGGGGCGCGCTCTCGGACGATAAGATTTTACCACCCGAGCGTCAAGCATTCTGGATAAAAAACAAAAATTTTTTTTATTATTTTCTTGGGCAAGCATGGATAATGTATTAGTATGTTCGACGTGCAAAGAAAATGTTTTATGTTTTTGAGGTATGCGAATTGTCTTGTGACCAATTATGAACGGGTTTGGAAGCCAGAAAACGTGTCCGGGGATCTCTCCACCCCGGTAAAGAATGACCGGGTTTTGATCAGGATTGGAAAGTGGTAAAGTATGACCAGAGACCAATCCACATAGTAAAGTATGACCGAGGATCTTATGTATGTGGTAGTGGACATCCCTACCAGTCCAGTACTGTGGTTTAGTCTGATCAGGAGCATTATGTATGGGCCACTTGCTTTGAAACATATCTCTATGCAAAATGATGATGACTATGCAAGTTTAAGTATGTATGATGCAAGTACGTTTACGAAAATGTTTATGAAATGATGGCACGTCTATGTTTATGTAAGTACGTTTATGTACATATGTTCAAAGTTAAGTTATGTATATGCTACTTTAAAATGCATGTGGTTTTATTATACGTTACTTTCTATTCTCAGTTTATACATGTTGAGTCTTTAGACTTACTAGACTTGATCGATACAGGTGAGGATGAGTATGAGGAGACGAGAGGTGGTGATCAGTGAGCTGGCTCGAACTGCGCAGTGGACTAATCCGAGGACCGCCTTAGTTTTAAGGATTTTTATGCATGTTGTTTCATTTACTCTGATTTTTAAGTAATTTACTTTATGATGTTTTAAATAAGTTCTTGTTGCAAGTTGTTTACAATTTCAACTATTTGTTCAAGCATTTTTATTATGTGGCATTTTGAATGATAATTTCTTACTTAAGAAAAAATTTTATTTTCCACAAATTTTAAGTATGTTTAAAAGTAGGATACGCTACATCTGATATTTTTGAATTTTAAACATCAAAATCAGTTTTAATGTTCTTTCAATAAATGTCCGCTCTAATACCTCTTGTTAAGATCTGTTAGGGGGTATATCGTTGAGCTACAATAGCTCGGTGCTTTAGATATTGAATACCGATGAATTAAATCGAGTTTGGTTTTGAAACCAAGCGGAAGACACTTGAAATATGATTTGAATGGTGCAAAAAAGAAAATTTAGGAGCGTGCCTTTGCGTTTTGGACGCTCGAATGTTCAATCATTGGCCCGGGTTGCGAAGATGAGCGAACAGGAAGCGACTAGCCTTCGATTTTTGTCTTGGAATTTTTGAAAATTTGAGTGTGCTTGTGTGTGCAAGTTGGCTGCTACTAGGATTCTTAGAACCCTAGTTTTGGCTTTATATGATCCGAGAATTAGGGTTTTAGTAGTTAAGGTTTTTAGGTTTTAGGTTTAAGAGTAATTAGGCATATTAATTCTAGGTGAATTAGATCCATTAAGCTCCATTTAATTATAAAATAAAAGTTTATTAAAGAATAAGGCTCGATCAGTGAAATAATTTGGACTCCGTCATTTTTAGAAAATGTTAATCATATTTAATCATATTATCGAGCCTTAAAAATATTTGTCGAAAATTCTTTTGATCTTGGTCGTCTCCGGTCTTCTTTATCCGACATAATATCGAATATCCGGATAAAATCCTTAACTTCATAAACTCATATCAAATCAGGCAATTAAACATTTAATCATATAAATATATCATTTAAGTATTTAAAATCAATTAAATAAAATAAATAAGCAAATAAATAATTTTCATGCATGTGATTTACATGGACTGATTTTCGGGTGCTACATTAACTATATTAAAAAATACCAGCAATTTTTTTAAAAAAAATTGTTGGCCCCAAAACTTTGAGGCCGGCTTAAAAAAATTGTTGGCCCCAAAACTTTGAGGCCGGCCTCAATTTTTATATTCACAAGTCCGGACCTACTATGAATGAAAGAACCAATTTTACAGATATTTAAAGTCGTTTAATTTGTATTCCAACTTTTTGCACTCAAATCATGTTTATATTACCGTATTTGAGATACATTATGTTATACAATATTTGGTAGCCACTAGAAAAAAACTACAAATTAAAAAAAATAAAAATAACAGACTGAAACTGAAATTTGATAATATAGATTATCATAATCGTAAAATTACAAATTTTGTATAATAAATTTTTCATTTTACGATTTTGATAATCTATGTTTTCAAATTTCAGTTTCAGTCTGTTAATTTTAATTTTTTAAATTTTTTTTCCATATAATATTTATATGGCAACAACATGACACTAACATGAAATTGTCATATACAATTTCATATCTGCATTTCAGTGAGAAAATAACAAAAATTATAAAAGTTTAAATCACATTATTAAAATTAAAATTTGTCAATATAGAATATTAGAGTTGTAATGAACCAAATATATAAAACCAAAATTGTGATTTTTCCTATTTTATACATAGCTCATCCTTGGTTCCAGAAAAATTTAATAGAGTTCAATCATAAATTCAAACCAGATAAATTGAATTGTAAGCCGAGTTGAACTCGTCTTAAATAAGGGGGAACTGCAATTTAGATATGTATATTTGTCAAATTTCACTATCAGTTTTGTAGCTTTTCATTTTTTTATAATTTCAGTCATTTGTCATTGAGAAGCGCTGAAATGACACAGTTCATGTTAACGTTACGTTGAGTGTCATATCAACACCAAGTCTGAAAATTATTAAAATTATAAAAATTAACAAATATAATATACTAAAACTAAATTTCAACAACATAGAATTCTAAAGTCGCAAATAAACAATATACATGATAAAGAAGCACATTCCATAAAATAATTCATTTTACTTTTGAGCTTAAGTTTAATTTTAAATATAATTCATTGGATTGAAAGGCACTATCATAACTTGCACAAAAATAATTTGATTAAAACATAGAGACAAAATATTTTTGACCCTAAAGTTGATTTCTTTAGCGGATTATATAACTACACATGGAGTCTTTCACCCTATCAGCTCTCACCATTTAATCAAGTCTCGAGTATATAATGACTTTCGTTTATGGGATGAACATATTCACCCCATGTAGAAACAAAAAAGTCGATGGAGTAAAATAATATATCACATACAAGTGATTTATTTACGTTAAAAATGGAACCAAAGAAGACAATTGTGCAAGCAAGAAATGCACAATTCACTCCATTTCGTATTGCTTTTCTGCATGTATTACCATCAGCTATAAGTAACACAAATATGATTAGAAGCTCAAATAAATATTCTGATAAAGCTAAAAATTCAAGTTCATATGTCCAGCTCGAAAGCCACTAAGCCCAACATTTTAGAAAACTAAAAAAATGGAACAACGAAAGCAGAATCATTCTTTACAAAGTGTTTCTCTCTCACCAAAAGTAAGTGTCGACCCAAATCTAAGACCATTGGTTTCCATCAGATAAACTTGTTTCATTGGCAGTAGACCCTCTTCTTCCGTCGGAAACCCACGTAAATAACTTCAGAGCCCATTTGATGGCCGGAATACTGTGTACCCATTGACATCAACTTTGTTGTAAGAATAATCAAGTATATGACAGGGGTAGCTACTGTTATCTGCATTCCTGATGCTCAAATAGGGCAAATCAGAACCAGCCATCGGCCACTGATTAGGTATCAAACCATCAATCTGACCATTTATGTGTTGCTGTTGACCGGACTGGGGAATCATATCCCTAGCTGAATCATAAGGGCTTCCAGAAAATGAACAGTATCCCCTTTGAAATTCAGTGTCAAGATGATTTTGGGTTCTTTCAGGCTGACTCGAGCCCGATGTTTGGCTCAGGCTACCACCAGACATGCTGGGGCAACCCGGCAAGCTGAATTGCCGGTTTATATTGTGGGGCCCGCAGTTGAAAGTTGAATGGCCAGAGTTTGATTGGGTTGCCATCCCGATTCCCTGTTCATCTTCGAGCAAGTCATTGATAATGTCTATGTGTGGAAATTCATCCACCAATCCACAGCTTTGACGACCGGATGTGCTGGCTGGAGGTTCGGATGAGGAGTGATCTTTAGACCTGTTGAGCATTGGATTGTATGAATCATAGCTCTGCATGTCATTAAGCAGCGAGGGACGATCAGAAATTAAGTTCCTTCTGTTATCCTTTTGATAAGTTTCCATCCATACGGAGCTATTTGGCAACATATCATTGTGATTCGGCATTCCATATGGTAAGCTAGGTCTGAGTGAATTTGAATCCATCCTCTCAGAGTTGTGTGGTAAAAAGAATGGTGCTGATACTAGGGCCGGTGCTTGTGAGTATGAATGTGACGCATTTACCACTGGACTTGCTGAATGACCTTGGCTATAGGAGGGAAATTTTGCAGGAACATGGCTCCCCAGAATTGCATTTCGATAGGACTGTGGAACATAACTCTGGCTTGAAGATGCTGTAGCTTCGGGACCAAGCTGACCAGTTAAGCTAACTGAACGCGCCAACATTGGAGCCGTTTGGACGACAGAAACCTTGGAAACAGCAGGTCTAGGGGCAGGTAATATGGGAGCGCTCAATGGCCTTGACACGATAGGCATTTGAGGCATAGAGAGCCTTTCAGCTGTGACTCGCACAGGTTGTGCAGGAGGTTTTTCACTAAAAACGGGTACTTGATGTCCAGATGGATTTTCTACAAGCTTTGGAGTTGCAAATTTCTGAGATTCACGTTTTAAAGTGGCAGCAATTTCAACTGAATTTGACAAGCCTGTTGATCTGTCAGATTGTTTAGGACTGTCCAAAGACAGCTTGTTGCCAACGATTGTGGCGCTCGCACCTTTTATCTTAGACTCCAACTTCAAAGGAGCAATAGATGGAGTGCTTCTGGAAGGGCTCTGGGGTGGCGACATCACAGATGCTGTACGATCCCCAGATACTTTCATATCACGCATGTTTTTGACACAGGGGTTTCCATGCACTTCCTCCTAGTAAACAAACGTAAACAAGGTTAGCAAGGACTGAAGAGTTAAAGACAGAGAAGCCGTACAAAAAAGTTTTTGTTGGGTTCTCGTTTTTTTTATCGGATAAAATATCGTAAGGATGAAACAATGAAAAAAAACCTTCGCAGTATGCCGCTCAGTTAAGATAGCACTGTCCTGCAAAGCGTCAACAGCAGCTCTAGAAGAAGATTCCATGGTCTTAAAATTTTGTGAAGCACCATTTATATCGGTTGCTGTTTCAGTTAGTTGTCCTAGTTCTTCATTAACACAAACACTTGCCTCAGAAGTCACTTTGCGTTGTGCGTTCCTGCCATTGCGAGGCAAACTTGTCATAACAGAAGGAACTGAGTCAATGGAGCACGTTGATGAGCTATCATCCACAATAGATAGACTCGTAACTTCAGTTCCATTTTGCACACTTGAAAGCCCAGTAATAATGCTACTACTTGGTACTCTGGGAGGATGCACTTCAGAAATGTCAACAATGCAATTAACAGGACTCAAATCTCTGTCTTCGGAATCTGGTGGAAGCGATTCAGGAACACCATCGGCAGAGTCAGACAGGTCTGACACATCTTCCACTGCATCACCTTTTTCAAGTATCACTTCTGATCCGTTGTTTAATAATCCTTTTCTTGCAATGTTGGTAATATCTTGATCAGTTTTGTCTAGCACGTTCACATCAGGCTTCTCATCCCTTCCCTTGTCTTTTCCTTTGCGGTTATTTCGTTTCTGCTTGCCCTGAAAATAAAATTTCTCAAGATTTCATTCTGTTCCGAAAAACTCAATAATACTTTCCCCGTTGTCTACCGATGGCATCAAGGAAAAAACAAAACCAGGAGGCTTTACTTTTGTCTTATCAATCCACCAAAAGTAAAATTGTAAGAAATCAGTAAATGTGAGGGAACAGTGTCAATCCAATTCTTCCCAAAATGCATCACACACTAGCCGTGGGAAAAGAATATTCAACTCATTTAAGTGAAAAACTTGACTTTCGAAAAAAGAATTGCTTATATATACAAAGATAGTTGTTAGCGCCGCAGGGTACGTTGTGCTTTCAACATACCTGCTTTTTTTTAGACTTCTCCTTGTCCCCTGTTCCCCGTTTCATTTTCTGCTCGACATCAGCAAGCCAGGCTGCCTCCTCTTCACGAATGAGTTCCTCTTGCCTCTTTAAAGAAACAGCCTCCTGGTATGCAACTTCAATTTTACTGCAGCGACAACAGAAAATAGTTAGGAAATTGGCAGAACCTACCACTACTAATCCAACAAAAATATTACAGCGGCAGTCGGAGCTTGGGTTAACATACTCCATCATGTCACTCAAGCAAGCAAAAGTAACGATGAATGATCATTGGGCTCCTCGAACTTGAATCACACGTACATACTCTTCTTGATCTTTTTAAAGTTATTTAAACGACAATTATCTGACATATTTCGAAAAATATTAGTCTTAATAACTTATATAGAAACTGGCTTCCAACTTTTCAAAAAATTCTAAGCTTCTTGAGCTAGAACTTCTATGCATGGGAGTCGATACTCTATTAGAATAGTAAACTATATGATCAAGCTTGGTAAGTGCCAGATCAAACCACACCACTGCTTGAGTTCGGTTCAGCTTGTGTGAAGTCCTACCGTTGCAGCATGAAGTAAAAGTCTTTGATCCTTCATCAAGGTTAAACCTCTACATTCAGACGCATCAGAAATCAGAATAATTTTTCTTTACATTTTCTCTCCAAACACAGAGAATTAAGTACTTTTAAGTCAATACGAGGGGAAACAACAATCAATACCCAGAACAACATTCATGGATCTTAAGACAATTATTCACAAGTAAATAGGTCATTCAAAACCATAAAGATTGAAACAATCAAATAATGACATCTCGTAGAAACATGATGGATAAAAAAAGAGTACTCCAAAAAAAATAACCATAATTCTTTCACATTTTCTTTCGGCACCATCCTACAACTAGTGTGGGAACTTTAGGCAGCTAATTGCAGTACAGAACAAAGACCAATAGAAATAATATAAAGCCGACAATTAATAATTAGACAGTTGAAGGCCCAAGTGTGGCAATACCAAAATGACCTAAAATGGACAATCAGAAAGGAAATACCTGAAAATGTGAGCAAGGATAAATATCTGTATGGTCCGACGACCCAATTCCGTAAGCCGCCTCTCATCACGTTCAATAGAATCCTTGTTGAACTCCTCTCCAGCAGTCCCATCCTAAACAAAAAACCTAGAATCAGAATACGCTCATTTAACAAGAGATTATAGCTAAACTCGGTCTGATTCAATGCAGACACTTTGTGGGAGTGTAAAATAAAGATTAAACCCAGAAAAGACGAGCATGGCGAAGAAATTATTTCTAAATCATGCCTACCACATTCAATAACATTCTAGAAAAAGTCACAGTTCTTGTTTCGATTAGAGTCACTAGGCTTTATAAAATCAGTAAGTGTATTTAGTTATTTACCAAAGGAGATGGTCCACTGCATCCTTAAGTAGAAATTTACAATTTCTGTTTGAGAAAATCAATTTTAAAATTGAAAAACAAATAAAAGTACAATTTTTGAACTATCAATTAAAGCAGTCGATTTCCATGAGAATTTGCAACCAACACCTCCACTAGCACATGGTTGTCACTAATTCGTAAAGCCTGCTAAAAACAAAGCTCGATGGTGCTCAATAGGCAAAGTAAAGATAGTTTCATATCCTCGTGCTACTCACCTTTGTACGATTTTGAGGACCCTTGTCGTCCTTTGGAGGCAAAGGTTCCATGGCAGCCCTCTCAACTAGCAGCAACACATCATCCACCAGCATAAGTGTTTCTTTCTCAATGCAAATAACATGTACTGCTAATTCTTCTGTTCCTGAAACATTTCCCTTGCTTTTCTTGCCCTTAGTTTGCCCTTCAAGAGCTTTCAATCCACTATACAATGAATCCATGACCAGGGTAGATGTGACTTCTTTTTCTATGAAGAAATGCTTCACAAGTACTTTTAGTATTGAGTCTGTTTTTTCTCGAGACATGCGCCTCCTGGAACTTTGGTCCATAGCCCAACCAGAAAGCACGGAAGCTGAAATTTATTGCAAGTTGCAAATACTTTACTGTGCCATTAGGTACATCAATTCGAAACTAACTTTCAACAATTTAGCCAGCACTCACTTGGAATAAACAAGACAATAAGAGTACAAAATATATGACATAATTTTTGCCTATATGTATCTTTAAAGAGTAACCGTAGTTGGACAAAATTTTATCTAACTAGTTCGATTGGCTTCCAATCATGTCTCAATGCAAAAAGCAGTCAATCATTGTATAAGCAGGAAAGAGGCAATGAAAAAAAGGCACAAATTACCTTGTCCATCTAGATTTATCCTCTATTAGCTTTTCCAGCTTGCCCCGATGTTCTTCTACAAAACGGCGGCAAATTTGTTCTACATTTGTCAAATATACTCGGACAAGTTCCCTCCTATATTGACAATCAAGGCAACGAAATGGACGATCAGCTCTTTCCCTGCACATCAGAAATTCAGCTTTAAATTCTGAAAAGGGATCTTACTAACCGAAGCACAAAAAATAAATAAATACAGCACCCAATATTGGTCAACCCCGGTACATAGATAAAAGCACATTTCCAGTAGATCTTACAAATGAGTGTTCAATTTGACTATGATGAATGGAAAAAAAAAATGCTAAGTTAGCGGTTTTTATTTATATCTTCTTCGTATCTTTTCTTCGATATGTGAAGACATATCCTCCGGGACATCCAACTAACTCCTAAAATCAAGCAGCAGGAAGAATCTATCAAGTTCTCTAACAAGCTCAATCAGATGCAAGTATGCATAAAAATGAAAAAACATTGTACATAGAATAACATAATAATCACAGGAAGAATGTGTCCTGAAACTGAGAGCAATCATCAGTTTTTAGGTTCCCTTTAGTGGCCAACTGTCAGTTAAATATTCGAATTTATAATTTAAATCCTCGTCGATTTTTGTGCTTAACCAGTACACTATAGATTTGATATCAAGTTCTCTAAGAAGCTCAATCAGATGCAAATATATGTGAAATGAAAAAATTGTACACAGAATAAAATAATAATCACAGGAAGAATGTGTGCTGAAACTGAGAGCAAACATCAGTTTCTAGGTTCCCTTCAGTGGCCAATTGGCAATTAAATATTCGAATTTATATTTTTGTGCTTAACCAGCACACCATAGATTTGATTTTCAAACCACAGGTAAACATGTTCCACTGAATTACAAGTGGGCCTAATTATAAAGGTAATAGAAAATAACACATGTAACACTATTCATACTTCTTTAATGGTCCATAAGCCACTTATCAGCCTCAACCAACCATAAAAATATTGAAAGAAAAATTATCATAAGAGTACCTTATTACTTGGACTTGAGCTTTAATTATCAAAGTGTCAGCATCAATAAATCCATCCATCACTTTTGATAGCTCCATAAATTTTTTCCACCCCCAGTCATGTTCCTTCTTCAAGAAACGATGTAACGTATCTACAAGTTATTCAAAACACCTTAAGGTCGGTCTGACAAGGATTGGAATATTAAATACAAAAAGAAAAGGAAAAGCAAAACCACCTGAATATTTGGATTTTTTTGGATCTTTATTCACCACAGCAATAGTGAATTGTGCAAAATGACTCCATCCTATCCATATGGAAGCAACACATGATAAAAACTTCAAACAACACATTTAGTAGACAAAAACAATCATACACCATACCAGGCAGAAGCTTGTCATGATTGGCCACACAAAGAAACAAAGAGAGATGGTTGCAAACATCACAGCCTTGAGGGTAAATTAAAATGTACCTGTCAATCAAGGTTAAACCATATTAACCTTCACTTCCACTATTTCACAAAAGTTCTATATCACAACACAAAATATCAAAAACTAAGACATTGTGATGGCACACATGAAGAAAAATTTTATGTTGTGAAGGTGAATGTTGAAATGAACGAGCATCCACTAACAAAAAAATGATTAAAAAAATAATTGAAATATATCCATTCATTTGGTACTACAAGAAGCACTACAAATGGTAGAAGACTGAGCCAGTACTCATTCCTGCAGATCCTCTAAGGAGAACTTTATAGAAAGTTGTAAAATGCATGGAAAAATACTTAGAAGTAAGAATATAACATAAATCAGAAATAATCATCAAGCCTGTCAAAAAGATGGTTATTCTTAATTTTGGATGTAAAAAAGAATAAAAACAATACCGTATGTCATTATTAAAATATGTAAAGACATTTGGAATAAGTAATGACTGGAAATCATTACGCAAAGCAAGGTAACACAGATTTGACTTTAGAACCTACCATTTGTATCCGCCAACCTCAAATGCATTGCTCCGAAGTTCTCTTTTGGTTATTTGTGAAAACTTATCAATCTTCCAGGTATACTTTCCATACAACTCAGAAGGTTTTGGTCCTGCAGCATAGGAAGAGGCACAAATGAACAATGATGACAACAGAGATGTTGTATGATGGTACACGATGGATAAACCATGTATATTGAATGCTATGTGATGAACAGGTAACTTTAAACTGCAGAAAATAAACAAGTTATATTCAATACTCCTTTTCCAAATACTATGTCAGGTACTTAATAGCTTTAAATTAAAAAATAACGATAAGAACCACAGGAGTCAGGACAATGAAAAGGATTTCACAAGAGCATATAAATAGAATAAAAACATAAAAATGCCAACTTCAGCAAGGTATGCAAAGTTAAAAAACAGAAATTAATATGTGCAAACCTAGAGGTATGCACTCTCAATTTTTATTTACACCACAATCATCTTTTCCTATCTTTATTCAATGTTTCTTTCCATATTCTCTAACCTCCTTCAGCTCTCCTTCAGCTCATTGCACTTTACTACCTACATCCACACATGACAGCATTTAACTTCTAAATCTCAGGAAGGCAAAAATCCACCACATCCTCATACAGAAAAAAGATAAGCAGATTATAACATGACTATCAAAGCATGTGCATAGGAACTCAGAAGGGTCATGACCAGAAGAAATGTTATCCCAGAAGGGTCATGACCAGCAGAAATGTTATCCCAGATGACAAGCACCGTGTCACAGTTCCTTGGTCACTTTCACCAATTTATGATGCCAGCTGCCAGCCTTGCAAGATATCCTACTGCTCAAGTTGGTTTCATCAAATATAAAATGAATCGGAAACTTGAAAAAGTATCCTCATACTTCACAACGAGCTTGATTGGCAAGACAACTATGAAAGTCATGGAGTTGAAGGAAAAGGTATTCATTGAGAACATTATCACCGTCTATAACTCCTTACATAAAATGCGACCACAATCTTTCAGATATTTTGTCATTGTAACTTTCAATGTTCTTTCCTTTTTGTTTTTCTCTTTCCTTTAACTTAGAACTGATGTTTTAAAGGATCAAGCATAATAAATTCATAACTGTCCTACAAATGTCAAGCATCGTACTCAGTCATCGACTGTTATAGCAACTCAATACGAAACGTAACTGCCAAGAACAAGAGATAAGTGATTATTTCCCCTGCCACGTAATTTAAGAGGAAAAAGCAGCACACCTCCATCATCATCGTCACTATCCCAGTAAGGGGGTGAAGTAGATGGAGTCCCATTTTCAATTTGCTCTGAAGACCTCCATTCAACCAACGCTTCCCCTGATGGACATAACTGCTGACCATTTGGAACCTCATCCACCGATCTTCCTTCTACTGGTTCCTCAGATGCAACACTAGCCATTTCTCCCAATCCTAGACTCTCACCACGCTTACCCTTCTCCACCTTGATTCAACACAAAGTAAACGTCAAAAAAATGCAAAACTACACGCAAGAAAGTGAAGCAATTGAAGCCCAACAAACAGGTATCAGTACTAGATGGTAAAAAAATAGTCAACTTCATTTGACAAAACTTGAAATGTTCGCAAGGTGGATTGTGTCTAACGTAAAAGGATGCACATTTTGCTGCCAAATAACATTAGAACCATTCAATTGTTCTGCAGATTGCACCGCTTAACCAACAGAAGGAGACAAATTGCGATCGCAGTAGACAAAAAGACCCAAACTCCATTCTTAGTTCTTAACCTCGAGAAACCCACATCAGACAATAGAGAATTTCACAAAACCCCGGTTCAGAATCCCTATATCGATTAAAAAAATAAAACAAAAAATAAACCCAACTCCCATTTATCATAATTAACAACCAACAATAGAACACCTAAACTTTCTCGACGTGATCAAGAAATCCCAGTAATCCCTCAACTCCAAACTGTAAACCCAATCAGTAACAAAACCCCATCAGAACACCAATTAGGCAAAATCCCAAAACAGTCCCATTGAAACATGCAAGCCCTACGACAACAAACAGGAACATGAATTCGAAATCGAATAAATAAACCAACGAAAATCAATTGAATAAAAACAGCCGATCTTCTCAGATCGAGAAACAGACAACAAACGGACCGGACGTCAAGTAAAAAGAACGAGGCTTTATGCGTTAGTTTTACCAATTATAGATATCAGATAAAGATAAAATTGAGGAGTTGCACAGGGAGAGCAGCAAAAGACGAGAGGGGAAGATTTAATTAATTAACCCCTCCATGAGACTCCTGATTTGAAATATAACATCCTCATTTTAATATATATATTTTTACTATTTTACCATTTTAAAACAACTTTTCTTTAACCAATATATCTTCAATTCATCTAAATCATAAATTGTCAACAAATATCATTTTCGTAGAAACAAAATTTCCAACTTTCTCTAACACTGCAGCCTTCCCAACCATTCACCAATAACACAACGTTGTAGACTAATATGTACATTTTCTTCTTTACAGTCTACAGACGTGAGGTCTGTTTCTTTCTTTTTTCAATGAAGAACTAATTATTAATTTATTTAATTACTTTGAAAAATATACACAATACAAAAGATGTCTTGTCTTGAGTTATGCATTCAATATTTTCTTAGTGTGGACCATGCATTTAAAATAAAAGGACAATGTCAATACTTACTGCATCATAATATTTAGAATTTATCAGTAAACAATAATATATATCAAAACTTATCGTCCCCAAGTTTGAGACTAAGTTTCGAGTTTGAGACTAATTTATAATAAATCTCTTCTCCAACTCAAAAAAATATTACCAAAATCCTAAAAATAACCAGCAACATCCAAAAGTAAAAATATTGTCTTTGTTATGACTTTACGAACTTTAACATAATTACCAAAACGAGTCTAACCCTGTATGCATGTGTTAAGAAGTATTTATTTAAAGGGAATTATATTGATTTCAATTATTTACTTTAATTTGTCTCTTGCATCCAAATTCCTAAATCCATGCATTATCATTTATAAATGTTTAATCTCCTTTTTTAAAACTTATGTGTTTCCTCTTCAATTGATTAATGAATAAAAGAAATGGCGGGAAAAATAGATTGCCAAAAACAATACATAGTAGAGACATAAAAGCGAGGCGTCGATGCTGCGGAAACAAGAAGTAGAAGAAAAAATGAACATGATTTAGAGTAGCACTTATAGAGAAAGATTTTGATAACAAACTTTTTTTTGAATACAGAGGAGAATGATTAAATATTGTAGGAAGATATGAAAGCACGATTAATGGAGTGGGGTGGGAAGGAGAAAAAATTAAGATTTTGGGTTAGGTTAGTTGGGCTTTAGAAGGCCAGGGCAAATTTGGAAAAATTAGGATTAGATTTCTAATTGAAGGTTAATTATCAAAGATAAGGTAAAGAAGGTCAAAAACCAAAAGAAAATGAGGTTAGTGTTTTTTATTTTTTCGGTCAGAGTTTTGAGAAGGATCGATCCCTCTGTTCTCTCTAGCAAAAGATGAAATCTTCCTTTGCGAAATAATATAATTTATAATTTTAAATTCGATTCAAAAATATTTAAAATACAAACTTGGTTATCAATTACACATTTTATTCGTAATTGATGTGATCCGCGTAAATCGGGTGAGTTGGGTCGAACAATTTTCTGGATCAAGTATAAAATTGATGAGAGATGAGAGCACAGCGAGATGTGTCCAAACCAAAGGATTTTCTCCTGGAAAAAGCTGATACTAGCCTGAAAACACGAAGATAACCACGTGAATAGGTGCCGGAGAGGTGTCCGGCGTGACTACTCTGATGTTGAAGTCAGTAGGTGAATGAAGAAAACCAATTTAGCAAAGAGAATACTATGCCACTTGTGTATAAAATTTTAGAGAATTTTATGGTGAATGATGTGTGCAATATATATGTGAATGAATTCAAATGCTAAACAAAACCTAGTATTTATAAGAAGTAAATCAATAATGTCCTTGTTTTCAGTGCTCACTTACTACTTATGACAAGATGGTTTTTCATATCCTGTTTTCTGACACCAACTTCTATGACACACAAAAATGTCCCTTTCGCTCGGTCAAATCCATATGATTTTGACAGTAATGATTACCGAGATAAGATATCACACCCTTGTGCACTCAAGTGCGGTGCTATTATCGAGGTAACCCAGGTAGAGGGCCATCACCCGAGAACTCGTCTGAAAGCCCAAGCTTATGGTAGCCCGAGGAGATGATGTCTCGGTCATTCATTTGTTCAGCTGTTATCTAATGACCTAATTCATGACCCGGTATCACTCAGTACACATGACCCGGGGAGTACCCATGACCCGGGTCTCCCGGGCGGGTATCACCACTCCATCTCTAAATAGTCGGGCTAGAGTCTTTCTCGTTGTCCCGATCACTCTCTTATTCTCGGGCTTTAAAAGTTTTGTCATTAACGTTCTCAGGTTGGTAGGAATGATGTCATGATGACGTATGCCCTAGAATTTGAACGGCCTAAAATGCTTCGAATTCCGAGAAGATGGACAGTCTGAGACGCTTTGAATTCTGAGCCTGTCCTTTCATATACCTGCACAATTTCCAAGATGCATCCTAACCGTCCTTTTATCTTTAGATCAATGGTTGAGATCAATTTTCTTCACTTATATAAAACAATGAACCCTCCCCACTTGTCATTTTACATTCTCGTTGTTTCTCAGTATTTTGCTATCTTCTCTAGGTGCTGTGCACTCTCCATATTCCGGTGATTTCCAGTCTCCGACCAGTCGACCTTTCCTTCAAAAATCTTGTAAGTTTTCTTTCCTCCGTCTTTTCTTTGAAAATGTCTCATTCTACTTCCATTCCTGGAGCGAATGCTCGCAGTTCATCGGAGTATGAATCTGTGATGATTCACTTCGATTCCTCCCCTAGTTCTGGAAAACCAGTCCCTTCTTCTTCCTTAAAACCTAGAAAACAAAAAACATTCCGCCTCCCGACCCTTGAAGAAGGGTAAGGACAAAGGCAAAACCAGTGCTACCAGCCCTTCTCACTCTGAGGTTCCTAAGTTTTCTTGGTTTTCTTCTTTGAGCTGCACTTCGCGCTCGGGAGCCGACGAAGAACTCCAGGCTCTTGGGTCTATCCCTTCTTTCCCTAGTTTGATTCACGGCCCCTCTGGTAGGGCCGATCACCCCCCTGGTTTCTCTACTTTGTTTCGAGACCAGGATAGAAATGATCTTCGATTTCTCACTCCCTCCTTCTATATCGAGGTTGCCAAGTTCTTCGGTGTCCCCGTGAACCAATTACATCCAAATTCCTTTCGGATTATGGCCTCTACTTATGTGCTTTTTAGGAGGAATGACCTTCTTATTATTCCTCATGTTCTTCATTATTTCTTTGTCTCTCGACTCGGGGACAATGCTTTTTCCTTGTTTGCCTGGTTAAAAGCACGCTTTCTCGATGATATCCCTTCTTTCTAGAAAGAATGGAAAGGGCGTTTCTTTTATATTCGCCTCCCGGCTCATCTTTCTTGCTTGACCGATTTCCTCCCTCATCTTCCCACACAACCCGCTCTTCCCCGGGCCTAAAAATTTGAAGAGCCTTATCTCCGTAGCAAGAATTGGTAGCAGATAGGAAATTCTCCTCCTGTCCTCTGATATCCGAAGAAAACATGATAGCCTATGGGTTGAGTGTCCGGGCAGAGGACCCTATTGACAGGGTAATCGACGCTGTAGCTAGCTCAGGCGCTCAACCTGATAACTTCTTCCCCTGTATTCCCCTTTTACTCTTCTTGTCCATTTTATTGTTGTTTTTATCATCTTTTGTTTTTTGCGAGTTTTTGATTCTGATTGTGCCTTTGTTTCATCTTGTAGGTGAAGTAGAAATGCAGACTGCTTTCGCGCGAAGGCGTGTGTAATGCCCGAATTTTAAAAAAATAAAAAATAAAAAAATGTGGAAGTAGTTGTGATGGTTTATGGCTTTACGTTATGGTATGAATGGTAATGAATGTTATAGAATGAAATAAATAATGGATGTGTAGAATCAAATGTTGAATTTGAGCTAAATAGGTAATGGAAGTGCAGAAACGGTATGAAAAATGTGGCAGTAGTAGTGATTTTTAGCATAATATTTTGTATATTGATCCAAATGATGTGAGGCTAATTTCATTAGAAAGATAAGACATAAGGCTATAACTTTCATGTTTTGAGTTTTGGTCAAATCATTAGGGAAGACGAGACAAAAGTGGCCCGAAGTGTGTCATGTGTATTGTCGTTCTTGCACTGACACATGTTGGGAGATTGAGCATAACTCTTTACTCAGACCTCCAAATGACATGAGGCCAATTGGAGATTCAAGCCAAGACATAGAGCTACAACTTTTATGTTGACCACTCTTGCAAATTCGGAAGTTAAAAATGCGTTTTTTGGTAGAATGCGGCACGCCCCTGCGCCAGATCTCGCGCGATGGCGCGCCCAATGCTGAAGTTTTGTTGTTTGGGCAGAATTGGGTGCGCAGGTGTGCCGGATCACGCGCCACCGCGCCCAGCACATGTTCAAAAACGTGTTTTGAGGTTGGAAATGAATAAATATGGTTTGGGAAGTGTATTTGTATCATTTTCTCTTCCCTTTTTCCTACTTCATCGGTTTAGAGCTAGGGTTCCTCATTTCTCCTTCAATCCAATTTCTTCCAAGACATTAATCTTTGATTAAAGCCTTAATCTTTGCTTGGAGATTAGAAGTTCTTCTCCTCAAGAGTTTAGAAGCAAGGATTATTGTCAAGGTGTTAAGATTATCAAATCTTCAAGTGGTTGTAAGTAGATTCTTCCTTTGAATGCATCTCATGAGCTATGTATATGATAAATGAAGATTAAATTGATTTTAGCTCCTTTAAATCATTGATTATGTATATTGTATGTATTGATATTTTGAAAAGAAATGGAATTGAATTCAAGGGCAAAGTAAAGGAGCTAACTCTTTAGCACGCACGTCACGTGTTTGACAAAATGATTCAATGAATGTTTTTATGGCATATTACGGTTAAGAAATTATACGGATTACTTCTTTACACAATTGTTGGGATTTGAGTTTTCTTGAATATCCAATTTGCGGATCTTGATTTGAAGTAGTTTGAATTAATTATGAATTTTGAACAGAAACTACTCTGTTTTGATAAATGATCCGAGTTCTTGAGTTATAGTAGAATTCAGAGGTTCAAGACTTCTCAACTACACATTTCGATCTCTTTTTGGTAATATTTGAAATGTATGTTACGGTCGGTAACATACGAGGTAAAAGTATCAATTTTATTTTAAATTGAAAATTCGATGGCTTGATGAATTACTTGTGATTTGTTGATGATTGATCTTTTGAGATGAGCTTATTATGATATTGACTTGATGAGATTGAAATGCATCATTGCATTGCATATTGAGCCATTTTTCGATTCAGATTTGATATGGCGGAGGTCGCCTTGATTTATTGATTTGTTGGACGTATGGGGCTATAATTGAGTTGGCATAGTGTATGCGGAGGTCGCTGTTATGGCCTGAACACTCTCTATAGGCGCACCATAGTCCTTGGATTGTAGAACACAACACCCCACCCCGAGCGGATGAGTCGGTGGATGTTGCTGGGGGATTCTCTTTTCTTGGGTACCCTATGACCAGATGATTCACTTGATCTTGAGATTTATTGATAGCCCACAGCTTCTGATCATACATTGCATTATATTGCATCTTTATGAGTTTATATGAACTATGTGGAATTTTAATTCTCATATGTTATTGATTGTATGATACTAGGTTTATACTCACCGGCACGTCGGCTACCTCTTATTTTCATGTGCTTGACGGTAGGTGAGGCGAGGCTTGGGATGCCAGAGTCCAGCTACAGGCGAGGAGATACGAGTTAGAGTGGGATTCTCGGGTCTTAGGAGCTATTTGATGATGTTTGGATTACATTGGTTCACTAATTTATTTTGGCATGTTAAAATTTATATTTCAAACATTTGTGACCTTTAAATTATTTTGACGATGTTTATGTGGATTTGTGAACCACATAGTTGGTCTGTTACAATTTTAATTATTAGTATTAGATGTCAGACCCGGGGCCCCACAGCGTGCTGCTGAGAAGGCAGAGGAAAAGAAAAACATTGTTCGAAAAGTAGCTGCTGAGGAGAAAACCCTCACCCAGAGGGTTGGTGGAGAGGAAACCCGAGCTGTCATCAAAATGGCCAAGACAAGTGAGGCGGGGCCATTACCTTAGTCTACTACAACGCTTGAATCTCTCAAGGATGCAGAGGACCTGATTCCTCTACGGCAACACAAGCGTAGGGCGATGACTGCGCTCGAGACGGTTTTGGTGATCGCCACTGAGGAGGAGGTTCCACCAGCTCGTCAGTCTACCGGATCATGCCCCCATGTGACCGAGACCACTCCTTCATCTTCCAATACTCCAAGTCAACAAACCCCATGGGCCAACATCTTCCTTGAGGGAGCCTCCCCCACTGGGGTCCGACTTATCAAAAACATGCTTCTTCTGAGGAGGAGACTTATCTGAAGAGCTTCCTCCCAACCCCAAAGCTTTTTGAGGGGTCCAACCTAATCCTCTCATTAAGTTATGCTTCCTTTTTTTTAATTAACTTTTGCTGGGCAAGGTGTCCAAATGTCGGCTTTCGAAGAAGTAGCTGCGGTGGATAAAAAAGAAGCTGGTCGGGCTCGAGCTACCCAAGACCCTCATGGGCAACTCAAAGAGGAAATAACTCGGGTCCGACTGGCTCATGAAGGGATGGTTGCTGGTTTTCATGCTTATCTAGAATCGGCCAATCAGTAGTTGTCTGGGGCCTAGGCAAATCTGGCAAATGCCAAAGAGGATATGGATGCAGGTCTTGTCCGGGAAGAAATACTGCAAAGGCAAATCTCTTTCCTGGAATCGAAGAACCATTCTCTAGCTGAGTAAGTAGAGAACCAACAGTCTCGGGCAATTACTGCGGAGACTACCATGGAGGCCTCTCTGCATTCTCAATAAGAATGGCGAACCTCCTTCCTCTAGTCTCCCGAGTTCAAGCTGGCAGTAAAAGACATATCCCACGCCTTCTTCAAAACAGGGTTTATTAAATGTCGGGAGCAATTTGAGAAGGAGGGCATTCTTCCTACAGACAAGGAAGGCTTCCCCTATCTCGACAAGGCCATTGACTCTCTTCCCAAGGATGATGCGGTGGTCGAGAAGGAGAATGCCAAGGCGGCTGAAGAAGGTACCGAGAGGAGGAGGCTAGGGGGCAGCTCGATTTGAGCAAAAAGATTAGAGTAGGATTGTAAAATTTTTTTTCTGTTATTTTCATGTACTCCTGGCCTTCGGGCATTTTATTAATGAAATTCACCTTTGACCATCTTTCCATTTGTTGATATAACAATTGGTAACAAAATGTCTTGGAATTTCTTAAAACTTGAATATTTTTCTAAGTCTTGAAATATTCGGGTTGTCTCACCTTTTGTGCTTAATATTGTACAGTGGCCATTTGTTTCTCGGGCTTAAGTAATCACCGGGATGCAGATCTCCGAGCTAAGGTATGAGTCCCTGGGAATATAGTTCTCACCGGAGTTATCCGGCTGTTGTTGTGTTTGTATGTATGCATGACAACAGGTGAAACAGGATCAGGGTCGAGAAGAGGATGATAGATTGATTTTAGAGTGGAGATTTGGACCCAGAAGTAGAGTTGTTTTCATCACTTGATATGTAGTGAATGAACATTAGTTTGTTATGATTTTCTTTTGTACCAGACTTGTACTATGGATCATGTTGTAGATATTTAACTTAATCTTGTGATGTGAATGAGATGGGACCTATTTTATTATCGATTTTGTATACTTGTTTATAAGGTATTCAACATTAAAAAAAAATTATGACCCAGTTTAATTAATTAACCCTAATGACGATTAAGAAGATGAGTTAGCGTCGAGGTCCCCACATTTTTCGAATCAAAGAAGCACAAAAAGTTGATGAGAATGTTCAGAACTCGGTATTGATGGTCAGATCAAGGCATCAATCAGAATATCAGGTTCCTGATGATGTATTGTATGTGAATAATCGACTTATTGTGCCAGATGTTTCAGATTTGAAACAGCAGATTTTGATAGAGGCGCACTGTAGTCGTTTGAGTATTCATCCTGGTGGCAGAAAAATGTACAATGATCTAAAGAAATAGTTTTGGTGGAGACAGATGAAAGCAGACATTGCAGAGTTTGTATCCAAATGTTTGAATTGCCAACAGGTGAAAGCAGAAAGAAAGAAACCAGGAGGTCTGTTGCATAGCTTATCTATTCAAGAATGGAAATGGGATCACATTTCCATGGATTTTGTGACGAAGATACCACAATCCTCCCGAGATTGCGATGCGATTTGGGTCGTTATTGACAGATTAACCAAATCAGCATGCTTTATTCCTTATAGAATGACATATAGACATGACCAGATGGCATAGATTTATGTCAGAGAAGTGGTCAGATTGCATGGTGTGCCGAAGTCCATTGTATCAGATCGTTGTAATGCCCGAGATTTTATCACTGTAATCAGACATTGGTTAATTGACAGAGTTGAGATTGTAGGAACTCAAGTGAAGAAGGTGGGCGTCGGTGCATTATAAGCCAAGATGTTGGACAGAACATCTGGCGCCCGAGCGGTAGAAAATGACCGCCCGAGCGCCAATGCATCACAAGATTAAAACTTTGGACATAAAGTGTGGCGCCCGAGCGGTAGAAAATGACCGATCGAGCGCTAGTGTGTTACAAGCCGAGTACTTGGACAGAAGGTTTGGCGCCCGAGCGGTAGTTTGTGACTGCCCGAGCGCCAGTGTTGCACAAAATGAGGGCTTGGACAAAACATTCTGCGCCCGAGCGGTAGTTCTCGACCGCCCGAGCGCCGACTGAAATGAAAGAAGAATGAGACACGTTTCTTTAACATGCAATTGGGATATATATATACATATACACTTCATCTTCAGCAGAAAGAAAGGAAGGAAACGGGGAAAAGCTTCAGAAAATCTTTACGCCTTTACATTTCTTAGATTTGTGATTTGTGAACGATCCGTCCGTCTGATTTTTAATCCGACTCCAGTACCTGTGTTTCTATTGACGAGAGCTTCAACTGGACGTAAGTTTTACTACGTTTTGATATGATTTGAATTTATGATTTTGAAGGAATCGGACATGATTCATATATGGTGTTCTTGACATAGTAGACATCGTATAATCGAAACCGGATTGAAGAACAGATATCGTATGGAATTGTTATGATTTTCAGAATGGAATTGATTGAGATTTGATATCAGATTTGTATTGTTATTGAATCTGAGTTGTGGGAATTGATATCTGTTGATTTGTATTGCTGGGTATATTAAGACTGTGCAGTTATGCTATTGAAACAGAATTAGATTGAGTTATGATTATATCCAGTATTGATTTGAGTGGTGTATTGATATTATACTCCTCGATATTGTCATTGCCAGATTGAGTATTGACAGGCTTCGAATTCAAGACTTTGACTTCGTCAGATTGACAGGAAAGAAAGGTATAAATCAATGTTGATCCGGGATTGCACAACTCGAGTTTGATTTAACTTGAGTTTCCCAAAATCACATACTTAATTGTCATTGCCTCGATATATTGCAATGTCTGAGATTGAGATGCTTATTCTATTGATTTATAGCAAAGCGTGTATTGAGTCATGGGCGGAGGTGCCTAGTCATTGGCAGGATATGCCTAAGTCTGTGGCGGATATGCAAAGACACTGGATGTTTGGTTTATATTGATGTTTGCTTAGGAATTGATTTATTCCTATCGCTGAGATTCGATATATGAGACAATGTCCAGGAACCGGGATCCCTAGATTAGAGATGAGTTGAGTCGGAGATGACGAGTCATGAGTTTGAATTACAGTTTTACATCGATTCATGTCTTTCGGATTTGATACATGTTATTGATAACTGTTATATGCTTTTATATATGTTTTTATATGATTGCATGTTTACATTGTTTATACTGGGATTTTATTCTCACCGGAGTTATCCGGCTGTTGTCTTGTTTGTATGTGTGCATGACAACAGGTGGGACAGGATCAGGGTCAAGATGAGAATGAGAGTACAAGTTAGCGTGGAGATCCGGATCAGAAGTAGATAGGTTTCAGCACTTGATATATAGTAGTTGAACCCTAGTTTGATTTTAATGTATTGAGTACAGGACATGTACTTTACTTTGGATATGTATATGAGATTGATTACATTACGTTTCTGCATTTTTATTTAAAAAAAAAATTAGACCCTGTTTATCTTAATTGAGTAAATTATTCCTAATAATGATTAAAAAATGAATTAGCGTCCGGGTCCCCACAGCAGGTGGTATCAGAGCAGTAGGTTGCTTAGACTGAGATAGAAGCTAGTGAGTGGGGTAGAATGAGTTTTTTTTTCTTGCTTTTGATTTCTAGCATGATTTACTGCTTTGAAATGCATGTTTACATGTTTATCTGATTTGATTGTAAACATGTATTATTGAGGATGAATCAGAACCGATTCTTGATCAGCAGTAAGATGATCAGAGGAGGACTGAAACAGGTTTGTTGTATTTGGTTACTAACCCTTTTGGTAATTAGATATGCATCCTCGAAGAGTACCAGAACAGGGTAGTACTTCTGCTAATCCGATGGATGTGACAGCAACACCGATGGAAACGTTACTGAAGAGGTTTCAGTCGTTCAACCGCCAACCCTGAAACGAACCGAGACTTCTGTTGACTGTGAGTGTTGGTTAGATGATATTGAGATGCTATTTGATTCCTTGGATTACACAGATGAGCGCCGAGTCCGATTGATTGGGCACCAGTTGCATGATGTTGTAAAGAACTGGTGGATCACGACCAGGAGAGCATTGGAACATCGAGGTACGGCTATTACTTGGAATGTCTTTAAAGCTGAGTTTTATCAGAGATTTTTCCCAGTGTCGTACAGGAAAGACAAGGGGGCAGAGTTTGCCAATCTGAGACAGGGTCAGTTGAACATAGAAGAGTATGTGGCCAAGTTCTCTACTTTGTTGCGTTTTGCTCCACATGTTGCCGAGAATGACGAAGCTGTTGCTGATCAGTTCATCAATGGGTTGAATCCTGAGATTTTTACATTGGTGAACACAGGGCGACCGAATAACTTTGCTGATGTCTTGAATAGAGCAAAAGGAGCTGAAGCTGGTCTGATGAGACAGAAAGGAGCTTCGTTTGTTCCTCTAGCACCGAGACCACAGCAACCACCTCCCAGATTTGAGAGTGGCAGCAGCAGTGGTGGAAAGAAAGATTTTCTGAAAGCCAGAGGAAAACAGTTTAAGAAGTCTGGCAGCAGTTCTTCTAGCTCCAGTGGTTCCCGACAGAGCCAGAGTTATACCGGGGCTTATTGCAGAACTTGCGGAGGGAGGCATCCGACTGAGCAATGCCAGGGAGTGATTGGTAGTTGCCGTATCTGCAGACAGCAGGGACACTTTGCCAGAGTCTGTCCACAGAGAGGTTCCCAGGGATCCCAGGGAGCAGAGTCATCTGGATCAGTGGCCCAGACAGATAGACGATCATCTGCTGTTCACTCCTTCCAGCCAGCACCGACTACTACTCCGTCACAGCAGAGGCCAGGAGGAAGCCAGACAATTAGCCAGCCTCCTAGACAACAGGCCAGAGTATTTGCTTTGACAGAGGAGCAGGCTCAGGAAGCACCAGACGATGTTGTTGCAGATAACTATTCTTTATGTGGTTATCCTGCCTATGTATTGATAGATACAGGTGCTTCTCATACATTTATTTCGGAGAGATTTGCATTGAGTCATGCATTTCCTGTTGAGTCTTTATCTGCTGTAGTGTCTGTCTCTTCACCTTTGGGGACAGGTTTGATATCAGTAAAATCTTTGAAACATTATATACAACAGTATGACGGGCATGAGATTGAGTTAGATTGTATCGTACTTGGGTTGTCTGATTTTGACTGTATTGTCAGTATTGATATGCTGACCAAGTACAGAGCTACTGTTGATTGTTTCCAAAAGATTGTGAGATTCAGACCGGATATGGCTGATGAGTGGAAATTCTACGGTAAGGGTTCTAGATCTAGAATTCCTTTGATATCCGTATTATCTATGACTCGATTATTACAGAAAGGAGCGGAGGGATTCCTTGTCTATTCAGTTGATTTACTGAAATCGAGCCCATCATTGGCTGATTTGCCAGTGGTTTGTGAGTTTGCTGACGTCTTCCCAGATGAGATTCCGGGTTTGCCTCCAATTCGAGAGATAGACTTCAGCATTGAGTTGATGCCAGGTACAGTTCCGATCTCTAGAACTCCGTACAGAATGGCACCGATAGAATTGAAAGAATTGAAAGATCAGTTGGAAGATTTACTGGCCAAGGGTTACATTAGATCAAGTGTTTCTCCTTGGGGTGCTCCAGTATTGTTTGTGAGGAAGAAAGACGGTTCAATGAGACTCTGCATTGACTACCGGCAAATGAATAAGGTTAGGGTAAAGAAAAAAATACCCTTTGCCTCGTATTGATGATTTATTTGATCAGTTGTAGGGTTCTTCGGTTTATTCCAAGATCGATTTGAGATCTGGATATCATCAGCTGAGAGTTAGAGATTCTGATATCTCGAAGACAGCGTTCAGAACCAGGTATGGACATTATGAGTTTATTGTCATGCCGTTTGGGTTGACTAATGCTCCAGCCGTGTTTATGGGTCTGATGAACCATCTATTTCAGAAATATCTCGATGATTTTGTGATTATTTTCATTGATGATATTTTGATATATTCAAAGAATAAGATTGATCATGCTGAGCATTTGAGGATTGTATTGAGAACTCTGAGAGCTGAGAAATTGCATGCCAAACTGTCGAAATGTGAGTTCTGGTTGAGACAGGTTGTATTTCTGGGTCACATTATATCTCCAGTTTTCTTGAGTTGAAGAAGAGACTAACCAGTGCTCCGATCTTGACTATTCCATCAGGTACTGGTGAATTTGTCGTTTATTGTGACGCTTCTCACAGAGGGTTGGGTTGTGTTCTGATGCAGCGAGGACATGTTATCACTTATGCCTCGAGACAACTGAAGCCACATGAATCTCGCTACCCAATTCATGATCTTGAATTTGCAGCCATTGTATTTGCACTGAAGATATGGCGACATTACCTATATGGTGAGAAGTTCGAAATTTATTCTGATCATAAAAGCTTGAAATATTTGTTTTCACAGTCAGAATTGAATATGGGACATCGAACATGGCTTGATTTATTAAAAGATTTTGATTGTGAGATCAAGTACTATCCGGGAAAATCCAATGCAGCAGCAGATGCACTGAGTCGAAAGGTATGTTCTTTATCCTTATCGACGGTTGGTGTTTCGAATTTGATTGAAGATTGCTGTTTGTCTGGATTGATATTTGGGACATATTGTAAACCATTCATATTATATGCCGTTCAAGTCGAACCAGAGCTGATTTTGAGAATTAAAGCAGCTCAGAAAGTTGATCAGAATGTTCAGAACTCGATAGCGATGGTCAGAGCAGGGCATCGATCAGAGTATCAGGTACGAGATAGTGTACTGTATGTGAATAATCGTATTCATGTGCCAGATGTTTCAGATTTGAAATGACAGATTTTGTCAGAAGCGCATAATAGTCGATTCAGTATTCATCCTGGTGGCAGAAAAATGTACAATGATCTGAAATAATAGTTTTGGTGGAAACAGATGAAAGCTGATATTGCTGAATTTGTATCCAAATGTCTGAATTGCCAACAGGTGAAAGCGAAAAGAAAGAAACCAGGAGGATTGTTACAGAGCTTATCTATTCCTGAATGGAAATGGGATCACATTTCCATAGATTTTGTAACGAAGCTACCGAGATCCTCCCGAGGTTGTGATGCGATTTGGGTCGTGATTGACAGATTGACCAAATCAGCATGCTTTATTCCGTACAAGATGACGTACAGACATGACCAGATGGCAGAGATTTATGTCAGAGAATTGGTCAGACTACACGAAGTGCCGAAGTAGATTGTATCAGACCGTGATCCTCGGTTTACTTCGCACTTTTGGCAGAGTTTGCAGCAGGCTCTAGGTACGAAGTTACATCTGAGTACTGCATATCATCCACAGACCGACGGACAGTCAGAGCTTACTATCCAGACAATGGAGGATATTCTTAGAGCTGTAGTGCTTGATTTTAGCACTAGCTGGCAGGATTCATTGCCACTTTGTGAGTTTTCGTACAACAACAGCTATAAGACGAATATAGAGATGGCACCGTTTGAAGCGTTGTACGGTAAGAAATGCAGATCCTCTCTATATTGGGATGATGTCTCTGAGGTTCCTGAGATTGGACCTGACATGATCAGAGATATGACAGAAAAAGTGAATCTGATTCAGAAGAGGATGAAGGCAGCTCAAGACAGGCAAGCCAAATAGGCCAATATTTGACGTAGACCGTTGGTATTTGAGGCAGGAGACAGAGTATTCTTGAAGATTTCTCCTTCCAGAGGCGTTGTCAGATTTTGCAAGAAAGGGAAGTTGTCTCCACGTTATATTGGGCCATATGAGATTCTCGAGAAGATAGGAGATCGTGCCTATCGACACGCATTACCGCCTTCTTTATCTGGGATACATGATGTCTTTCATGTATCGTTATTGAGGAAATATCTCTCTGATATTTCACACGTTATTCAGCCACACGAGGCCGAGCTGGATGAGACACTGAGTTACTTTGAGAAACCGATCCAGATTCTCGATCGTAAAGAAAAACAGCTCAGAACGAAGACAATTCCGCTTGTGAAAGTTCAATGGAGTCGTCATGGCATTGAAGAAGCTACTTGGGAGACTGAGTCTGATATGAGGCAGAGATTTCCATTGTTATTTCGTTGATGTGAGTTCTATTTAGCTTCTGTTATACCTTTTTATTGATATGATTTTATTGCCTGTGATTTCGGGGACAAAATCGTATCTTAGGGGGGAGAAATGTAATGCCCGAGATTTTATCACTGTAATCAGACATTGATTAACTGACAGAATTGAGATTGTAGGAACTCAAGTGAAGAAGCTGGGCGTCGGTGCATTATAAGCCAAGATGTTGGACAGAACATCTGGCGCTCGAGCGGTAGAAAATGACCGCCCGAGCGCCAATGCATCACAAGATTAAAACTTTGGACAGAAAGTGTGGCGCGCGAGCGGTAGAAAATGACCGCGCGAGCGCCAGTGTGTTACAAGCCGAGTACTTGGACAGAAGGTTTGGCGCCCGAGCTGTAGTTTGTGACCGCCCGAGCTCCATTGTTGCACAAAATGAGGGCTAGGACATAACATTCCGCGCCCGAGCGGTAGTTCTCGACCGCCCAAGCGCCGACTGAAATGAAAGAAGAATGAGACACATTTCTTTAACATGCAATTGGGATATATATATACATATACACTTCATCTTCAGCAAAAACAAAGGAAGAAAATGGGGAAAAGCTTCAGAAAATCCTTACGCCTTTACATTTCTTAGATTTGTGATTTGTGAACGATCCGTCCGTCTGATTTTTAATCCGACTTCAGTACCGTGTTTCTATTGACGAGAGCTTCAACTGGACGTAAGTTTTACTACGTTTTGATATGATTTGAATTTATGATTTTGAAGGAATCGGACATGATTCATATATGGTGTTCTTGACATAGTAGACATCGTATAATCGAAATCTGATTGAAGAACAGATACCGTATGGAATTGTTATGATTTTCAGAATGGAATTGATTGAGATTTGATATCAGATTTGTATTGTTATTGAATTTGAGTTGTGGTAATTGATATCTGTTGATTTGTATTGCTGGGTATATTGATATTGTGCAGTTATGCTGTTGAAACAGAATTAGATTGAGTTCTGATTATATCCAGTATTGATTTAAGCGGTGTATTGATATTATACTCCTCGATATTGTCATTGCCAGATTGAGTATTGACAGGCTTCGAATTCAAGACTTTGACTTCGTCAGATTGACAGGAAAGAAAGGTATAAATCAATGTTGATCTGGGATTGCACAACTCGAGTTTGATTTAACTTGAGTTTCCCAAAATCACATACTTAATTGTCATTGCCTCGATATATTGCAATGTCTGAGATTGAGATGCTTATTCTATTGATTTATAGCAAAGCGTGTATTGAGTCATGGGCGGAGATGCTTAGTCATTGGTAGGATATGCCAAGTCTGTGGCGGATATGCCAAGACACTGGATGTTTTGTTTATATTGATGTTTGCTTAAGAATTGATTTATTCCTATCGCTGAGATTCGATATATCAGACAATGTCCAGGAACCGGGATCCCTAGAATAGAGATGAGTTGAGTCGAAGATGACGAGTCATGAGTTTGAATTACAGTTTTACATCGATTCATGTCTTTCGGATTTGATACATGTTATTGATAATTGTTATATGCTTTTATATATATTTTTATATGATTGCATGTTTACATTGTTTATACTGGGATTTTATTCTCACCGGAGTTATCCGACTGTTGTCTTGTTTGTATGTGTGCATGACAACAGGTGGGACAGGATCAGGGTCAAGATGAGAATGAGAGGACAAGTTAGCGTGGAGATCGTGATTAGAAGTAGATAGGTTTCAGCACTTGATATATAGTAGTTGAACCCTAGTTTGATTTTAATGTATTAAGTATAGGACATGTACTTTACTTTGGATATGTATATCAGATTGATTACATTACGTTTCCACATTTGTATTTAAAAAAAAAAAGTTAGACCTTGTTTATCTTAATTGAGTAAATTATTTCTAAGAATGATTAAGAAATGAATTCGCGTCCGGGTCCCCGGAATCGTGATCCTCGATTTACTTCGCACATTTGGCATAGTTTGCAACAAGCTCTAGGTAAGAAATTGCATTTGAGTAATGCATATCATCCTCAGATAGAGGGACAGCCAGAGAGGACTATCCAAACATTAGAGGATATGCTTAGAGCTGTAGTGCTAGACTTTGGCACTAGCTGGCAAGATTCTTTGCCACTTTGTGAATTTTCGTATAACAACAGCTATCAGACGAGTATAGAGATGGCTCCGTTTGAAGCGTTGTACGGCAAGAAGTGTAGATCCCCTCTTTATTGGGATGGGATATCTGAGGTACCTGAACTTGGGCCTGATATGATTCGAGATATGACTGAGAAAGTGAAGCTGATTCAGTAGAGAATGAAGACAGCTCAGGATAGACAGGCCAAATATGCGAATATTCGACGTCGACAGTTACAATTTGAACAAGGAGACAGAGTATATTTGAATATTTCTTCTTTCAGAGGCATTGTCAGATTTGGCAAGAAAGGAAAATTATCTCCACGCTATATTGGGCCGTATGAGATTCTGGAGAAGATAGGTACTCGTGCCTATCGACTCGCTATTCCTCCTTCTCTATCTGGAATACATGATGTCTTTCATGTGTCTATGTTGAGGAAATATCTTCCTGATGTTTCTCATGTTCTTCAGCCAGACGAGATAGAACTTGATGAAACTCTGAGTTATTTCGAGAAACCGATCCAGATTCTAGATCGTAAAGAAAAGCAGCTCCGAACGAAGACAATTCCGCTTGTGAAAGTTCAGTGGAGTCGTCATGGCATTGAAGAAGCTACTTGGGAAACTGAATCAGATATGAAACAGAAATTTCCAAAGTTATTTAATTGATGTGAGTTTTCTTATTTAGCTTCTGTATATCTCCTTCTTGTATGTGATTTGATTGCCTGTGATTTCGGGGACGAAATCAGATCTTAGAGGGGGAGAATTTTAATGCCCGAGATTTTATTCTGTTAATCGGAGATTATTGATTATGAATTAATGTGATTATAGAAGGACCACTCTGAGGCATGATTTGAGATAGCATGTGATATTGTGTTGTGCGTGGACAAAAGGTCTCGCGCATATGCGCGAAACGAGCCGTGCATATGCGCGAGAAGAGGCGCGCATATGCGCGAGCATGTGAAAAAGCCAAGTGCCGAGACAGTAGGTCGCGGGGACAGGGCGTGCATATGCGCGAGCTGATGAATCCAGAATTGCCGAGACAGAGAGTCTCGCGCATATGCTTTGTTGATGGTCGCGCATATGCGCGAGACGTGCAGAGTGTATATTGAGCCACTTGTCCTTGCCATGCATTTATATGATAAATTTCCCTTCATTTCTTCAGACCTCCAGCAAGAAGAAGACCGAGACAAGCTTTATGAAAGTTTTCTCCTATTTTAGAATTTGAATTTTGTGCAAGATCTAACCGTCGGATTTTCTATCCGAGTTCACTACTGTGCTGCTCTCATCAAGAGCTACAAGAGGACGTAAGTTTTCTTATGTTTCGATATGATTCAAAAATCTGATATTGGAGAAATCATGATATGATTTATATTATGTATTCCCGAGATTATGGCAATCGTATAATCGAAATCGGATTGAAGAACGGATACAGTATGCAATTGTTATTATTTTTAAGATTTGATTTGAATGGAATTGTACATATTTGTGAGATGGTGGATTATATTGCTGATAATTATGATTTGTTAAGATATATCTCTTATTGTTTGAGTTGTCAGATACATCGAGATTGCCCCGTTATGCCGTCGACATTGAACTAGATTGAATATTAATCAAATTACTCCAGTCTTGCTTTGAATAGAATGGTGATATTGTATATTTCGAATGTCATTGCCAGATTGAGTGTTGACAGCTTCGAATTCAAGACTTCGACTTCGTCAGATCGACAAAAGAAAGGTATAAATCAATGTTAAACCGGGAAGATACGACTCGAGTCAGAGATAGCTTGAGTTTCCCAAAACCACATACTTTATTGTAATTGCTTTGATGTTTGCAATTCATGAGATTGATATGCTTAGTCTATTGATCTGTAGCAAAGCATGAATAGAGTCTTTGGGCAGAGGTGCCACGTTTTTGGCAGAGGTGCCAAGTCACTGGACATTTGGTTTATATCGATGTTGCTTAAGAGTAGATCGACTCCTATTGTAGAGATTCGATATAGAACACCAAAGTCTGGGAATAAGAACGTACAACCATCTAGCCGGGAAGAGTAGGTGGGAGACTGTTGCGTTCTTATTCTAACCGGTATCCCTAGATAAGAGTCGAGTCAGAGATTAAGAGTCAAAGAGTTTGATATACAGTTTTATATCGATTCATGTATTTCAGATTATGATACATGCTATTGATAACGGTTCTATGCTTTTATATATGTTTATATGAAATGCATGTATACGTTGTTTATACTGGGAATATATTTTTCACCGGAGTTATCCGGCTGTTGTTGTGTTTGTATGTGTGCATGACAATAGGTGGGACATGATCAAGGTCGAGAAGAGGATGAGAGATTGAGATTAGAGTGGAGGTCCGGACCCAGAAGTAGAGTTGATTTTCATCATTTAATATGTAGTGGTTGAACCTTAGTTTGTTATGATTTTCTTTTGTACAAGATTTGTAATTTTGATCAGGTGGTAGATATTAAACTTGATCTTGTAATCGAATGGGATGGGACCTACTTATTATATAAATTTGTACACTTGTGTATAAGGTGTTCAACATTTTAAAAAAAATTTATGACCCAGTTTATTTAATTGTTCCCAATTAATCCTTATGATGATTGAAAAGAATGAGTTAGCGTACGGGTCCCCACAGTTTTCTTGGTTTTTTCTTCTGGTGAGAGCCATATCTACGCCTTAAACTCGATTTTCCACAGACGGCGCCAATGACGTGATATGCGTAAATCAGGTGTGAAACAATCTTACTTCAAAATTTATTGAATTTACATTAGCTTTTTTTCTAAACCATGCATAATTAATTCATCATAAATAAACTAGCATAAATAATCAAATCAATGAATTCCATAATATCCAAAACCATTCATGATGAATAAGTAAATAAAGTAATAAAAGTCTAAAATTCAACTCAATAAATTATAGCATCTTAACAGTCTATAAATAAAAGCGATAATCCATAAATTTATCAAAAGTCTTTAACATATACGAAATTTCTAGGTCCTCAGATATGCACTGCGCCTGCCTGATGACTCGATAGTCCGCACCTCCTGTCTCAACATCGTCATCACCTGCAATCATTTAAATCTAGTGAGTCTAATGACTCAGCATGCTCAAACCTTATTTAACAAGTACGTAAATATACAATAACATGCATAAAAATTATTTTTACTAAAACTAGTCTTTTTCATGCAAACATGAAATCTTCAAAAATATGCAACTTTTATAAACCATGCTTACATATGAACATATTTCATTTAAAATTATCGTTTTTAGTTGAAGTCCAATCCTTGAAAGTGACAACATTCATTTGATTGATCAATTTATAAACCATAGTACTAGGCCGCCGGGTTCAACATCCACTTCTTTGATGATCCCACCAACTACATAAAAATAACTTCACCATTCACTTTTTCAATGGATCCATTATCATTGAGATTCTCGCCTCCGTTTTCGACGGTTCACTCTTTTTTGTCATTGCAAGTTCACCGTTCCCGTTTTGAAAGGATCCCTTACTACTTTTACGTCACGATCAATTCACATTCCTCAAAAATATTTTCTTTTATTTTAATATTTCATAAAAAAATCATAACTTTCCATATTCTTTAAATTTCCAAAAATACCCCATTTCATTCGTATATGTCGAGATTGCTAAAAATAGCATATACATGCAAATACGATAAAACTTATAAAAATATCTTATATCATGCATATAATTTAAAACTTCAAAAAATAACATTTTACACGATGTGGAATTGTTTAGGAAGTTGCGAACTGCACTCGATTTTCCTCGAACGGACCTCTCACGATACAACGCTATACGTACCCGGACGATCTTAAACTTTGACTCAAGGAGAAGAATCGATTTTAAAACTTTAAAAACACCAAAAATATCCAGTAGCTTGTTAGAAATTTAATCTTAGGACCTACTTTTCAAAAACGACTTCATTCACTTACCGGATGACTTGTTTATCACCGTTTTCGTGTTTTTAGTTAAACAAATGACCAAACTATCCTTCCGACTCTAACCAACCCAAGACCAGACCTTTATTAATATTTTAAGACTCAATATAAGCAACTGGAAGCCCCCAAGCCCAAGCCAAAACCGATCAAAGGTTTAAAATTTTAACCTAGGCCTAATTTGCCCCTTTTTTGACACGTTCGAGCAATTTATGACCCTGAACTGACCTCGATTGTACACTTCTAGGTGGCGCTGCCATGATTGGCCCTCATGGTATTCACGTCTACGTGGTGCTGCCATGGAGACGACCCCTATGGCCATATCCCTTCAAAACTTACTATTAGGCATTTAGTTTGACTCTTAAATCTCTTGGTTTACATCCCTCCTTCAACAATCCCAAAAACAATAAGAATCCTTTATGAAAACATGAGATACACATGTAGGAAACTTAAAACCATAATCCTTTCAAGTTTTTCACAAAAATTCAGATTCATGCAATATTATGGATTGAATGGTGCATAAAAAAAGGTTGAAAACATGCCTTGTTCCTTTATTCTTACGAGATATGTGAGACGAACAGGACGCGAAATCTCCCTTCCTTCCTTGCTCATGTCTCGGCCACCTAGAGTCCTAGTGTGTGTGTAAGGTCCAGGAAATTAAATTTACGTAACCAAAATGCATGTAATCTAGGGTTTTATTTAAATTATGTGTTTATTTATTTAATGCATAATTATTACATGGCTAGGATCAATTCCGCGATATTTTAAAAGTTCACGCATTAGGGTTTCTAGATGCATTTTGCGCTCGATCGAGGAACAGATACGAGGGAATTGTCAGGAAAATTATTTTTATTACCTATTTAAATTTATTAATTAATACGAGGTGTTTTTAAGGGTGTTTTCAAAAAATGGGCCTTGGTTGGTATTTCTACTCGTCGAGTCGTAACTTTTATCGGTACACAAATTTTAACGATTTGGAGGACTTTTGAGGGTTCGGGCGATATTTTCAAAAACATAACAAAAAAAAATATTTTTCGTGAGCATTTTTGGGCTTGATGGGTTTGTTTTTATTCTAAATGGGCTAAAAAATCAATTTTAAACCTTTTAAAATATTATTAAAGGCGCTTTAGTGGGTGGTTTTCTATTTAATAATTCCTTAAACCTACCCTAAACCTAAATTCCCTCAAGCAGCCGCCCACACCCCTCATTCAGCAGCATTTCCCCTCAGTTTCAGCAGCACCTTGCTGGAAAAATTTCGACCCTCCACTAATCTTCAAGCAAGCCTCCTTCCCACTTCTCGGTGTTTCCCCGACGCGCGTTCCTTTGAGTTTTTGAGAATCTACGCATCATGGAACACTTATATCTCGTTTTCTCCTCATTCAAACCATAAATATGTTGAAATATATGTATTTTCATGTTTATCCTTCGATCTTGCTTCTGTATACGTTTTTGTGTAATGTTTGTCATGTAACTCAATTTTTCCTCGCATGATACTCAAATTTTTTTCATGTGTTGCTACAAGGAACTGTCGGCTACTGTGCTAGGTGGCAAAATCATGCCAAGGGTTAAGGAAAAATAGGCTGAATTCATGATTTGGTCAAGTCGTTGCATATGACGAAAGGTGTGCGTGGAGATGTGACTCGTTTTGGTGGTCGATCGAGTAAGGGGTGGAGCTGGCGGTTCAAGGGCTGAACCAAGGCATGTATCAGACCTTTGTGGGTCTGAGACACAACCCAGGGATGCTCAACCATCACTGGAACCATCCATGTAGCCGGCTGATTGCACGATAGAGTGGTGAGTCTCGGTGAGGTGATTTCGGGCTATAGCAAGCTGGTGCGTTGTGGGGCTTGCATGGAGCTGCATGTCATTGTTAGTCAAGTCTAGTAGTGTCTGGTCTTTGTCCTAGGTGATCTGGTTCAAGTCTTGTGGGGGTGGATATCGAGGTAGAGCCGAGCATTGGTGGTCAGGGCTTTCGAGTTGTTGGTGCTGGAAATTTCAGTAGGTTTAAGCAAGGTTTTAGGGACTTTGGTGGTTTGAATTAGAGGTTTTAGGTCTAATTTGATGATATTAAGTTGTGTTTTAAGTTTGGAAAGATTTTGATGTGTTTTGGGCTGATTCGGGTTAGAACAGGAACTCAGTACAAGTTTTAAAATGAATCGAGTAAGTTTTGAAATGGGCTCGAGTTTACGACTAAGAAATACTTTTAAATATGTTTTGGGATGTTTCAAGGAGTTTGGTAAGCTTCGGGTCGAAAATTAAAGGTCTAGGTAAAAAAGTCATTTTGGGTTTCCAGGGGCAAAATGGTCATTTTGCACCTGGGGTGAGTTTTTAGTCCCGGCAGGGCCCCGTGCACAAATTTAACTTGATTTTAAATGTTTATGCATCATGTATATGATTTTTATGTAATTATGAAAATACGTTGTATGCTTGATTTTAAGAAAAACTTACGTTTGTGCACGATTTTGATCAGTGATGAAAATGATGATGTTTTGAAGGATGGGAATTGGTTGTGACTAACGATGTATATGTAAATGCTAATGATGTACATATAAATGCTAATGATGAGGTCTAGGCACAGTGGATGGGAAATATTGTCGCTGATGTACGACAGCGGTCGGGTACCACGGTTTTATGTAAATGGATCCATCCTATAATGATGAAACGATAAAGCTGATACGAAGGTCACAACTAAGGAACTGAATTCAATTAAAGTTAAAGTTTAAGAATATGATGATACGATGAGTTGTTTTGACACGCATGTTTTTATGATATGTTTACATTTATGTTTAAGATCATGAAGCGTATTTTATTACAGTACCTTTCCCTGTTTCTTGCTCTATATATTTACTTGCTATTATCGGTTCAGGTGTGTTGAGTCTTTAGACTCAATAAGTGTGAATGATGCAGGTGAGCATGTCGTTGAGGAGATGAGAGGTGCCGAATTTTGAGTAGGCAGGACTGGATGTGTGCTCACGACCCGAGGACTACAGTTTTCCGCACATTATGATTTTATGAGTTTAGAGAGGACATGAAAATTTTTATACGTTGGTTTTGATACGCTGACGATTACTAGGATTTTTACTCGTTTATGTTTATGCATATTTTGTTGGACGAGTTTGACCATTTTAAACTGCTATATTTTTTAATTGTCAAATTTTTACGATTATTTTTAGAACAGTATATTTTTCAGTAGAGTTGCATGCATGCAAATATTTAAATGCTTATTTTCGAAAATAAGAGTTTTTTAAAAAAATAAAAAAATTTAGCAGTATTTTAAATTAGTAGAAGTTACAGTTGGTATCAGAGCAAGGGTCCTGTATAGGGTTGTGCCGCCGTCAGTTCCTGCAGCTCGGTCTTCAAGCCTCAAGTCTGTAAGCTTTTATGGTTTAAATGTTATAAATGATTTACTGCTATCACCTGCATGATTGTATGATATATGTTTTATGATGATTCACATGCATGTTTAGCTATTTTTATGATTCAAAGATTTATTATTTTGAAAAACTAGATTAAATTGCATTGTGGGTTACATTTATAAATTGGACTGTATTCGGATATCATGCCTCCCAGACGCACTTCTAGTGCAGATCGTCAGGATGAGATTCCTGGAGGCGGCAGAGGCCCTCCGCCACCACCGCCGCCAGGGGATGCAGGTACAGCAGGCTCCCAGACCTCAGGCTGATTTTTTTGACCAGTTTTGACGGCTCAACCCGAAGGAGTTCGGGGGCACCATTGATCCATTCCTGGCAGAGTGTCGTATTTGATCTCTGGAGCTGCATTTTCAGTACCTTGATATGAGGGATGGTGACCAGGTCAGGTGCGCCACATATATTCTAAGGGATGACGCATCCCTATGGTGGGAGGGAGCTGCCCACGAAGTGAACTTGGCCACCCTCACTTGGGAGCAGTTCAAGGATATGTACTATGGCAGGTATGTCCCAGCGGATGTCAGGGGTCGCCTGACGAGAGGGTTCATGAGTCTCCGCTAGGGAGACTCGATTATGGTGGAGTTCATCCGCAAGTTTGACAGGGGCTATCATTTTGTGCTCCTCATTGCTAGAGATGCCGCCTAGAAGCTGAGGCATTCATGGATGGGCTGAGGCCGATGTTGCACCGGATGTGATGCTGATGAGACCGGCTAGTTACGATGAGGCGACTGGTTGTGCTTTCAAGGCTGAGCAGGCCTTGAGGGATATCGATTTTGAGATGCAGCGGAAGCGGCATCATGTCCAGCCCAGCTCCAGCCACAGAAAAAGCAGTTTACCGAGCCACCGAGGTAGCAGGAGCTGAATAGACCCCAGGGACTGATTAGGAGGCCAGGTCAGCAGAAGCCACCGCAGGTGTCAGGGGCGCCGAAGCCGGCAGAGAGACAGTTATGCTCGCAGTGCAACAAGTTCCATCTCGGCAAGTGTTTATGGGGGACCTTCAAATGTTTCGTTTGCGGGCATGAGGGTCATAAAGCGACAGACTTCCTAGGAAAACGGGCCCCATTATTGGCGGAGCATATGTGATGCATGCCGAGGAGGCCGAGGCAGAGCCAGATACGACGCTGATTATTGGTAACCCTTATATTTAAGATTTTGATTTATCGCTAGATTACATGGATTTTTATGCTTGTGATGAAAATTAAATTATGGGATTGATAACTTAGAACAAATTAGGCTGCATGCTCTACCTAGTTGGGATTAAGAATTTAACTATTTAATTGGAGGATTTTAGGACCTGATTGTAATAACCGATATTATGAGGACTTAATTGCAAAAAATCGAAAAATCGAGATTTTTTACGGGAATATTTTCAAAAATTCTGAAATTTTGCGGAGTTAATTCTAATTTTTTCAAGAACTTTATGATTTTATGGGGTTAGAATTCGAAAATGTTCAGGGTTCAAATTGCCATATTTGAAATTTTCATAGGGCCAAAATGTAATTTTTGAAACTTTAAGGGCTAATTTGCAATTTGAAAACTTTGAAGTCAAATTCGCAAATACGGAATAATATTTTGGACTAATCCAGTGAATTTTTGAGGATTTTGGGATAATTTCCGTTAAGAAATTTCTTGAGTTTCAACACGATTAGATTTGATGGTATGTTTTGTCGCAGCGAGGATATATATTTCAGGTGTCGCCACGCACGCATTTCTAGATTCAAGGGCTACGAATTTGTTTATATCCGAGGTAGAATTTTCTATTGAGCTCATGCCAGGTACAGTGCCGATCTCTAAGGTACCCTATCATCTAGCACCTGCAGAGATGAAAGAACTGAAAGACCAGATACAGGACTTGCTAGATAAGGGTTTCATTCGCCCTAGCTTTTCTCCATGGAGCGCACCGGTACTGTTTGTCAAGAAGAAAGATGACAGCATGTGGCTTTGCATCTACTACCAAGAGCTGAACATAGTCACAGTCAAGAACAAGTCTCTGTTGCTGAGGATCGAGGATTTGTTTGATCAGCTTCAGGGAGCGTCCGTGTTCTCAAAGATAGATCTTCGATCTAGTTACCATCAGCTGAAGGTGAGAGAGTCTGATGTGCATAAGACAGCCTTCAAGACGCGTTATGGGCATTATGAGTTTTTTGTGATCCCCTTCGGTTTGAAGAACGCACCAGAGATCTTCATGGATCTCATGAATTGCGTTTTTCAGCCATACTTGGATTAGTTCGTCATAGTTTTCATTGACGATATCCTGATCTATTCGAAAAACAAGGAGGAGCACAGTTAGCACCTGAGGACCGTACTGCAGACTTTAAAGGACAGACGGCTGTATGCCAAGTTCAGTAAGTGCGAGTTCTCGCTGGACAGAGTGGCATTCTTGGGCCACATTGTATCTCGAGAGGGTATTGAGGTCGACCCCAGTAAGGTCGAAGCAGTCAGTGATTGGCAAGTGCCTAAGAGCGTGACAGAGAACCATAACTTCTTAGGATTGACATGGTACTACAGGAAATTCATTCAGGCTTTCTCTTCTATCGCGGTGCCTATGACCGCCTTGACAAAGAAGAATGCCAAGTTTACCTAGGGATCTGAGTGCCAGCAGAGCTTTGACAAACTGAAGCTAGCATTGACAACAACACCAGTTCTAGCTATGCCATAAGGGTAGGGAGAGTTCGTGGTTTAGATAGATGCTTCAAAGCTCGATTTGGGCACGATTCTGATGTAGCATGACCAAGTTATAGCATGCGCGTCCAGACAGCTGAAGCTCCATGAGAAGAATTATCCGAGTCATGACCTCAAGCTAACAGCAGTGGTATTTGCCCAGAAGATTTGGAGACACTATCTGTATGGGGAGAAGTGCAGGATTTTCACCGATCACAAGAGCCTGAAGTAATTCTTTTTCACACAGAAAGAGCAGAACATGAGACAGAGGAGATGGCTGGAGCTAGTGAAGGATTATGACTGTGACATTAGATACCATCCGGGTAAGGATAATGTTGTTGCAGAAGCTCTGAGCAGGAAGCAAGCAGTGATTGCTCATTTGTCGGTATAGAGACTGCTACAGGCGGAGATACAGAGGTTTAAGCTTGCAATTTTTGCCATGGGCGATGCCCCAAACCTTGCTACTCTGATAGTACAACTGACATTCAGAGACAGAATTCGGGCAGGGCAGACTTCTGACGAGCAGTTGCAGAAGTGGAGACAGAGAGACGAGGCTAAGGGCCAGGGACTGTATACAGTTGTGTAAGTCATAATCAGATATAGGGACCGCCTATGGGTTCCTGACAGTGATTCCCTGAAAGCTGATGTAACATACCATACTTTACACTATTTAGAATCTTGCTGAAAAATAAAAATTTTCTTAAATATGAAATAAACTTTCGAATTTGCATTAAAATGTCTCGTTCGTCTAAAAACATTTGCCATAAACCAACCACACTCAAGTTTGCCAACCATCTAAAAGTATTTGCAATAAAAGATCACCATAGAAATTTTGCCAACGAAAATAATTGTTTTACAACATCGTAAACAAACATGAAATCAGAGTATTTGAAACTTTCATAAATTCCTAAGAACATGGTGGTCCTCGGGTTTAGCCTCCCGCTCAGTCCAAGCCAGCTCAGTAGTCCTCACCCTTGTCTCCTCAAATGCATCCTCACCTGCATCGATCAAGTCTAGTGAGTCTAAAGAGTCAACACGTATAAACTGGAAGTAGCAAGTAATACGTAATAAAATCACATGCAACTTTAAAATAGAACATACATACTTGAACTTTAACATGCGTGTAAAAGCTTGATCTTACATACATTACATAGACGTGCCATAACGTGAAACTCTTCTTAAACATGCTTGCATACTTGTACATACTTGAACATATATAACTTCATCATTTTGCGTAGAGGCATGTTTCAAAGCAAGTGACCCATACATAAATACGCCTGATCAGACTAAACCACAATACTGGGCTGACAGGAAAGATCCACTGCCACATACATGAGATCCCCGTTCATGCTTTAACGGGTGGATTGGTCCCTGGTCATGCTTTACCGATTTCCAATCCTGATCTAAACCCGTTCATGATTTAACGGGGTGGATTTGTCCCTGGTCATGCTTTACCGCTTTCCAATCTCATACATAAATTGGTTACAAGACATTTAGCATAGCTCAAAAACTTAAAAGTATTTTCTTTGCACGTCGAACATACTTACTTCGCGTTGAGGGATTTGTTGGATCTCACTTGGGGCCACAGCTGCACATACTAACACATAACCAAGTACTTAGCTTTTATAACTTAGACGTATTCCTCGTACTCAACCACGAAGTGAATAAATGGCTTATGACGTTCTAGAGCACTCAGGACTTGGCCTTGTTTAATTATACCAAACCATGACATCAAACCCTGAAACAAACTCTAAAATGATATGTGAACATTTCCCAAACAATAAAAGATAAGGGTTCATTATTGAAACCTAAAGAAAAAAAGAAACCAAAACTCCCTCCAGCTCACCCCGCGCTCAGGCGGTGATATCTTACCGCTCGAGCGCTAGGTCTACTGGCCTCAGATAGAAAGAGTGGCGCTCGTGCGGTATAATGTTACCGCTCGGGCGCCGAGTGCACTGGACTCCGCGACTTGAAGCTTAATACTCCTAACTATATCATACGAATTAGTGACCAAATCCATCGAAACTCGTCCTAGGACGCTATGGCACTGGCTCGACTCCATAAAAAGAAAAAAACATCCCAAACGTCCCCAAAACAACGACGCAATTCATGCATTGCAGCAAAACCCGTGAACTCGAATTTTTGACACAAAATGTTTTCCTACGACTTGTAATGCCACCAAGGGCTATCGACACAAAACGAAGCACCAAAAATCATCTCAACATCCTACTCAATATACTTAAACACAGCAGCGATCACCCGACATTTTCCAACAAAGCCTACAACAAAGAAACTTCAAGAACACATCAAGAACGCATTTTCATAAAATCACAGTTTGAGCAGTCCCACGAAAACGGACATAAGTCATTCATTTATCATCCAAATATTTTGAATTTACTGTCAAATCGAAGGTATCAAAAATATCTACGTTTTATATGTTGAAAGTTTTCCCAAATTCTTGACCAAAAAATCGCAGTTTTCAAAAGGACAGCAAATTCGAGTTTTAGATCTAAAAATTTCTTCAAAACCGATCCAAACAAATTTTATGCTCAAACTATGAACACAATACATGAATTCTTACGCATAATAAACATCAATATTAATACTATGACAAGATCGACGCAGGAGAAACAGAATATACGTGCCTTTTGATATGAAAAACAATCATGATACGGCGATACCGAAGCGAAAACGGAGCGAGGCTTGATCCGGGACGAACGTGGCACTATTTTCTTTAAAGAAAATTCACGAAAATGAGCTGGAAGATTGAAGGGGAAGGGGCGGCTGCTCTGAATCTTAGAACCCTAGGTTTTCTCTTCCAAAAGATGTAATGAAAATGGGAGGAAATATGTGTGTGTATTTCAGCCGTGTAAGTATGTGTGTGTAGATTTGTGTGCGTGAGTTTGCTAGGTAATTAGGGAAAAGTTTTGCTTAATTACATACTTAACATGCTAATTAAATTACTAATACAATGCTAACTCAATATTAACTTTATTAACTATCTCACAATAAAATTTAAAATACACAATTAAAAATCTTTAAAAGTTTTAAAATCTTAAAATCACCTAATGATTAAATTAGGCTTTTTAAAATACTAAAAACTTATAAGTCATTTAAAATGCCCCAAACCTAACTTAAAATAAAATACCACATTATAAAATTTGCTAAAATCGTTGCCGGTCTCATTTTCTCGATCCCGCTTCGAATAATTGCCTGAAACATGAAACTCGAAAAAAAAATATTTTAACGTGCATCACATGAACTTAAAAAATTTAAAATAATGCAAATTTCACAAATTATGCATCACTAAACTCATTTTAAATTAAATAAATGATTTGACAATTAAATAATGCATGGGTTTTACGTGTACTGAACTTGGGCTCTACAGTTCCTCCCCCAAGTTAAATAAATTTCGTCGTCGAAATTAATCCTTACCAAACAACTCCGGGTAGCGAATCCTCATATCTGCTTCGGTCTCCCAAGTGGCCTCCTCCACTGATTGATTCAGCCACTGGACTTTGACCAGTTTCGTCACCTTGTTCCGAAGTCTGCGCTCCTGTCTGTCTAAGATTTGGACGGGTGTCTTTCCTCATATGACAGATCCGATGCCAACTGCAACGGCTCGTAGTTCAGAACATGCGAAGGATTAGCTAGGTACTTCCTCAACATTGAGACGTGGAACACATTGTGTACCCCGGCCAGATTCGGCGGGAGGGCAACACGATAAGCTAGTGTCCCAACTCTGATGAGAATCTCGAACGGCCCAATAAACATTGGGCTCAGCTTGCCTCTTTTCCCAAATCTCATAACACCCTTCATAGGTGCTATTTTTACAAAAACGTGATCACCTACGGCAAACTCAAGATCTTTTCTCCTCTTGTCAGCATAACTCTTCTGACGACTCTGGGCGATCTTCATTCTGTCTTGAATCTTGACCACCACATCTGTAGTCTGCTGAACAATCTTTGGACCAAGTTATGTTCTCTCACCAACCTCATCACAATGAATTGGTGATCTACACTTCCTTCCATATAGTGCCTCGTAGGGAGCCATACCTATAGATGCTTGGAAACTGTTGTTGTAGGTAAACTCCACTAGAGGTATCTTCGATTCCCAATTCCCCTGGGAATCGATCACACAAACTCGTAGCAAGTCTTCTAAAATCTGAATCACTTGCTCAGACTGGCCATCTGCCTGCGGATGAAAAGCTGTACTGAAATGCAACTTCGTCTCCATGGCTGCATGTAGGCTCTTACAGAAGGACGATGTACACCTCAGGGTCCCTGTCGGACACAATAGAAACTGGGATTCTGTGCAACCGGACTATCTCCCTGATATAGAGCTCCGCATACTGCGTCATGGAGAAAGTCATCTTCACTGGCAAGAAATGCGCTGATTTAGTGATCGATACACTATAACCCAAATGGCATTAAAACCTCTAACCGATTTTGGCAACCCAATGACGAAGTCCATGGTAATATTCTCCCATTTCCACTCGGGGATAGGGAGCGGTTTGAGCATTCCTGCAGGCCTCTGATGTTCTGCCTTCACCTTCTGACAAGTGAGGCATTCAAACACAAATCGGCGAATGTCTCTCTTCATGCCTGGCCACCAATACAAAATCTGCAGATCCTTGCACATTTTTGTACCTCCTGGATTAATAGAATACAGAGATGCATGTGCCTCTATCAGAATATCCTCTCTGATCGAATCAACACTAGGCACCCACATTCTACCTGTGTATCTCACAATACCATCGGAAACTGTGTAGAGTACACTGCCCTTGGCCTCATCCTTCAGTATCCATTTTTGTAACTGCTCATCTGAAAGCTGACCTGCACGGATTCGGTCTAGCAAGGAAGACTGGAATGTCAGATTAGATAGTTTAGGAGCCCTGCCCTTAAAATAAACCTCTAACCCAAATCTCTAAACTTCTGACTGAAGAGATCTTTGCACTCACAACTGTGCTACGACTGCAACCTTTCGGTTCGAGGCATCTGCCACAACATTAGCTTTCCCTGGATGGTAGCTAATTTCGTAATCATAGTCTTTTACCAACTCCAACCATCGTCTCTGTCTCATATTTAATTCTATCTGCGTGAAGAAATACTTGAGACTCTTGTGATCAGTGAATATCTGGCATTTCTCACCGTACAAGTAATGTCTCCATATCTTCAATGCAAAGACAACGGCGGCTAAGTCAAGATCATGAGTCGGGTAGTTCTTCTCATGCACCTTCAACTGCCTGGAGGCATAAGCTATGACCCGACCATGCTGCATCAACATTGCGCCTAACTCGAGCTTGGATGCATCGCTGTACAACACGAAATTGCCTTGCCCTGATGGCATGGCTAACACTGGTGCTGAAATAAGAGCTTGCTTCAAAGTATCGAAGCTCCTCTGACAATCGTCACTCCACACGAACTTAGTATTCTTCTTTGTCAATGAGGTGAGTGGCACTGCTATCGACGAAAATCCCTGAATAAATTTCCCGTATTAGCCTGCTAGGCCTAGGAAACTGCGAATATCATAAGCATTCTTCGGCTCAACCCATTCCTGGACTGCTGCTACCTTAGCTGGATCCACCTCAATACCACTGCTAGATATTATATTGCCCAAAAACGCTACCTTCTCCAACCAAAATTCACACTTACTGAATTTCACGAATAACTTGCGACTCTGCAAAATCTGAAAAACTGTACTCAAGTGCTAATTGTGCTCCTCATGGCTCTTAGAGTAGATAAAAATGTCGTCAATGAACACTATGACGAACTGATCTAAGTAGGGCTGGAATACTCGGTTAATGAGGTCCATGAAAATTGCTGGAGCATTCGTCAGTCCAAACGACATCACCAAGAACTCGTAATGCCCATACTTGGTTCTAAAGACTGTCTTGTGAACATCTGCGTCTTTCACCTTCAGCTGATGATACCCCGATCGAAGATATATTTTTGAGAACACTGTAGCCCCCTGCAACTGATCGAACTAGGGCGAATGAATTCCCTGTCAAGAAGCTCCTGAATCTACTGCTTGAGTTCTAACATCTCAGCTAGAGCTAATCAGTACGGTGCCTTAGAGATTGGCACTGTGCCTGGCATAAGATCAATGGCGAACTCCACCTCTCTCTCTGGTGGAAGGCCTGTGACGTCATCTGGAAAGACGTCAGAAAACTCTCTGACTACTGGTACTTCAGATATAGATGAAGTGGGTACGTCAGGTGTAGAAACAACACTGGCCAAGAAAGCCTGACACCCTTTGTGAATGAATCTCCGCGCCTGCATGCATGAGATCATGCGAGGAAAACTCCTCCATCTAGCTGGCTCAAAGAGAAACTGCTCCATACCCAAAGGTCCTACTAACACTGACCTTTTCTGGAAGTCAATAAGAACTCTGTTCTTCGTCAGCCAGTTCATTCCCAGAATGATATCAAATTCTGGCATCAACAACACAATCAAAGCGGCGTACACTAGGTGGCCCTGCAGTTCCAGATCGATGTCTCTTACCATGCTAGTAGCTGTCAATTCTTCCCCTGATGGGACTGTCACTGAGTAGCTCATGTCGAGTCCAATAGACTTGACGTCCAGGTGACTAGCGACCGTCTCCAAAATAAAGGAGTGGGTGTCTCTTGAGTCTATCAGGGCCTTCGTGGCTAGTCTCTTTATGAATATATTTCTGAGAGACGTTAGCACAACACAACTTATATCCCCAAAGTTCTGATATTAGCCTTATGCAACAAAAGACACCAAGAATGCTATCTAGCATCCTAATAATCCCAATCCAAGACAAACATGCAAGTTAAAAATTTAATATTGTACTGAATTGAATAAGTTACCAGTCAACAGTGTCGTATCTGGGTTCGCCTCCTGCGCATGCATGACGAACACTCTGCCCTGAGTTGGCTGCCTCCACTGTGGGCAGTCCTTTAGCATGTGATCACTAGCTCCACATTTAAAGCATTTGCCTGATCCATATAAACATTGCCCCGGGTGCTGGCGGTTGCACTTAGGACACACTGGGAAATCACCGGGCTTCTGAGGCACCCTCTGCTGCTGAATTGGACCCTTGCCCTTTGGCGGTCCCTGATAAGGCTTCTTCCCTTGTTGTCCCTGGAAGGGCCTCTTAAACTGAGGTCGTTGTTGCTGCTGCTGTGGTGCCTGATAGGGCCTCTTTCCCTGCCTATCGACCTCGATATCTTTCTGGTCCTGCTCTGCCGCCAAGGCTCTAGATACTGCAACGGCGTAGGTAGTCGGACCAGCAACTCTCACATCGTGGCGCAAGATCGGCCGCAACCCATCCATGAAATGCCTCAACTTCCCCTGGGAATCATTAGCTATCAGGGGTACAAAGTGACACCCCCTTTCAAACTTTCAGACAAAGTCTGTCACGCTGCTATCTCCCTGTCGCAGCATCATAAACTCCCTAGTCAATCTGGATCGTACTTCTTCAGTGAAGTACTTGGAGAGAATAACTATTTAAACCCATTCCACGTCAGTGTTTGCAAGTTAACTGACACTAATGCACTATCCCACCACAGTCTGGCCTCTCCTGCCAGAGATAATGTGGCACACCTGACTCTATCTGCATCATGCAGCTCCATGAAGTCAAAAATCACTTCGATGGACTTAATCCATCCCTTTGCCACCATCGGGTCAGTCGTCCCCGCAAAATCCTTCGGATTCATTCTCTTAAATCTTTCATACACCGCTTCTGGTCGGGGCCTCGCCCCTGAATTCACTGCAGCCTGGTTCCCTGCAAACTTTGCGAAGAACTGCGTCATACCTGCAAGCATCTGTTCCTGCATATCTGGCGGCGGAGGAGGAGGAGCGTCTCTCTCCCCATCGCGAGTCTCCCTCTCCTCCTGTCTTGCTTCCCGGTTAATGAAGCGTCTAGGAGGCATAGTGTTCCAAGAATTTACCCAACACGTAAACCCAATATGCATGAACATATTATTAATAGCATAAGATGCACGTAATTTGAACTAAAAACATGGACATGCTGAAATCATAACTTAATGCTTAATACATAACATAATTCAAAACCTTAAAACTTACAGACTTGAGGTGTGGGCTTCGTGAGCTTCTCGCAACTGGCATTAGGCATAACCCTTTACAAGAAAACGTCTCTGATACCAACTGTAACGTACCGTACTTTACACTACTTAGAATTTTGCGGAAAAATAAAAATTTTCTTAAATATGAAATAAACTTTCGAATTTGCATTAAAATGTCTCGTTCGTCTAAAAACATTTGCCATAAATCAACCACACTCAAGTTTGCCAACCATCTAAAAGTATTTGCAATAAAAGATCACCATAGAAATTTTGCTAACGAAAATATTTGTTTTAGAACATCGTAAACAACATGAAATCAGAGTATTTGAAACTTTCATAAATTCTTAAGAACATGGCGGTCCTCGGGTTTAGCCTACCGCTCAGTCAAGCCAGCTCAGTGGTCCTCACCCCTTGTCTCCTCAAATGCATCCTCACCTGCATCAATCAAGTCTAGCGAGTCTAAAGACTTAATGTGGAGACCCGGACGCTAATCATCTTCTTGATCATCTTTGGGATTTAATTATCAATTAAGATAAAACAGGGTCTAAAAGAATTTTCTTTTTTTTTTAAAATGTAAGTGCGGAACGTAATGGAATTTAACTAATATACATCTCAGTATAAAAGTACAATCATGTACAACAATTATTCAAGCTAGTCTAAGGTTCAACTACTAAATTTCAAGTATTAAACCAAGTCTACAATAAGTCCAGAATCACCACTCTAACTCATCTTCTCTCATCATCTTCTTGACCCCGATCCTGTCCCACCTGTTGTCATGCACACATACAAACAAGACAACAGCCGGATACTCCGGTGAGAATAAATCCCAGTATAAATCATGTATACATGCATTTCATATAACATCATATATAAAAGCATGAAATAGATATCAAGACATGTATCATAATCTGAAATCATAAATTGATATCAAACAGTAATTCATACTTTGAACATGTATCACATAAGAAATATGAATCAATATAGACTATGAATCACACTCTGTGATTCTAAGACTCTGACTCAATCGCTCAGACTCGACTCATCTCTCATCTAGGGATCCAGGTCTGAATAAGAACGTAACAAGTCTCCCACCTATCTCTTACATTCGCGGTGGTTGTAATTGATACGTCCCTATTCCTGGACTTTGGTCTGATCTGTATCGAATAATCTGCAATAAAGGCTGCTCTGTCTCTTAAGCACATCGATACACCAAACGTCCAATGTCTTGGCAGATCTGCCAAAGACTTGGCATGTCTGCCAATCCTATTCTGACAATGTGCAATGGGCCAGTGATCGCTCTGTCAAAACCTAGCCCCTCTGTCAGTGACTCTCCCTCAATAGCTATCTGCTATCCACTGCTTTTACACACATCAATAAAATCAGCATACTCAAACAAAGCATACAAAGGTATGAAAACAATATATACAAGTATGTGGTTTAGGGAAACTCGAGTTAAATCTAACTCCGGTCGATCTCCCAATTCACATCGATTTATACCTTTCTTTCCGTCGATCTGTCGAAGTCAAAGTCTGGAATCTGAATCTGTCAATGTCAATCAATCTGAAATGACAATATCGAGGAGTATATGTATCAATACACCACTCAATTCAATACATGTACACATCAATATTCAATCTCGGTACATTTCGACGGCATAACAGCGTAGTTTCTCGATACCGATCAAATCAACACAATATAATCAATATCAACAATTCACCATTCTCTTCATAACACACTCTAAACTCTGAAATCTGAACATGTTCAATCATAACTATGCTGGAATTTCATAACAATTGCATACGATAATATTTCTTCGATCCGACTACGAATATACGATCACCAACTTCACAATCACACATAATCTAGTGAAATTCACAATTTCCCCAATCACAATATCTCAAATCATGCAGGAAATGAATGAAACTTACATCCTTAGCTAGCCCTTGAAGAGAGGAGCTCAAAACCGAAATTGGATTTAAGTTTGGATGGCTAAATCTTGCACAAACCCAATTATAGAATGGAAGAAACTTTGAAGCTTTCCTGCTAATGGTCTCGGTCCTCTGGTTGCTGAAATGGGAAGGAAAGAATGCTAACACCTCATATATATATCATGCATGTTGAGGGACAAGTGTCATATTTTTCAAGTAACACGCATGACCGCGGGTGCGGTAGTTCATGAACCGCTGGCTGCGCTCAAGCTTCGGCAGTCCATCCCAATTTGCATAAACGTCGACCGCAGGTGCGGTCAGTTCTGCACCGCGGGTACGGTGACCCTACTGTAGCTGCACCGTGAGTGCGCTGGCTCTGGAACCGCGGGTGCAGTGTTGCTACTGTAATTCTATCCAACTTTCTGCCCATGCACCGCGGGTGCTGTCCTTCTTTAGGCGCAGGTGCGGTCTATATCTCATGCAACACTTCATAATCTCATTTAGTGCCTCTCATTACATGTCATGCATACTCATATCTTCCGAATATCACATCAACGAAGACTAATAAATCTCGAGCCTTACATTTCTCCCCCTCTAAGAAATGATTTCGCCCTCGAAATCGCAAGTAATCAATTCAGACATATCAGAAGAAATGTATACAGAGTTTAAATCAGAAACTCATCTCAATGAATCCATTCTGAAATCTTAATCTCATGACAAATTCTGTCTTTTAGATAGTCTCTTTAATGCCCTGTCAACTTACTGTATTTTCAATAATAGAATAGTCTTCATTCTGAAATATCTTTCTTGTACGGATCTGTGATTGTAAATTGGACTAATAATTCAAGAGCATAATATTATAATACCTTTCGAAATAACTCTGACAGAATCAATCTCACAATACTGGCTATACAACATCCGTATATACCAATCAACAGCTCATACCAAATCAATATCATCGGCTGTTATCAAATCTGTTTATCCCAGTCAAGGATTTACTCAATCTTCGGCTTCAATTACCAATCGTCACCATTCGACGTCGGCATATTAAGTCTGTCTGGTCTGAGCTATCTTTATTCTCTTCTGAATTAGCTACATTTTCTTTGTCATATCTCTGACCGTATCAGCTCCTATCTCAGGTATCTCCGAGATATTATTCTTATATCAAAGAAATCTGCAGTACTTACTGTACAATGGATCGTCTGTAACTATTTCATTATCCATCTGGTTATCTGATAACTATTATCGTACAATAATTCACAATCTGATATAATCTATTTCACATTCGGGTCAATCTGACTATTTCTTTGACATCGATTTTTGTCATCTGGTCATGTGTGTACGTCATCTTGTACCACTACTAGATATAGATTGAACAATTTGTCAATCACCATCATATTATATCACAATCTGGAAAGTATGGTAGTGGTCTCATTACGAAATTCATCGAAGTATACTCCCCATGTCTAGTCAGAATTATACAAATTCTGTAATAACTCTTCTGATTTCTATCTTTCTATCTTCATTTATTGGCGATTCAGACATTTCAGTACAAATTTTGCCAACATTTCAGTACAAATTCTGTCATAACTGATTTAATATGTCTATGTCAAAAACTATCTGTTCGAATATTATACATTCTCATTCACCAAAATGAAACCAATCTACTACGGTGCGTTTCGGACACTACCTGTCATTTCCGTTTCGAACTATTTGGTACAAACAAATCAGTTAATAATATAAATTAAAAGAAAAAATACCTACCTGGTATTCGGTTCTGACTATCGATATCAAATTCTGTCGTGCCAATCTGACACATTTGACATCATACGATAATCATTCTCATACAGTAGAAATCACATATCTGCCACTCTGATCGATGTTCTGCTCTGATTATCGAATTTAAGTTCTGAACATTCTGGTTAAGTCTCTGAACTGCCGAAATTCTTGAATTCAGCTCTGATTCGGTTTGAATAATCTGTATCCAACACTGACTCAGAATAACAGTACTATCAATTCAGATTCACAATATCACTAATCTCTACTGATCTAGTGAGTTCAATAAATTCATAAAACGGCAATTTCTGGTAATATTGTCAATTCTGACTAATCAATCACGTCTTCATGTCGTTCTGATCAACTGCTATATATCATCTGCAAATATAATATGCCCTCAAACAATATAAGCTGTCTCAAATATTTTTTTAGAACAATAACAATGCTCAAGCAGATACAAACAATATAAGCGTCCTTCTTTAGGCGCGGGTACGGTCTATATCTCATGCAACACTTCATAATCTCATTTAGTGCCTCTCATTACATGTCATGCATACTCATATATTCCGAATATCACATCAACGAAGACTAATAAATCTCGAGCCTTACACTTAACACGTATAAACTAGAAGTAGCAAGTAATACGTAATAAAATCACATGCAACTTTAAAATAGAACATATATACTTGAACTTTAACATGCATGTAAAATCTTGATCTCACATACATTACATAGACGTGCCATAACGTGAAACTTTTCTTAAACATGCTTGCATACTTGTACATACTTGAACATACATAACTTCATCATTTTGCATAGAGGCATGTTTCAAATCAAGTGACCCATACATAAACATGCCTGATCATACTAAACCACAGTACTGGGCTGACAGGGAAGATCCACTGCCACATACATGAGATCCTCGTTCATGCTTTAACGGGTGGATTGGTCCCTGATCATGCTTTACCGATTTTCAATCCTGATCTAAACCCGTTCATGATTTAACGGGGTGGATTAGTCCCTGGTCATGCTTTACCGCTTTCCAAACCTATATATAAATTGGTCACAAGACATTTAGCATACCTCAAAAACTTAAAAGTATTTTCTTTGCACGTCGAACATACTTACTTCGCGTTGAGGGATTCGTTGGATCTCGCTTGGGGCTACTGCTGCACATACTAACACATACCCAAGTACTTAGCTTTCATAACTTAGACGTATTCCTTGTACTCAACCACGAAGTGAATAAATGGCTTATGACGTTCTAGAGCACTCGGGACATGGCCTCGTTTAACCATACCAAACCATGACATCAAACCCCGAAACAAACTCTAAAATGATATATGACCATTTCACAAACAATAAAAGATAAGGGCTCATTATTGAAACCTAAAGAACAAAGGAAACCAAAACTCCCTCCAGCTGACCCCGTGCTCGGGCGGTGATATCTTACCGCTCGAGTGCCAGGTCTACTGGCCTCGGACAGAAAGAGTGGCGCTCGGGCGGTAAGAAGTTACCGCTCGGGTGCCGAGCCTTTAAAAATATACTCCCGACTGTGAAGGTGGAGCTCGGGCGGTAATATGTTACCGCTCGGGCGCCGAGTGCACCGGACTCCGCGACTTGAAGCTTAATACTCCTAACTATATCATACGAATTAGTGACCCAATCCATCGAGACTCTTCCTAGGACGCTATGGCAATGACTTGACTCCATAAAAAGAAAAAAACGTCCCAAACGTCCCCAAAACAACGACGCAATTTATGCAACGCAACAAAGCCCGTGAACTCGAATTTTTGACACAAAATGTTTTCCTACGACTTGTAATGCCACCAAGGGCTATCAACACAAAACGAAGCGCCAAAAATCATCTCAACATCCTACTCAATATGCTTAAACACAGCAGCAATCACCCGACGATTTTCAACGAAGCCTTCAACAAAGAAACTTCAAGAACACGTCAACAACGCATTTTCATAAAATCGCAGTTTGAGCAGTCCCACAAAAACAGGTCATAACGCATTCATTTCTCATCCAAATATTTCGAATTTACTGTCAAATCGAAGGTATCGAAAAGTTCTATGTTTGAAAGGTTTCCCAAATTCTTGACCGAAAAATCACAGTTTTCAAAAGCACAGCAAATTCGAGTTTTAGATCTAAAAATTTCTTCAAAACCGATCCAAACAAATTTTATGCTCAAACTATGAACACAATACATGAATTCTTACGCATAATAAACATCAATATTAATACTATGACAAGATCGATGCAGGAGAAACAGAATATACGTGCCTTTTGATATGAAAAACAATCATGATACGGCGATACCGAAGCAAAAACGGAGCGAGGCTTGATCCGGGACGAACGTGGCACTATTTTCTTTAAAGAAAATTCACGAAAATGAGCTGGAAGATTGAAGGGGAAGGGGCGGCTGCTCTGAATCTTAGAACCCTAGGTTTTCTCTTCAAAAAGATGTAATAAAAATGAGAGGAAATATGTGTGTGTGTGTATTTCAGCCGTGTAAGTGTGTGTGTAGATGTGTGTGCGTGAGTTTGCTAGGTAATTAGGGAAACGTTTTGCTTAATTACATACTTAACATGCTAATTAAATTGCTAATACAATGCTAACTCAATATTAACTTTACTAACTATCTCACAATAAAATTTAAAATACACAATTAAAAATTTTTAAAAGTTTTAAAATCTTAAAATCACCTAATGATTAAATTAGGCTTTTTAAAATACTAAAAACTTATAAGTCATTTAAAATGCCCCAAACCTAACTTAAAATAAAATACCACATTTTAAAATTTGCCAAAATCTTCGCCGGTCTCTTTTCCTCGATCCAGCATCGAATAATCGCCTGAAACATGAAACTCAAAAAAAAAACATTTTAACGTGCATCACATGAACATAAATAATTTGAAATAATGCAAATTTCAAAAATTATGCATCACTAAACTCATTTTAAATTAAATAAATGATTTGAAAATTAAATAATACATGGGTTTTATGTGTACAGAACTTGGGCTCTACAGTTCCTCCCCCACTTAAATAAATTTCGTCCTCGAAATTAATCCGTACCAAACAACTCTGGGTAGCGAATCCTCATATCTGCTTCGGTCTCCCAAAGTGGCCTTCTCCACTGATTGATTCAGCCACTGGACTTTGACCAGTTTCGTCACTTTGTTCCGAAGTCTGCGCTCCTGTCTGTCTAAGATTTGGACGGGTGTCTTTCCTCAGATGACAGATCCGACGCCAACAGCAACGGCTCGTAGTTCAGAACATGCGAATGATTAGCTAGGTACTTCCTCAACATTGAGACGTGGAACATATTATGTACCCCGGAACACAATGTGTTCCGAGCCCAATATTGATTCATCCTACAATGCCCTTGGTTACCACTCCTTATAACATTATAACCAAGATATTTCAAGATTCTAAATATCCCTCAATCCTAAATAAATGAAAATTCATATCTTTTAAACCATTCAATTATCACATATTACTAAACTGGTCCCCAAATTCTTTAACAATTGCAAAATAAGTTATTAATTTCCTCGAAAATTATCCACTTGGTTCTTAATTACAAAAATTCTACAATTACCCACAAGTTCTTGGCGTTCCCAATTCCATTCTATAGGTAAAGTTCCATAACGTTAAGCTTATTAATCCCAAGCTCATTTCTCGTAACCAAATCTTAAATTTCCAACAATACTTAAAATTCTAAATTATACATTTTTATACTTCTAAATAATGTCGTAGTCTTCAATTCATATAGCTTATATGAAATCCTAAAAAACTAACTCAGCTAGTAACCACGAACCATCAGTATTTTCTAAGAACATCTACATGTCCCAAAAGCATTCATAATCTTCACGACTAACTTATGATCCAAAAAGTAGAACATCAGTACAACTAACCAAAAATCAATATAGTCAAATCATTTTCAACCTTTCATAATTCCCAATAGCCAAATTCTTAGACATGTCCAATTCCAAACGTAACCAACATGCAATCCAATTTAGTTTTTAAAACATTTCAAAACATTTACTGTAAAACATATATCATGTAAACATGCAGGTGATAACATTAAAACATTTAAAACTTACAGACTTGAGGCTTGAAGACTGAGCTGCAGAAGCTGGCAGTGTCACAACCCTCCACAAGAACCCTTGCTCTGATACCAACTGAAACGTCTGCTCATTTTAAAATTCTACTGAACATTTTTTTTGAAAATGGCCGAAACCATGCCTACATATATCCATAAAATTCGAAACATGCATTTTGTGAAATCATCCCACAGCTGAATAAAATAACTACAATAAAAATTATGAAAAGAGCAACCAACCTAAAAAATTTACTTGTTTAAAAATATAAAACGTCAAGCATATTAAAATATGTCAAAACCCTCAACAAAATAAAAATTATCAACCACTTAAAAAGCTGTTTAAACATGTTCCCATAAAATCATATTTTTGCGGAAGAATACAATGTCCTCGGTTTAACGCCGCCACCAGCTTCGCCCGTTCAGTCATCAGTACCTCCACTCTCCTCATCGAAAAGCTCACCTGCATCATTCACACCTAGTGAGTCTAAAGACTCAACACACCTGTAACGTTATATGCAACAATGAAAAATACTGTAATCAACATACATTTCATGATCTTAAGATCATAAACGTAAACATGTCGTATCATAGCATAGCGTGTCAAAACATCTAATCATATCATCATATATTTATACATTTACTTTAATTGAATTGTATTAATTAGTTGTGATTTTCGTATTTGCTCTAATCGTATCAGCTCTATTTGATGGATTCATCTACATATAAACATGGTACCCGACGGCGAGTGCATCTGCTAAAGTATTACCCCTCCACTGAGCCCTGACCATACAACTCATCGTATACATATATCGCCAGTCACAACCAATTCTCATCCTTCAAAAACATCATCATTTTCATCACTTATCAAAATTATGTATATACGTAATTTTTCTTAAACCCAAGCATGCAACATATTTTCATAATTATAAAAATCATATTCATGATACATAACGTAAAAAAAATGATAAAAGAGTTATTAGGGCGTTGTAAGGACTAAAATCTCGACTCAGGTGCAAAATGATCATTTTTCTCCTGGAAACCAAAAATGACCATTTTACCCCTAGACCTCTAAATTTCAACCCGAAGCTTATCAAACTCCTTAAAACATCCTAAAAACTTAATAATAAGCATTTCTTATACGTATAATTCGATTAATTTGAAAACTTAAAACGATTCGTTTTAAAACTTTGACCAGGGTCCCGGTTTTAACCCGTAACAATCCGAAACTTAACCAAATTTCTCCCAACTTTGTGCCACACCTTGTGCACATCCTACTAGCCCTTAAACCATCTAGACCAGTCCACTAAGCCCCTCGAACAGCCCCTGCAAGATGATGGATTTTTCGTCTCTTGCCAATCCTCAAACCCTAGTCGCACCCAACTCATGATTTATCAAGCCTAGACCTAACCCTCGAGGACTAGCCTTGATCCAGCCCTTACTAGCCCACCTAGGACCCTTCTAGACCGACCTAAGCACAGTCCTCAACCCCATGCATGCGCACTCCACAATCCATCAAGAAAGCTCTCGATCGAGCCACCTTCGACTCATATCGACTCCTAGCCTATAAATCTCTCTTCTACCCGAGACCAGCCTTGTATGGACCTCCCCTTGGCCTCAGGTTGGACCCTCATGGACCGCACCGTGGCTTGGTTCAGCCATTCCTCGGTCGAGCCTACCAAACTCTATCACAAAACCAACCCATAACCCTAGCCGCCTAAGGGAGACATTCGGCCATCCCACAAACCGTACACAACCCGAGACTCCAGCATCATGACACCCTAGGTTGTAGCATACACACCCCTTAAAAACCTAGATACGACATCCCTTGCATCAAACACAAAGGAAACGTGAATATGAGTAAAGAAAATGCATATTTCATGTCAAACCTTTGCAAATACGGCACCACATGATAAATCAAAGAAGGTCTCATGAAATTACATATATATCAAGATATAAATGATTTAAATGATGAGAAAAAGAGATACATGGCGTGTCTTAACATTTTTGTGCTCAAAACCTCGAAGATACGAGCATAGGACTAGCACCGGAGAATCGGGGAAGAAGCTTTCTTGAAAGCTATGGAGGATTCGAGACTTGCTGCTGAAAAATGAGAGGAGGCTGCTGTTGGGAGGGGGAGGGGACGGCTGCTAGGTTAGTTTAGTTTTAGGGTTTGCTTAGTGATGTTTTTAAATCAAGATTGCACTAATGGGCCTTAGTTAAAATTAAAAGTGTTAAAAAGGATTTTGAGCCCATTAAGCATTAAAATAAAACCATCAAGCCCAATAACACTCTCAAAATTTATTTAGTTTAGGTACATTTTTGAAAATATTGCCCGAGTCCCCAAAAAGTCCTCTGACTCGCTATATTTTGCGTACCGGTTAAAAATATGCCTCGGCGAGTCTAAATACCCAACCAAGGCTCATTTTCAAAAATCACCTTTAATTACACCAAATATTAAATAATTAAAAACAATTATTTAATTAAAATATTTTTTCTGATTATCCTCGGTCTCCGTTCCTCGTTTGAGCGCGAAATGCAATTTAAAGCCTTAATGCATGAAATCCTAATAAACCATGTAAATTGAATGCGTTTAAAATAAATTAATTAAAATACATAAGAAGTTTGATAAATTGCATACATGTGGTTCACTTGAACTTTCAAATTTTCGGGACGTTACATAGCATAAGTATTTGAAATCCGATCTATAACACTCATAAACATATCAGTCATAATAATCCATGAAAAACTATTTTATCATAAAATGCTAGTGTGGAAGAAACGCTAGGTCCTCGGGTTATCGTTCTCCACCAACTACGCCAGATAAGTCATCACCACCTCTAGTGTCCTTAGAATCATGCTCACCTGCACTAATCACACCTAGTGAGTCAAAAGACTCAGTACACCTCTACCGTTATTACAAATACATATACATATCATGCAACAGTGAAAACTACTGTAACTAAAATAAGTTTCATGATCCTAAAAAGCATAAACATGAATGTAAACATGTCAAGTCATATCAAATCATGATCATACGTGTTCATTTTTCCTTATTGAATTCAGATAATTAGTTGAGACTTCCGTATCAGCTCTAAGTCGATGGATCCATCTACGTATAACCGTGGTACCAGAGGTGGGTACATCAGCGACAGGTTTACCCATCCACTGAGCCTTGGTCTTACGTGTTCATGTTCGTATTAATCACAACCAACTCACCTCCTTCAAAAACATGACATCGTATTCATCACTTGTAAATTCATCCATAAACTTACATTTTCTTAAAAACAAGCATGCAACGTATTTATCAGTATTGTTATAAAAATTCATATTCATGATTAACATATATATTTTAAACATGCATTATCACTTATCGGGGCGCTGCCATGACTGCTAACTCGGCTCGAATCGATCCAAACTTATCAAAACACCTTAGATCATACTTATAATATTTCCTAGACGTAAACTGGTGCCCAAGACATAAACTTAATAATTCACTTAAAACTTAGACCGGATCCCAAGTTTTAACCCGAACTTAACCAAACTTAAACCATAGTTCAACAACTCATGACCAAACCCTGTATGACCCAATTAAACCATGAATAACCTAGGACATATCGACATATTATTACCCAAGACGGGCCATGTCTACAAAATCTCCAACCCTCAAGTACAGGACTAGCACCTAGGCGCTGGCTGTGTAGCGCTGCAGAACTTGGTGAGCGCCTAGGCGCCAAGCACCAGCGCTGCGGCTCTTAGTGAGCAGCGCCGCGGCACTATCCCCTGCGACCAGAAACCCCAAACAACGTTGAAGCCAAACTCTATACCAAGCTCAGCCAGGCTCAAACCGACCGTTCCTAGCCCACCTTTGGACCCTCCTGGATGGACCTAGTCATGGGCCCTAGCCCCATGCACGCTGTAGAACCGGTTTCACCCGAATGCCACAAAATGAGCCATAATCAATTATACCCCTTTTGATCTACTCCTAGCCCACGACCTTCTGTGCGGAAGCCACTCTAGGCCACGTCTCGGACCCACCAGGGCCTGATCCATAGCCTTGAACAGCCCTTGCACCGCTGCACCTCAAACAACACCCGATCGAAGCCATCACATTCCCTAGAACAAGGAAAACCCAATCGCACCATCACCCAACCAACTCTCGATCTCATCTTAACCTTCAAATGCCACATGCTAGCCACAATTTGAGTCCTATAGATCTCGATCTAGGTATCCCCTTTCGAAAATGTCAAAAACGTGAGAAATAAAGGATGAAAATTTCAATATATGAAAGGGGATCGGTTACGGTGCCCAGATGCGCAACGGAAATTTCAAAAAGTGATTTTCAACAAGTAAAAAACGAGCACCCACTAGTAGTGTAGCAATTAACATAACACAAAATATGTCATACATAGTGTGTGTAGAGAAATACCTATCAATCTCAAGAGATTGATGATGGCTCCAACTAAGGTGTAAACACCTTAACTCTTGAATGGCAAGACAAATATTCAAGCCTCCTTGTTATTGGACTCCTTCCTTCAAAATTAGGTGTGGAGACCCGGACGCTAACTCATCTTCTTCAATCATCACTGGGATTAAGTGGATCAATTAATTAAATTAGGTCGAAATTTTTTTTAAAGTTGAGCATCTCATAAGCAAGTGTACAAAATACTGCAACAAGTTATGCTCCATCTTATTTAATTACAAGATCAAGTGCAGTATCTAGAACATGATAAAAAATACACAACTGTTCCAAATAAAGTTATAACAAACTAGTGTTTAACAACTACATGTCATGTGTTGAACAACAGCTCTACTTCTAAGCCCGGATCACCACTCTAATCTCGATCTATCATGCTCTTCTCGATCTAGATCATATCCCACCTATTGTCATGCACACATACAAACACAACAACAGCCGGGTAACTCCGGTGAAAAACATAATTCCCAGTGTAAACAATGTAGACATGCATTTCATATAAACATATCCAAAAGCATATAACATTTATCAAGCAACATGTATCATAGTCTAAGAAAACATAAATCAATACAATGCTTTAAATAAAACTCTTTAACTCTTACTCTTTGACTCGACTCTTATCTAGGGATCCCGGTTTGAATTAGAACGTAACAATTCTCCCACCTACTCTCCCCTTCTAGATGGTGGTACATTCTTATTCTAGGACTTCGGTACACTATATCGAATCTCTACAATAGGAGTCGATCTTCTCCTAAGCACATCGATATAAACCAAACGTCCAGTGAGTTGGCACCTCTGCCAAAGACTCATAATATATGCTTTGCTATAACTCAATAGACTAAGCATATCAATCTTAAGAATTGCAAACACATCAAAGAAATAAAAATATATTATGTGGTTTTGGGAAACTCAAGCTATTTCTTACTCGAGTTATCTCTCTCGGTTTAACATTGATTTATACCTTTCTTTTCGTAGTTCTTGGTTTGACGCAATCAAATCTCAATCTGGCTTTGTTCGTCTTCGAATCCTTCAATACCAACTCTGGAAAGACATATTCGAGAAGTACAACATCAATATACAACTCAAAGCAAGTCTTGATTTGATCAATACTCAATCTACTTAAATTTCGAAGGCATAACATCGCAATCTCGATATATCCGGCAACTCAAACCTCAACAGATACAATCACAACTCATAATCAATAACAATTTCAACCCCATTTAACCATAGACTGGAAAAATGATAACAATTGCATACAATGTCCGTCCTTCGATCTGGTTTCGATTATAGGCTTACCATAATCTCAAGAACACATAATATCAATCAAACTATGATTTCTTCAATACCAAATTTTCAAACCATATAGGAAAGTAATAAAACTTACATCCCTTCGAAGCTTTTGACGAGAGAAGCACGAAATTAAACTCGGATTGAAAATCGGATGGCCGGATCTTGCACAATAAAAATTCAAAAAGCTGAAGAACTTGAGAATTTCTCCCTGGGAGTTTCGGTCTTCTTGTTCTGGAAGTCTGAATTCTGAAATGAAGTGAAGGATTATACATGTACAAGTGCATGGCAAGGAAAGTGTCACGTTTTCATACATTACTGCTCGCGCATATGCGCGAGACGTTCTGTCTCAGCGCTTGGTAAATTCATCTGCTCGTGCATATGCGCTCCTAGTCTCGCGCATATGCGTGAGACTCTCTGTCTCGGCACTCAAACATTACCCATGCTCGCGCAGATGCACGCCTCATCTCCGCGCATGTGCGCGAGGTCTGCTGGACTCCACACACACAATATCCATGCTTTTCCAAATTCTTTCTCGGATTTGTCCTTTCATAATCACATCAATTCATCAATTAAATAATCTCGGATTAAATGATATAATCTCGGGCATTACATTAGGTCCACCACTAAAAAAGTAGAACCACTCTAATTTTGCACTAGAAAAATTAGAGTATTTTTCGTTGAGAAGAGTACGGTTTCCTCAGAAAAATGAAGAAGAAAAATGGAGAATAATGAACATCAATCTTTCGGCCATCCTATCCAAGGAGTGAAGGGGAGACTTTTCTTGGTTACGAGAAAATTTGTTGTGTATTCCAAAGGCATGTCATGCCTTGGATGTTGAAAAAGTTGTCTCCACCCTTTCACCTCTCATGCATGCAATTCTATTTGGGCTTGTAATAATTACAAGGCCCATTGACTTTAATGTAATTGTCTCAAACAAATTTGAGATCAATTAATCCTTACTTGATTTTACTCAAGCCCACTAGTTTAATAATTATTTCTATTTGGGCTCTACAAGGCCCAATGTTGTTTAATTATTTCAACTCTTGAATTAATTTAATAATTTGACTCTAGAAGGCCCACTAGTGTTTAATTAATTCAACACTTGAATTAATTTAATTTAGTCCATAATAATGTTTATGAAAATCACAATTTTCAAATACATTATTTGTTTGCCAACTTTTAATTTAGGAACACTTCCTCGAATTAAAAGTTACATTCTCCTTATAGAAGTCATACTTCTATTTTATTTACGCTTATAAACTTCTTTATAAGCCGTTTAACACATTGAACTATTTTACTTCTCAACGGGATCTAAAAAGTTAGCACTTGTGTGACCCTCAATGGTTCAATGATATAACTAGTCGTGGGTTCACATAATGGGATTCGGGACTAAACATGTCCTTATATGAGCATACCCCAATTGCTCCATTTTTAATTATCAACTCCTTTATGATAAGAACGTCAGAACTCAAGTTTGATAATACCCAACCAAACATGTTAAACGCCTAGCAGCATCGGTTACATGATTCCCTAGGTATCAAATGATAGTGCCTGCAAGAACCATTCAATTATGATTAGCGTACAGTACGGTCCCTTCAACTCATATATCCCGATCGATTCGACAACTATTGTTATATCGAGAGCTGTCAAAGAATCGATACTATGTGTCATGTCGTAGTTGCATCGATAGGGTAATCTATGAAACCCCTTTCATAATTACCACCATACTCTGATCAGAGATTTCATACTACATATACATGTGATCACATAGGATATCCATACCCGAAGGTAAGCGGTGAATCCCCGACTACAATGCATCGACTCCTATATGTTTCGACAAAACACCCAACATTGCCACCTGATGACCCCATGAGAGTCGGTAAACAAGTCAAAATGTAATGCTAGCACATAGAGTCTCAATGTTGTCCCGTGTCATAAGGGCTAATGGTGTACAACCATAAACTAGGACGTTTCCACTCGATAAGTGAGAACCACTTGGAAAGTCCTTTATGGAGGGTTGTTCAGTGTACTCTACAAAGAGCACCTATCTGTATGTTCGGATATCACAATGTCCCTACCAATGAAACATGGTACTCACATCGCAGATACTAGTCTCAAAATCGAGCGGCCTATATCCTTCTTAGCGACGGCTGAATTGACTAGGAAATGTTTAGAATATACAATATTCCAAATATGAGTTTCATGATACTCATCATAAGAGCATCTCATATTCTTTCTACTATTTGTATATTCAAAGACTTTATCTATGCAACTAGCATGGGTATACATATAAAGATGTGCCAAAACAATAATTTCAAATATTATTAAAATAAAGATTGTTTATACATAGAGTTTCATTGTGAACAATCGCCAACACTTGGCTCGACGGGCACCTACTCTAACAATCTCCCACTTGCACTAGAGCCAACTACCCATATGCTTCAAACCCATCGAGTCGCGATGCTTCTCGAATAATGGTCCAGGTAAAGGCTTAGTTAGTGGATCAACAACATTATTTGCGGAGCCGACTTTGTCAATCGACACTTGTCCTCTTTCCACAATCTCTTGGAGGATGTGGTACTTTATCAATACATGTTTGGATTTTTGATGAGACCTTGGCTCCTTTGCTTGAGCAATGGCTCCCGTGTTGTCACAAAACACCGGGACAGGAGCAACTCCATTAGGAATAACGCCCAACTCTTGGATGAAATTCCTTATCCAAACAGCATTCCTTTGCCTGCAGCTGATGAAGCAATGTATTCTGCCTCAGTGGTGGAATCCGCTGTACTATCTTGCTTGGAACTCTTCCAAGAGACAGCAGCACCATTGATCATGAATATGAAACCAGAGGTTGACTTCGACTCATCGATATCGCTTTGGAAGCTAGAGTCGGTATAGCCTTCCAATTTCAGTTCCCCACCCCCATAGACCAAGAACAATTTATTGGTCCTTCTCAAATACTTGAGGATGTCTTTCGCAGCTTTTCAATGTGGAAGACCAGGGTTCGATTGATATCTACTCACTACACTTAGTGCGAAAGCCACGTCAGAACGTGTAGATATCATCCCATACATGATGCTACCAATCGCAGATGCATATGGAATGCGTGTCATCGCCGCTATCTCTGCATCAGTCTTGGGAGAAATAGACTTGGATAGGGACACACCATGACACATCGGTAGATGTCCTTTCTTGGACTCATCCATCGAGAACCGCTTCACGATGGTATCAATGTATGTGGACTGGGTGAGACCAAGCAATCTTCTTGATCTATCTCTATAGTTTTGTATTCCCAATACAAAAGATGCTTCACCCAAGTCTTGTATCGAGAACTTACTCGCTAACCACTTTTTAGTTGATTGCAACATCCCTACATCATTCTCAATGAGTAGAATGTCATCAACATAAAGCACCACGAATGTCACAAGCACTCCCACTGACCATCTTATACACACAGGGTTCATCAGGATTCTTAGTAAAACCAAACTCTTTGATTGTACTACCGAATCTGAGGTTCTAACTCTTAGATGCCTGCTTTAGACCATAAATAGATTTTTGAAGTTTTCATATCATATGCTCACTTCCGATAGATGTAAACCCTTCAGGTTGAGACATGTAAATCTCTTCCTTAATATCCCCATTAAGAAAGGATGTCTTGACATCCATCTGCCATATCTCATAGTCATACCATGCAGTTATGGCCAGTAATATCCTTATAGACATTAACATTGCAACTGGAGAAAAGGTTTCCTCAAAGACAACTCCTTGTCTTTGAGTATATACTTTTGCCACCATTCGCGCCTTGAAGGTCAATACCTTCCCATCCGCCCCAAGTTTCCTCTTGTAAATCCATTTACACCCTATGGAAACAATTCCCTCAGGTGGATCCACGAGATTCCACACTTGGTTCGAATGCATGGAATTCATCTCAGATTCCATTGCTTCAAGCCACTTGGATGAATCGGCATCAGATAACGCTTCCTTGAAGGTCCTTGGATCACATCCATGGTTAGGCTCATCATGGCCCTCTTCAAGAAGCAGACCATACCTCATAGGTGGTCTCGAGACTCTCTCGGATCTTCTAGGAGCTTGTATCTCCTCTCTTGGCTCTTCGGGTGTGGGTTCTACAATTGTGGGTGTCTCTCGAACCTCTTCGAGTTCCATCATCTCGCCTTTTCTACATAATAGAAATTCCTTTTCCAAAAAGGTTGCATTCTTAGAAACAAACACCTTTGTTTCTTGGGGATGATAGAAGTAGTATCCAATCGAATTCTTTGGATATCCCACAAAGTAACATAAAATGGATCGACTATCCAATTTATCTCCCACTACCTGTTTCACATAAGCAGGGCATCCCCATATTCTAAGATAAGAATATTTGGGAGGCTTACCCATCCATATCTCATATGGCGTCTTATCAACTGCCTTTGAATGGACATTGTTCAACAACAGTGTCGCTGTCTCAAGCGCATATCCCCAAAAGGACGGCGGCAAATCTTTGAAACCCATCATAGACCGAACCATGTCCATCAAAGTCTGGTTACGACGCTCTGAAACACCATTCAACTGTGGTGTAGCAGGCGGAGTCCACTGCGAGAGAATCCCATTCTCCCTAAGATACTCTTGGAACTCGGCACTCAAGTACTCACCACCTAGATCTGATCGAAGTGTCTTGATGCTTCGTCCCAACTGTTTCTCTACTTCATTTCTGAATTCTTTGAACCTTTCAAAGGCTTCAGACTTTTATTTCATCAAATACACATACCCATACCTCGAAAAGTCATCGGTAAAGGTGATGAAGTAGGCATGTCCATGCTTAGTGGTGATGCTAAGCGGACCGCACACATCGGTATGGATCAAATCCAATAACCCTTTAGCTCGCTCCACATGGCCCTTAAAGGGAATTTTGATCATCTTTTCTTTTAGACAGGATTCACAAGTTGGGAGAGAATTAATATCAGACATATCAAACATGCCCACTCCCATTAGCTTCTTCATCCTTCTTAGGAAAATATGTCCTAATTGAGCATGCCATAATTGTGCCGAATTAAGAGTATCTTGTTTTCTCTTGTTTGTTGTTGTTATTGCTTGGACATTTTTTAGTGGAATATCTTTCAATTTTAAGGTGTAGAGATCGTTTTCAAGTTCTCCAGTACCAATCAAACATTCATTCTTGTAAATGTTGCAAACACCTTTGCTAAATAAACAAGAATATCCATCTTTATCAAGCATAGAAATGAAAACAATGTTTTTAAACAAGTCAGGTACAAACAAAACATCTCTTAAAATCAACTTAAAATCATTGTTCAATAATAACTAAACATCTCCTACGGTCTTGGCAGCAACTCTTGCTCCATTGCCCATCCTCAAGAAGGTCTCACCTTCCCTAAGCCTCCTACTTCTTCCCACACCTGCAAATCATTACAGAGATGTGAGCCACAGCCGGTATCCAATACCCAAGAAGTAGAGTTAATTGAAATGTTTACTTCAATATAGAATATATCGTTTCCAGAACTCTTCTGGGCAAGATATTCTCTGTAGTTACGCCTCCAATGTCCATGCTTCTTGCAGTGATGACAGATGTCAACAGTCTTGTAAGCTTTAACTGGTGTAGCTGCCACAGCGGGACTCGGAGCTTGTCTCTTCAAGGGCACATTCTTCTTGGGACGTTGGAAAGAATGCTTCTTTCCCTTCCCATGTGGACCAGTCTTCGCACCAGATAAAGAACCAACATAAAGAACCGGCTTCTCTTTCTTGATGGTGGACTCAAAGGTCACAAGCATGTTCACCAACTCCTCAAGGGTAGGCTCCAGCTTGTTCATGTTGAAATTCACCACAAAAGGATCAAATGAGCTAGGCAGCGACAAGAGTAACACGTCGGTGGTCAACTCCGAAGGCAACGTAAGATCCATGCCAACAAGCTTAATCACGAGCCCAATCATGTTTAGGCCATGCTCATGGACCGAAGCCCCATCTCGCATGCGTAAAGTGATCAGCACCTTGACGGTAGCATGCCTAAGAGGCCGTATTTGCTCACCAAAGAGCTCCTTGAGATGCAAATGAATGTCAGCAGCACTCTTTGCATCCTCAAAACGCCTCTGCAGCTCATCATTCATAGAAGCCTGCATATAACACTTAGCTCGCAAGTCATGGTCACACCATTCCTTGTAAGTCTGCAATTCCTCAGGAGTGCAGCTAGTTGGAGCCTCAACAGGGGGCGACTCAGTAAGTGTATACTCTATCCTTTCCGAATTCAAGACGATTTTCAGATTTCTTAGCCAATTGAGGTAATTAGGTCTGGTTAATATGTGTTTGTCGAGTATTGCAGATAGCGGATTGCGAATCGAAAACATTGTCAAAAAGTACTGAAAAGTAAAACAGATAAATGTTAATGACTATTTTAAAATATTTACTAAGATATAAAGTATGGACTTTTACTTCATAAATTTTCGCTCCCACTGTTTTGACATTTTTCACTACCCTATAGTGAAAACGGGAAACTCCTTTCCTCAGTAGGTACGTAAAGTCCAATTAGCAAATCATGATCCCGAATAATATCAGCCAATCACGATTCCTAAGAGGTAGTTTTCAATTGCATCACCATGCAATTCTCTACGTAAACTTTTGTCTCACGTTTGATTAGGACTCAATAATATGACGTCGTTCATCTTTACGTGTCAATCCTTACCCATCGATGTTGAACCTTAATGGACGGTCGCCATGAGTTCCCTCAATAATATGAGCCGAAATCATGGGAGTTCCACGTAGTTCACATCACCATGTCAATGGATGTCACACCTTTCTGGTGTCCAGGGCCCCCCAATAATATGAGCCAAGCCCCGAACACGGGTAGCGTTCATCATGCACCTATTGTCGATGGAAGACATGGAAATTATAAACAACTTTATAATTCTCCTTTTCGGGCTTGATATTAATTTTGAATCTTATTCAAAATGATGGTTTTTAATTTTGAAATGTCTCATCATTAATTTTATTTAAAAGCTCGCCATGTTTGATCGTATGTTTGCCAGATTCATGCAACTTTGTTATTATCATAATAATAACGCACATACTCATTATTTATAACATATCATGCATATATTATAAACAGTAAACAAAACAAGGATGATCAATCGCACCAATATCTAATGGCCCGTGTGAGCTAAACACGGGCCTAGGTCCAATTCTAGAGAAATGCATGGGATGCAAATGCAACTTTTACATAAGCTTCCAATATTTACTTGTCTTCGATCTTCATAATCATCAAGGCCACCATCTTCCAATCTTGATTTACCACTGTACTAATATTTACAAATAAATATCCATAGCAAATAGGGATACATCTCATGAGGTGGGAACGGGCCATAAACCAAGCACACTTTATAATTTGATAATTATTACAATCATTCAACACAAAATATCCTAGCATACACATAGCAAATTGGGCTTGGGCTTTTGATCATCCTTCATGCATAATATCACATATCATACACCATCAATTAATTATCACAATAATCAATTGATCCAATATTATATATCTTGATCCAATCACTAACCGCCACGATTATAAACTAAATTAACAAATTATAGAAACTCCTTTGTCTACTTTCTAATTAATTTATTTATAACCGAATTTCTTGTAAATCACAATTTACTATAAATAATTAAATTCCAACTTCAGTTATTTATTTCATGAGAAAATATGTACAACTTTTGTAAATTTAAACTTAAGGGCCCAAAAATTCATTTTTCACCAAAAAATATTTTGGCCCATTTAAATTCACAAATTTTGTTAGCCATCTAATGGCCAAACAACTTCAAGGACCATGACACTTTGATATTCCAAAACACTTTGGAAACTCTAGTCGTCATCGTCGTCGCCGGATTCCGGCCAACTTGCACACAAAATTTTTTTTTTGAATGGGGGCCGTTCGGACAGCCCCTCCGGCTACCCTTGCTGCCCAAAATGGGCAGCCTGAGCTGCCCGAAATATGCCCCAAAATGGCCTCGCTTTTTGTTGCAAAAATTATCTCATGCGGTTAGAAATTGTCCTCAATATAATATCATGTATTTGTTACACTAAAACTGTAACCATAGCTCATGATACCACTTGAAAGGAGATTGGTTACGGTGCCCGGATGCGCAACGGAAGTTTCAAAAATTGATTTTAAACAAGTAAAACGAGCACCCACTAGTTGTGTAGCAAATAACATAACACAAAATATGTCATACATAGTGTGTTTAGAGAAATACCTATCAATCTCAAGAAATTGATGATGGCTTCAACTAAGGTCTAAACAACTTAGCTCTTTAATGGCAAGACAAATCTTCAAGCCTCCTTGTTCTTGGACTCCTTCCTTCAAAATTAGGTCCACCACTAACAAAGTAGAACCACTCTAATTTTGCAGTAGAAAAATTAGAGTATTTTTCATTGAGAAGAGTATGGTTTCCTCAAAAAAATGAAGAAAAAAAATGGAGAAGAATGAACATCAATCTTTCGGCCATCCTATCCATGGAGTGAAGGGGAGACTTTTCTTGGTTATGAGAAAAGTTGTTGTGTATTCCAAAGGCATGCCATGCATTGGTTGTTGAAAAAGTTGGCTTCACCCTTTCACCTCCCATGCATGCAATTCTATTTGGGCTTGTAACAATTACAAGGTCCAGGAACTTTAATTTAATTGCCTCAAACAAATTTGAGACCAATTAAACCTTACTTGATTTAACTCAAGCCCACTAGTTGAATAATTATTTCTAATTGGGCTCTACAAGGACCAATATTGTTTAATTAATTCAACACTTGAATTAATTTAATTTCGTCCATAATAATGTTTATGAAAATCACAATTTTCAAATACATTATTTGTTTGACCAACTTTTAATTTAGGAACACTTCCTCAAATTAAAAGTTACATTCTTCTTATAGATGTCATACTTCTATTTTATTTACGCTTATAAACTCCTTTATAAGCCGTTCAACACATTGAACTATTTTACTTCTCAACGGGATCTAAAAAGTTAGCACTTGTGTGACCCTCAATGATTCAATGATACACATAGCCGTAGGTTCACATCTTAATGTGATTCGGGATTAAACATGTCCTTATATTAGCATACCCCAATTGCTCCATTTTTAAATATCAACTCCTTGATAATAAGAACGTCAGAACTCAAGTCTGATAGTACCCAACCAATCATGTTAAACGCTTAGCAGCATCGGTTACATGATTCCCTAGGTATCAAATGATAGTGCCTGTAAGAACCATTCAATTATGGTTAGCGTACAGTACGGTCCCTTCAACTCATATATCCCGACCGATTTGACAACTATTGATACATTGAGAGTTGTCAAAGAATCGATACTATGTGTCATGTCGTAGTTGCATCGATGGTGTAATCTATGAAACCCCTTTAATAATTACCACCATACTTTGATCAGAGATTTCATACTACATATACATGTGATCACATAGGATATCCATACCCGAAGGTAAGCGGTGAATCCCCTACTACAATGCATCGACTCCTATATGTTTCGACAAAACACCCAACATTGCCACCTGATGACCCCATGAGAGTCGGTAAACAAGTCAAAGTGTAATGCTAGCACATAGAGTCTCAATGTTGTCCTGTGTCATAAGAACTAATGGTGTACAACCATAAACTAGGACGTTTCCACTCGATAAGTGAGAACCACTTGGAAAGTCCTTATGGAGTATTGTTCAGTGCACTCTACAAAGAGCATCTATCTGCATGTTCGGACATCACAATGTCCCTACCAATGAAACATGGTACTCACATCGCAGATACTAGTCTCAAACTCGAGCGGCCTATATCCTTCTTAGCGGCGGATGAATTGACTAGGAACTGTTTAGAATATACAGTATTCCAAATATTAGTTTCATGATACTCATCATATGAGCATCTCATATTCTTTCTACTATTTGTATATTCAAGGACTTTATCTATGCAACTAGCATGGGTATACAGATAATGATGTGCCAAAACAATAATTTCAAATATTATTAAAATAAAGATTGTTTATACATAGAGTTTCATTGTGAACACTCGGCCAACACTTGGCTCGACGGGCACCTACTCTAACAATATATTCATGCAAAATCATGTAAAATCCATGTATAATTCGTTTGTGTCGATAGATCTATATAAACTCATGCAAATACGATCAAATTACATACTATGATGTGATCGAAGAGAAAAAAACAGGGTTTAGGGTGTGCCTTGATGAAGAAACATATGGAAAAAGTCGACCAACGGAGCGAGGGACGAACACCGGAGGGACGGGACAAGCTACTGCCAAATTTCCTTGCAAGAAAATGAAGCAAAGTTCCTACTAGGTTGAACAGGAGGGGCTGCTGAATGGGGGAGGGTTCTAGGGTGGAGGGTTGGCCGAAAACTTAAGTAATAAACATAGGGTTTTTAGGCTTAGGTTTTAAAAATACATTGTGTAGGAGTCTAGGTCAAAAAAAAAAGGCCCACCAAGTCCAATAGCACAATCGTAAAATGTTTCGTTTAAATTTGTTTTAAAAAATATTGTCGGAACCATCAAAAAGTACTTCATTTTGCTAAAAAATCGTCTACCGGTTAAAATATAACTCGATGCATAAAAATACCTTAAAAAGCCCATTTTCAAAATTCATCATAAATTCATTCTATATTAAACAATTTAACATAATTACTAATAAAAACATGTTTCCTTAACTATCCCAGGTTGTCGTTCCTCGTTCGAGCGTGAAATACTGCTAAAAGCCCAAATAATGCAATTATAGTAATTCATGAAATAAAAACATATATCCATGTCATAAGCATGAATTAAATGCATTTAAAAGTAATAAATTTTTACTTTAATAAAACCCTAGATTTGCATGCAGTCGAGTGACCTTGTTCGAATTTCTAGACTTTACAATCCCCCCCCCCCCTAAATTGAATTTCGTCCTCAAAATTTAAAACGTACCGAATAGCTCTTGGTAGCTACTCTTCATCTTCGTCTTAGTCTCCCAAGTAGCCTCTTTGTTGGAAACAAAGTTTCGTTTGTTTGACAAACTAAATGATTCATGTTCGTAACATATTCGAAAGTTACTGAACATATACTCTAACTGATAGTTGCCTGAAACTGAAGAATAACGCACAGATTTTCTAAGGCAACTGAAACCAGCTGAACTGAACTTTCGAAGACAACAGACTGATCAGTTTCCAACTGATCAGTTGCTATATTGCCTATCAGCTGATCCTTGAGCTGTACACATCAAGAAAAGGACATTCAATCGACAATAGCACAAAAGCAGACTGCAACAGAAAGTGGAAATGCCGCAATTCAGCTGCAGTGTACGAATGTCAGTAGAATGTTGACATGGCAAATCAACGGATAAAAAGATTCAAATATTAAATGTTACCATTGAAGAAAAGCCTATATATAGCAGAGAAGAACAGGTGAGAAACAATAGAGACAATACATCAAAATTCTGAACATCTAAACTTTTCTATTCTCTGAAAAATAAGATGTTACTCTGCTGAAATAAAAGCTCACGCTTATCGCATATATTCGTAGCAATCAAGGCTACACTTTCGAGCTTTCAAACACATTGTTATCATTGTAAAACCCGATCTTGTAAGAGATCAGTTGTGCTAAATTAAGTTGTATACTTTGAAGTATTTTGTAAACTAAGAGTTTCAGTTTGGGTAGTGTTAAGTCCAAACTGAAGTGGGTCTGTACAAACCTTTGTATCGATCAAAGTCTTTTAGTGAATATCATATCCTTGTGATAGAAGGGGTGACGTAGGAGTGTTTGAAATCTCCGAACATCCGTAAAATCTCGTGTTCTTATCTTAGTTTTTATTCTATCATTAAGTCAGTTTTATTCCGCACTTAATTGTTAACTGATTGATATTGACTGACAAGATTCCGAGTATTAGTTTATCACTAAAACTGAACTGAACTTTCGAAAAACTTATATAAGTAGTGAGTGTTTATTCAACCCCCCCTTCTAAATACTCTTTTAACCTAGTATTCGATCCTATCAAGTGGTATCAGAGCAAGCTAATTCTTGTCCCAGAATATTCTTATCCAAAAAACTGATAACCATGTCTTCTTTCAATAAAATCCCAATGTCTTTTAGAGAAGATTTTGATGACTGGAAAATCAGAATGCAGGCTCATCTAGTTGCACAGGACGATATATGTGGTACGTCATAACTGATGGACCCATGAAGATTTTAAAAGCTAACACAGCTGTAGCCATAACTGATGGGGAACCACATCGTATAGAGAAGCCTAGAGAAAAATGGACAGCTGAAGATAAGAGGAAAGCCAATCTAGACAATGTGGCGAAGGATATCTTATACAAAATGCTGGATAAAGTCACTTTCAACAAAATCAAAATGTGCAAAACCGCTAAGGAAATTTTGGAGAAACTGATCCAGCTTTGTGAAGGAAACGAGCAAACCAAAGAAAACAAGCTATCAGTTGATGTTCAGAAATTCGACAACATAAAAATGAAGGTTGATTAATCCATGCATGAATATGATGAAAGAATCAGTGGCATTATCAATTAGCTAAATGCACTTGGAAAAGTGTATTCCAATAAAGATGTAGCACTGAAAGCTGTCAAGGGTCTTCCCAAAGAGTGGGATGTCAAGACCATGGCGATGAGGGAGTCAAAGGACCTAAACAAGGTCGAGCTTCATGACTTGTTTGCTTATCTGAAGGCCTATGAGTTTGAACTACAAACCAAAAAAGGGTAACCTTCTACACCAGCGGACAGAACTTCTTTGACTGCTGTAAGACTGGAACCAACTGGTTCAGTTGACAAGTCTGCTGATCAGCTAAGCACTGACACGATGTCATTGTTTGTCAAAAAGTTTGGAAAATTTATGAGAAGAAATCAAGGAAACTTCCAGAAACAATATCAGAAAAACTACTCCAAAGAAAAACCTTATACTTGCTACAACTGTGGCAAAACTGGTCACTTCATTGCTGACTGTCCCAAACCAAAGAAGGACAGTCGAGGCTCAGCTGAAAGAGGGAAGAAGCCCTATGAACATAAAAGAAGAACAAAGGATGACAAGAAGTCATTCAAAAAGAAACATGAGGTGCTTCTAGCTGAGAAGAGCAAATCTAAATGGGCAGAAACTGGCAGTGAGGAGTCAGAGCCTGAAACCTCGTACATCTCAAGTGATGATGAAGAAGAAGTTAAGTGCTTAATGGCAGATTATGCTGAACTGGAGTCAGCAATTGAACAGGTATTTGACTTCAGCTCTACTAATTTCACCTGTGAGGAACTCATTACAACATTGCATGACATGGTAAATGAGTAATACAAACTTGCTCGATCATTCAAGAAGGTTAGAACTGAGCAAAATGATCCCAATAATAACAAAACTGAAACTGATGAGTCAATTGAAGTGTTACATCTAAAAAGGGAGATCGCAAAGCAAAAAACTGAAATGATTGAGAACCAAGCTTTGATTTGTAATTTAAAAACTGAAATTTCAAAACATACTGAACTAATTCAAGCATGGAACAAGTCCTCGGTCACATTGAGTGAAATGCAAAATGCACAAAAATCAGTTGCTGATAAAACTGGTTTAGGTTTTAATAGTCATGTTGAAAATTCCGCAAGTGATACACAGCCAAAGTTGAATGAAAGCAAAGGAAAGTACATTACCTTTGTAAAATCAACCATGGTAAATGAATTTTCAGAACCAAGTAAACCAGTTGTTCAATCGAATGAAAATAAGAACAAGGCCAAACGGTATGGAATTGGATATAGCCCTGAGAATTCTACTGATTCAAGAAACTAGTCACCTAAACGACTCAGTTACAAAATTTAGTACTCGAGGAATGGCCATTACAATTACTACAGCTGTAAGTCAGTTCAGAAACGGTATCAAAAGAACAGTCAGTTGAAAAAGGGTACAAATCATATTGTTTCTTCTTCACACCACATACTGAATACTCAAAAGTCAAGAAAGACTATATGGAACACAGTAACTGGAAAGTCAGTTAGACTGGTCCAAATCTGGGTTCCTAAAGAACTAATCTGTTTAGGACCCAAATGAATATGGGTACCAAGATCATATATTGTGTGTGATTGCATGTAACAGGTACAAACAAGGAGTCCACCTGGTATTTAGACAATGGCTGCTCAAGACATATGACGGGGGATGCAAGTCTGCTATCCAAACTGATCAAATACAGTGAACCAAACATCTGTTTTGGAGATAATTTCAAGGTAAAACTATGGGTAAGGGTAAGCTTATCCATGGTAACTTTACTGTCAAAGATGTTTTACTAGTTGAGAATTTGAAGTATAACTTGATTAGCATCAGTCAGTTATGCGACAATAATTTCTCAGTTCAGTTTGACAGACACACTTGTTCAGTCAGAGACTCAACTAATGAAGTCATTCTAACAGGCAATCATTGTGGAAATACTTACAAAGTTTGTTGGATTAATCAACCTTATGCACCAGTTTGTTTATTTACTTCTAAATATCCTAGAAACTGGTTGTGACATAAGAGGTTGAACCACCTAAACTTTAAATCTATTGCCTCTCTGAGTAACCATAATCTTGTAACTGGCTTGCCCAAAATAGATTTTCAAGAGACAAAGTTTGTTCAGCATGTCAGTTTGTGTAAGGTACTGTATTTTTAAACTACTTGAAATTGCGGAAAAATAAAAATTTTCTTGAATATTAAATGAACTTTCAAATTGCGATCATCCATAATCCGTTCTCAAAAATAGCTGCAACCAAACGTTCGAAATTAAAAATTTTGCTAAAGCATTTGACTAGACATCATGACAGTAACATGAAATCAGAGTATTTGAAACTTTCATAAATTCTTAAAAACATGGCGGTCCTCGGGTTTAGCCTCCCGCTCAGTCCAAGTCATCTCACTGGTCCACATCTCTCGTCTCCTCAAATGCATCCTCACACGCATCGATCAAGTCTAGTGAGTCTAAAGACTCGATATGTATAAACTGGAAGTAACGAGTTATACGTAATAAAATCACATGCAACTTTAAAATAGAGCGTACGTACTTGAAACTTGAACGTGCACACTTAAAAGCTTGAGCGTAACATACTTGAAACTTGTACATACATACATAAACATAGATGTGACATCATCATAAGACTTTTCTTAAACATGCTTGCATATTTGTACATACTTGAACATTCATAAACTTCATATGTTTGCGTAGAGGCATGTTTCAAAGCAAGTGACCCATACATAAATATGCCTGATCAGACTAAACCACAATACTGGGCTGACAGGGAAGATCCACTACCTGTTCATGCTTTAACGGGTGGATTGGTCCCTGGTCATGCTTTACCGCTTTCCAATCATGATCTAAACATGTTCATGATTTAACGGGGTCGATTGGTCCCTGGTCATGCTTTACCGCTTTCCAATCTCATACATAATTTGGTCACAAGACATTTAGCATACCTAAAAAACTTAAAAAAAATTTCTTTGCACGTCGAACATTCTTACTTACTTGGTGTTGAGGGATTCGTTGGATCTCGCTTTGGGCCACTGCTGCACATACTAACATGATTACAAGCACTTAACTTTCATAGCTTAGACGTAGGTACTCGTGCTCACCACCGAAGTAATTAAATAGCTTATGACATTCTAGATCACTCGGGACTTGACCTCGTTAAATCATCGTACTAACCCATGACATCGAACCCCGAACACTCTATAAAATGATGTGTGAACATTTCCCAAGAATAAAAGACATGAACTCACTATTGAACTTGAAAAGGAAGGAAACCAAACTTTTTTACAGATGGGTCCACGCTCGGGCGGTAAAACTTCACCGCTTGAGCGCCAGGGTCCGCGTTCGGGTGGTAAAAAATTACCGCTCGGGAACCGAGTTTCTGGAAGTTTTCCCTCGGATAGTAAGAGTGGCGCTCGGGCGGTAAAAAGTTACCGCTCAGGCGCCGAGCAACTGGACTCCGTGACTTGCAATACTAAAACAATACGATTCGTGAACCACTCCATCGAGACTCATCCTAGGACACTATGACGCTGAACCGAATCCATATAGACGCCCCAAAAATTCCCAAAGAAATGACGCACCACACCCAACGCAATAAAACCCATAAACTCAAATTTTGACACCGATTGTTTCTTACGATTTCTAATGCAACCAACGATTATCGACACGAAACAAAGCATCAAAACTCATCCCAAACTCATACTCCATATACCTAAACACAGCAGCGATCACCCGACGGTTCCCAACGAAGCCTGCAACAAATAAACTTCAAGAACACATCAATAATATATTTTCAGAAAACGCAGTTTGAGCAGTCCCACGAAAATCACCATAACACATTCAATTTTTATCCAAATATTTCGAATTTACTGTCAAATCGAAGGTATCAAAATGTTCTACGTTTCATATGTTGACACATTTTCCTAAAAGTCGACCGAAAAATCGCAGTATTTAAAATGACAGCAAACTTCGAGTTTTCAGATATAAAATCGTTTCAAAACCGATCCAACAAATATTTGCTCAAACTTTTGCTTAACATTCACATGTTTTCATACAATAAACATCAAAATATTTACTATGAAAAGATCGATACAGAAACGAAAGAATATACATGTCTTTTGATAATTGAAAATACCGAAACGACGATACCGACGCGAGGAGGATGCGAGAGACAATCCGAGACGAACGTGGTGCTAATTTCCTTGAAGAAAACTCTCGAAAAGGTGCTGGAGAAGAAAGGGAGGGGCGGTTGTTCTCTCTTGGGAAAGAACCCTAGGTTTTCTTCTCTCAAAACAATAAAAGTTGAATGAAATATGTGTTTGTGTTTTGTCGTGTAAGTGTGTGTGAAAATAGTTGTGTGCGTGTATTTAGGTAGTAAATTAGGGAAATAAATTGTTTAATTAGTAATTAGCAATTAATTTAATATACTAACTCTCCCCTAATTATAATAAAATATCTAAATTTAAAATAACTTGCACAAGTGTCAAAACTTTTAAAAGTTTAAAGATCATAAAATACTACATAAATAATTTGAGTTTTAAAAATGATAAAACCAAATAATTATTTGAAATGCCCCATCCTTAACTTAAAATAAAATACTACGTTTAAATTGTAAAACTCGTCGCCGGTCTCTTCTCCTCGATCCCGTATCGGATGATCGCCTGAAACATGAAGCTCGAAAAACATTTAACGTGCATCACATAAACATAATTAATTTAAAATAATGCATTTAAATAAATCATGCATGGCTAAAACTCATTTTAAATTAAAATAAATGATTTAACCATTTAAATAATTGCATGAGTTTTACGTATACTGATTTTGGGCTCTACAGTTCGGTAACCAAGTAAGATTTTCATTCAAAAATAGATGTTGTAAATAATCCAATCATATGGATCTCTTTGGTCCAATACCAGTTGTAACGCCCCGAAAATTTAAAGGTCCACGCAAACAACATGCGCAAATTATTAAATTCTTTGTGCATTTCAATTAATTGTTTTAATTACATAAATTAAATATGTTGTACATATTTACATGTTTAAAATATATTTTTCTACATTGTTGCATTAAAGTGTATTTTTAAAGGTTATTCGAGTTGCGATCGAGGAACGGAGACCGAGGGCTGAAAAATAGAAAATGTTTTTATTAAATAATTATTTTAAATTATTTAAATTAAAATATGGGTTATGCTTTTTATTATTTTTTGAAAATAAGGGGTTTTGAGGTGATGTTATATGCCGGGACGTAAATTTTATCGGTGTTGGTTTTTCAACTAAAATACGAGTTTTTTGGCAACCTGGCTAATAAATTCATAAATTTATTTAAACAAAAGCTTTGTTAATATGTTATTAAATCCTAATTAAAACTAATGGGCTTAATTTAGAGGCTTAATAAGCCTAAAAGCCTTGTTGGTATTTAATTGGTATTTAAAGTGCTAAATCACCAAAACCCTTCACTTTGCAACAAAGAACTCTCGGCCACTCACTTTTAAATTCTGAAAAACTCTCTCCCAACTCACAACACACACGGCACTATACTCTTGGCTTTTTGGAAGAGAAGTTTCGAAGGGTCCAAGGAAAAAAAGCTAATGTTTCGATCCGTTCTTCGTCGTCAACGTTATTTCGTGCGTATAAAACGCAAAGGCATGCCATAATCTCCTTTTTGCTCATCATTCACATCATAGTAATTATTTAAAATCGGTTCGCATGGAAAACAAGTTGCAACATGAAATATTTTCGGTTTTGTGTCATATGCAAATTTTTAAGGCTTGAATTTGAGGAAAAAAAATCATGTTTGTTATGTGGTTAAAGGGGCTGCCATGATTAGGAATTATTATGGGATGATTTACACATGTTTTAGAGTCATAAAAATCACTACAACGTTGCACAAACATGAATAATACAAGCTGGAACATATTCTGTCATGGTGTACCTTAGGGGCTCGGTTGTTGGGCATAGTTGCTGGGCTTTGGTTCGGCTGTGACCAGAGCTTGGCTAGGGTCTGATATGGGTCAAGGGAAGAGTCCTAGCCACGCTAGGACTCGAGACAAGAGGCTGGGAAGGAGTCCTAGCAGGCTAGGACTCCAACCCGTGAGCTGCATGGATGTTGCGTAGGTTTCAGAAACTGGGCAGGAAGAGTTGGCTCGGCCTGGGGGCCTTGGGCTGGGCTATGACAAGTCATTAGGGTCCTAAGATTGTGCTTGTTGGGGTGGTTCATGGTCTGCTTGTCTAGGGAAATTGGTGGAAACAGAAAACAACAGCTGTACAAGAATGGGGCTCACGTGAAGGCTGGTGCAAGGCTTCTGGTGTTTTAGGGGCTTGGGTCGTTCCAGGGTCTGGGGCAGTGGTTATGGTAGTGCCTTAGGGTCCTAGGTTGAGTCTTGTTGTGGTGGTTCATGGGCTGGATTGTCTGGTAGAGCGCTGGAACTAGAAACTCGAAAGCTTCACAGAAATTGGCCTCACATGAGGGGCAGTCACGTTTCTGATTTTTGGGACTTATGTGCTGGTTTTGAGTAAAAATGGGCTTAACCATGGTCTTAATTTGTGTCTAAGGGTATTGTATAGGGCCTGGTTCGGGTCCGGTTCGAGTCGATTTAATCATGAAGTGGTTAGAAGCACGTATGTCTCATTTGCTCAAGGGTGCCTAGGTGGGTTTGTGGGCTGTTTCTGCAGCTTAGGTGTTGCTTCGGTTTGGGAGCTTAGGGTCAGGTCCAATGGGTTCTAATGGTCCAGGAGGGTGCCTAGATGGGTTGGCTAGGTTTTGGCTCAAGGTGGCTCGGGCGTGGCTCGAGTAAATTAGGAGATGACTCGGTGTGTTCGATAAAGTGTCTATTTCGAAAATTAAATGGCTAAAAATAAATCCATGTGTCCACGGGTGTGGTTCATGATTTGGAAGGGTAGAAGAAATCTTAAAAATGTTATGTTAAAAATTTGGGATTAAAATAACGTGTTTTGGATTTATTCGCGATTTAATCGCCGCACGAAACGCTAATGTTGCGACTTTGTTTGTTGCACTCCCAAGAGCAGATTGTCCACAAGTTGTATAATTCGATTAGTTCGAATATCGTATCCACGAGGAAGCTAAGGTAATTACAAGTTCACTACAATGTCTTTTTGTTTTTGTTCTTGTTTTTTAGTTGTTTGAACCTTTAATTGGTAATTTTTAATTGTTCAAATTTTAATTAAGTAGTTGAGATTAAAGGATCCACTCTTGGTATTTTAATAAAGTTAACATTAACGAACATTATTGAAATCCACTTAATAAAATGGTTCCAATATATTAAATAATCATATTTATATTATGTTATATATTATTATCTTATAAGTATATAATATATACCAAAACTTATAAATGTTGTCAAGTATTTATTGTGCTATATATATATTTGTAAACACTAAATCAAGGTTCCCACTTTAAATGGTTGGTAAAACCAAACTAACATTTAAATGGTACCAAGAAATTAATATTATGATATATTTATATATAGTAAATCAAGGTTCCCACTTTAAATGGTTGGTAATACCAAACTAACATTTAAATGGTTCCAAGAATTTAGTGTAACATATAACAACAATAAATCAAAACTCCCATTTATAAGTAGGGTATAAAAATGCTTAAAGAAATAAATTTAACATAAACAATAAATAATGATTAAATAATATAAAAAATAGATTCTTACCTTTTAGTAACCTTATTATCATGCTAAGAGTTTCACCTTTTCATCTCAACTTTAGGAAGTTAGCTATTCATTATTCAAAGTGTAAAACTTTGAATATGAAATTAACATGCTAATTATATTTAAATGAAGAAATAAAGGAAAAATATAGAGAGAAATATTATGAACTCAAAGGTTTGTTCATAGAATGAGGGATATCTCAATACATTACAATGCACCCCTATTTATAGCCAAATTTGGGGAGACAACCACAAATAAAATATTATTTTTTACACATAAGTCTTCATTGGTATTCCAAGATATTATATTATATTACACATCACTTTTGAAAATCTTCTTCTCCGAATTTGCTTCTTCACATAAAAAGAAACATGTGGATAATTGAGTTGTCTAGTTGTGGTATTTTTTTCAGACCATTTGACCAAGTAATTTGAGAGATATGGTCAAAATACTAGAGCAGGGTAAAACTGCCACTCATTTGGTAACTTTATTTGTTGCTTAATTTGATCCCAATTGTGAGAGGATTTTTATCTCATGCTTGCCACCAATATTATAGATATTAACATCAACTTTTTACACGTCCAAGAATCATCTTAATCCCATTTTCAACGCCAAGTTTATTCTTGTTTTATCGAACCTGTAAAAAATAGTAAAAACTTGTAATTACACAACAACTTATATTTTATACAATTTATTATAAAACATATAATATTTAAACATTTAATAAAACAAAAATTATATATTTATATTATAAAACATTTAATTAATGTACAATTTTTATGTTTATCACACCTCCCAACCAGCTTATTGCTAGTCCCTAGCAATTTAAGCGTTAATAGCAATACAAAATATATTGATTAATTTAAATAGAAATGTAATCAAAACTATCTAAGTGTTTAAATTAAATTTGAAAACTGTCAAAGTTATATCAAGATCATCATAATTATAATTTATGAAATAATTTGAGATGATCAGTTCAAAGCTTATTTCAGGTAGTTAAATGTACACGGCCTTCAGAAATTCCTAGTAAGAGTCTCAACTCCATATCCTCACAGGTTAATAAATGTTTCAATTTATGGCAACGATTTCTCTCATGGAGTTGGAATACAGATAAATGCTCAGAAAAATGGTTTACAGAATGCAGACAGACAAACGAGCCAAACTAATCAAAAGATAAAAAATCCATTGATTCAAAATCTAGTTGTTCTTATTATATATTTTTTCCTGTTATTTTTTTTTCATAACAACATGGAATCAGACTAAGTTTATGCTTCTTGACCACATATTTATTTAATTTGTACAATAAATTTCTCTTTTTTTTTATGAGAGATATATGGGTCGTAGAATATAACTTAAAAATTACATAGATCTTCAATATCTTTCTTTTTGTATTTTTCTCCTTTTTTTTCAGGAAATATCATTTTTTTTTTCAAAATAAGAACTCAAGATCTAAACAATAGATAGTCTCTCTCATGATGAATAAAGGCTCGAAGGCTATTTTCTCAGTCCTCTCCACTCACTCACAAAATATGTGTGAGTTTAAAATTTTAGACACTCTTATAAAGTATATCTTGGGCCATATACTTTAATACCTGATTTTATCACAATGGTTAATCACTCAAAAAGATTTCATAAATAATATTTTTATATTGATCATAATTTTAGAATTGACTTTTTTTTTCAAATAAAAATTTAAACTTTCTTAAATAGATTAATGCATGTTCTAATTTAAATCTTTCAAACATGTAATGTATGACATTTTTGCAAAAATTACTAAGATGCAAACAATAAACATGATTTTATTTTAAAATAATATATATTTTTTTTATTTTTTTTAATTTTTATTTTTTAGTTTGTTCTCTCCCCAATCAGAATAAGACATTGTCCCTAATGTCAAAATAACTTTTAATAAAGAGTACATAATGAAAGAGATATCACCTGGAATTTTATTGAAGATAACAAACTGAAACAAACGCAAACCAATCCACGACTTTTGAATCAATGATCCAACTTCCTTTTCTTACTCCTTGATTGCGACCAATTGATCTTTGTTATCATCGGATCAGGCTTATGAACAAAAGCTTCCAAATCATCAATTAATTGGTCGGCAGTCGAAGCAAAGATGAGCATCCGTCGTGAATTTTCTGAAATGAAATTCTGTTTCGCAGCTTTATCAAGAAATGTAAACAAACTGTCATAATAATTATTGATATTCAACAAGCCCACAGGTTTGTTATGGATATTAAGTAGTGCCCAAGAAACAGTGTGAAAAATTTCTTCTAATGTACCAAAACCACCTGGTAGTGCGATAAAAGCATCAGAATTTTCAATCATTTGAGTGATTCTTTCATACATAGAAAAAACTTTTAATTCCTCCCCAATCGTAACACCTGTAATATTTCCTTCAGCTAAAGCTGTAGGAATAATACACAAAACCTGACTACCTCCAAGATGAGCAGATGTTGAAACAGATCTCATTAACCCAATATTACCTCCCTCATATACCAAGTGAATTTTTCTCTCAGCCAATATCTTTTCAAGATTATTCGCTGCTTCTACAAACACTTCATTTTTTCCAGGACTCGACCCACAAAATACACAAATATTTTTCAATGTTTGTGCAGAGGATCCAGCCATGTTTTTACTTTCTTTTTTTGTCTGCGAAAATAGAGAGAAAGATGAGAGATTTTATAGGGGTAATATGTTATCATGACAAAACTATGGGTCAAATCTGTAAACAGAATAAATAGTAAAAACAATAATGACACACATGCATATAAACAGTAGTGTGATTGTGGCTCACAATTTTCCTCTGGTTTTACATCCAGAAACGGCTTCAACGCCTTCTATGAGTCGAGGATATGCTTCCCATCCAATTTTCTTATAAATTGGCAAACAGGGTCTTTTTTAGTCGAATTCCCAAGACTATGACGCTCATCTTGGAATTGTTTCCATAAACAGAGAAGTTCAATATGCACATGTCCAGTAGAATGCGTCTCAAGAGTCAATAAGATGTTATCCCAAAAAACAGTGTGAAAAATTTCTTCTAATGTACCAAAACCACCTGGTAGTGCGATAAAAGCATCAGAATTTTCAATCATTTGAGTGATTCTTTAATACATAGAAAAAACTTTTAATTCCTCCCCAATCGTAACACCTGTAATATTTCCTTCAGCTAAAGCTGTCGGAATAATACCCAAAACCTGACTACCTCCAAGATGAGCAGATGTTGAAACAGATCCCATTAACCCAATATTACCTCCCCCATATACCAAGTGAATTTTTCTCTCAGCCAATATCTTTCCAAGATTATTCGCTGCTTCTACAAACACTTCATTTTTTCCAGGACTCGACCCACAAAATACACAAATATTTTTCAATGTTTGTGCAGAGTATCCAGCCATGTTTTTACTTTCTTTTTTTGTCTGCGAAAATAGAGAGAAAGATGAGAGATTTTATAGGGGTAATATGTTATCATGACAAAACTATGGGTCAAAGCTGTAAACAGAATAAATAGTAAAAACAATAATGACACACATGCATATAAACAGTAGTGTGATTGTGGCTCACAATTTTCCTCTGGTTTTACGTCCAGAAACGGCTTCAACGCCTTCTATGAGTCGAGGATATGCTTCCCATCCAATTTTCTTATAAATTGGCAAACAAGGTCTTTTTTAGTCGGATTCCCAAGACTATGACACTCATCTTGGAATTGTTTCCATAAACGGAGAAGTTCAATATGGACATGTCCACTAGAATGCGTCTCAAGAGTCAATAAGATGTTATCTAAAGACTCCTTACTCAGCCCATTCTTAATGAAACCAATTTTATCTTCTCTGTTATTGGAAACACATCCCAAAGATCTGCATCATTTGTCACAAGTCCATCTTGCACACTTATGACAAACCCCTAAACTTTTGGCCCTTCGTTTTTTCGCATAAGTGCTTTTTCCTAATCCAGGCAAATACCGAATGAGCAATGATTGTGGAACTTCTCCCCCTAATCGGACCTTAGCTTCTATTACAAGACGAATATCTTCTGGAATTCCTTTTTGCATTAGCAATCTCAATCTTTCACACCTTCCTGCATAAATTTTTCTTAGAACGTTTTCAGAAAAAGAGGGAAAATATTTACAAATTTTTGAGAGAATTTCATCCATTTTGAAAAGAAAAGAAATGATTTTTTTTTTATTTTTGTATCAGCAATTGTGAGAAACTAATTTAACCGACTATGAGAGTCACGGAGTACTGTTATCCTCCATTTAACCGGAAAAACAAACAGATTAAGGAAACCTGAAATAAAAACAAACAAAATTAAATTCAACATAAAAATTTAAGGACCAGAAAGGGAAATAAACTCTTCTTGAAAGATTTCATTTTCTAAAAATGGTTTAAGCCTTTGTCCATTTACTTTAAAAATATCACCATTTTTAGGATTTTCAATATCCACAGCTCCATAAATATACACATGCTTTACAACATATGGGCCTGTCCATCTTGATCGTAATTTTCCTGGGAATATGTGAAGTCGAGAATTATAAAGCAAAACTTTTTTACCAATCTCAAAAGATTTTCTTAGAATTGTTTTATCATGAAATGATTTGATTTTTGCTTTATAAATCCTTGAATTCTCATACGCGTCATTTCTGAGTTCATCAAGTTCATAAAGTTGCAATTTACGCAATTTGTTGGCATCATCCATGCTTGAATTTAAAGTTTTGATCGCCCAATAAGCTTTATGTTCCAATTCCACAGGCAAATGACAATGTTTTCCATAAACCAACCTATATGGAGACATATTCAATGATGTTTTAAAAGCTGTTCGATATGCCCAAAGTGCATCATTAAGTCGCAGAGACCAATCTTTTCTATTTGAGTTAACAGTTTTTTCCAAAATTTGCTTTATCTCCCTATTAGCTAATTCAACTTGTCCATTTGTTTGAGGATGATAAGGAGTAGTTACTTTATGAGTAATACCATATTTTTTCATTAATTAAGCAAATGGTTTATTAACAAAGTGAGTTCCCCCATCACTTATCATGGCTCGAGGAATTCCAAATCTATTAAAAATATTTTCTTTTAAAAATTTTATGACGATTTTATGATCATTTTTTCGACAGGGAATTGCCTCTATCCATTTGGAAACATAATCAACTGCAACTAAAATATACAAGTATCCAAACGACGGTGGAAAAGGTCCCATAAAATCAATTCCCCAACAGTCAAAGATTTCAATTTCAATGATAGGATTCAAAGGCATCATGTTTCTTTTTGAAATCGCACCCAATTTTTGACAATTTTCACAGATCTTGCAGATTTCGTGGGTGTCTTTAAACAAAGTGGGCCAATAAAATCCACAAGGCAAGATTTTTGCAGCCGTTTTCTTTGAAGAAAAATGTCCTCCGCATGCTTCTGAATGACAAAATTTAATGACACTACTTACCTCATTGTCGGGTATGCAACGTCGAAAAATTTGATCCGGACAATACTTGAATAGATACGGATCATCCCAATAGAAGTTTTTTACCTCATTCAAAAATTTTCTTTTATCTTAAGAACTCCATTGCGGTGGCATTTTTCCTGTCACAAGAAAATTTACTTTGTTAGCAAACCAAGGTGTCGTAGTAACTGAAGTACTGCACCGACTGCATAATCACTCTCATCGCACATGATTTCAAATGGTAAAGACCAATCAGGAGGTTGCATGATAGGAGCTGATGTTAAATGTCGAATGATTTTATCAAAAGCATTTTGACATTCTTGAGTCCACTCAAATGCAGTGTCTTTTGTTAAGAGGTTACAAATGGGTTTAGAGATTAAACTAAAGTCCTTTATAAACCTCCTATAAAATCCAGCATGTCCCAAAAATGAGCGAATTTCTTTAATGGTTTTTGGAGGGGGTAAATTGGCAATGACATCAACTTTTGCTTTATCAACTTCAATTCCATGAGATGACACGACATGTCCCAAAACAATTCCAGAAGTAATCATGTAACGATATTTTTCCCAATTTAAAATAAGACCTTTTTCCTCGCATCTTTTTAAAACTTTTTCCAAATTTTCAAGACAATTATCAAATGTATTCACAAAGACAGTTAAATCATCCATGAAAATTTCCAAAAAATTTTCAACCATGTCGCAAAAAATGCTTAGCATACATCTTTGAAATGTTGCTGGGGCATTGCATAATCCAAATGGCATCCTTCTAAATGCAAATGTTCCAAAAGGACATGTGAATGTAGTTTTATCTTGATCTTCGAGTGCAATGGGAATTTGATAATAACCTGAATATCCATCAAGAAAACAGTAGTATGGATGACCTGCTACTCTTTCTAAAATTTGATCCAAAAATGGTAATGGAAAATGATCTTTTCTAGTGGCGTCATTTAATTTTCTATAATCAATACACATCCGCCAACTAGATGGGACTCGACTTGTTAACAATTCACGTTTTTCATTTTTTATCACTGTGATGCCAGAATTTTTTGGAACTACTTGTGTTGGGCTTACCCACTTACTATCAGAAATAGGGTAGATAATCCCAACATCAAGTAGTTTGAGAACTTCAGTTTTCACAACATCTTTCATGTGTGGATTTAATCTCCTTTGTGGTTGTTGAGATGTTTTAGCATTTTCTTCTAAATGAATTTTGTGTGTGCAAATTAGTGGATTAATGCCCTTGAGATCTTTTAATGTCCAACCAATTGCATTTTTATGTCTTTTAAGCATATCAACTAATTTACCTTCTTGATCACTTTCTAGTTTGGAAGAAATTACCACCGGATATGTTTCATCTTCTCCAAGAAATGCATACTTCAATTCTTCTGGCAAGGGTTTTAACTCCAATATGGGTGGTTCGTCTTTGTTCTCATATTTTGCATCAAATTCTTTCTCTGATCTTGGTAACGAGTGATACCTGATAAAATCATCAAGATCAATTTCAATATTTTCTTTAACAGTTTCAATTGAACAAATATCTAATTGATCACGAGTACTCCCTTCTTGAATGTTTTCTTCCACAAGAGTTTCAATAAGATTTTCATCTTCACTTTCATCTCCTTTGTCATGTGGTTGCTTACAAAGATTAAAAACATTGAGCTCCAAGGTCATGTTACCAAATGAAAACTTCATTATTCCATTCCTGCAATTTATAAGAGCATTAGAAGTTGCTAAAAATGGACGTCCCAGAATTACAGGAATTGCATTACAAGCTTCGATAGGTTGCGTATCTAAAACTATGAAATCGACAGGATATACAAAGTTATCAACTTGAACCAATACGTCTTCTACCATACCTCTTGGCACCTTAACAGATCTATCGGCAAGTAAAAGTGTTACCGAAGTAGGTTTTAACTCGCCTAGATTGAGTTCTTGATAAACTGAATATGGAAGTAAATTCACACTAGCTCCAAGATCAAGCAAGGATTTTTTAATCTTTCGTTCTCCAATAATATATGAAATAGTAGGACAACCAGGGTCTTTGTATTTCAAAGTATTATTATTTTGAATGATTGCACTTACTTGTTCGGCTAAAAATGCTTTCTTTTTCACATTCAATTTTCTTTTCACAGTTCACAAGTCTTTCAAAAATTTGGCATATGATGGTACCTGTTTTATTGCATCTAATAAAGGAAATTTTAACTTTTACTTGTTTAAAAATATCATATATATCAGAATTCAAATTTGATTTTTTTGTATTTTTCAATGCATGAGGGAATGGTGGTGACACTGTCTGTTGAATCTCCTCTTCGCAAGTTATGGGTTCCACTTCCTTACCCTTTGGAGTTGATTTATCATCATCTTCACAAGGTTCAAGAATGGATTTTTCCACAACCTTACCACTTCGAAGGGTAATAACAGATTTTACCTGATCCATCGGTTGAGTTCCGGAAGTTTCAGTTTGTGAATGATGATCCTTGGGATTAGGCAGAGGTTGTGAAGAAAATTTACCTTTTTCATGAACATTAAGTGCAGATGCAAATTTAGCAAGAGTATCTTTCAAATCTGTCATGCTTTGAGCAGTTTGAGTATTGATAGACTCTTGCTTTGCAATGAAAGAATTCAATGTATGTTCCAAATTTCTTTTAGGTGGAGGAACATAAGGTGCATAATTTTGAAAATTTTGTTGATTTTGGAAATGTGGTTGTGAAAATTGTGCAGCATTATCATTCCTCCAACTAAAATTTGGATGATTTCGCTAACCTGGATTGTAATTTTGAGAAAATGGTTCAAAATTTGGCCTTTTGAAATTGTTCAAAACATTGACTTGTTCATGTAGACAATCTTTAAAAGAGGGCAATGTGGGACAATCTTTTGTAGAATGATCACTTGTATCACAGATGTGACACGCAATTTCTTGAATAGCTTTTAATTAACCTTTTTTTTTTTCAATTCAAGTGCCTCAACTTCGTTTATCATGATCATGTTGAGATTGAATTTCATCTTCATTTTTCTTGGATGGGTTCATCCGCCATGTTTTGTAAAAATAAATGGTTATTTAGAATGAGTCGACCACTAAGTGTACGTGACCAAATGCTCATGCAAATTCAAATGCAAAAGAATAAAAACACACAAAAGCAATAAAAATTCAAATAAAGAAAAATAAACTATAAACAAAATTAAATAGACTTCAAATTAAATTATACTTCCCCGGCAGCGGCGCCAAAAACTTGTTGCGACTTTGATTGTTGCACTCCCAAGAGCAGGTTGTCCACAAGTAGTATAATTCGATGAGTTCGAATATCGTATCCACGAGGAAGCTAAGGTAATTACAAGTCCACTACAATGTCTTTTTGTTTTTGTTCTTGTTTTTTAGTTGTTTGAACCTTTAATTGGTAATTTTTAATTGTTCAAATTTTAATTAAGTAGTTGAGATTAAAGGATCCACTCTTGGTATTTTAATAAAGTTAACATTAACGAACATTATTGAAATCCACTTAATAAAATGGTTCCAATATATTAAATAATCATATTTATATTATGTTATATATTATTATCTTATAAGTATATAATATATACAAAAACTTATAAATGTTGTCAAGTATTTATTGTGCTATATATATATTTGTAAACACTAAATCAAGGTTCCCACTTTAAATGGTTGGTAAAACCAAACTAACATTTAAATGATACCAAGAAATTAATATTATGATATATTTATATATAGTAAATCAAGGTTCCCACTTTAAATGGTTGGTAATAACAAACTAACATTTAAATGGTTCCAAGAATTTAGTGTAACATATAGCAACAATAAATCAAAACTCCCACTTATAAGTAGGGTATAAAAATTCTTAAAGAAATAAATATAACATAAACAATAAATAATGATGAAATAATATAAAACATAGATTCTTACCTTTTAGTAACCTTATTATCATGCCAAGAGTTTCACCTTTTCATCTCAACTTTAGGAAGTTAGCTATTCATTATTCAAAGTGTAAAACTTTGAATATGAAATTAACATGCTAATTATATTTAAATGAAGAATAAAGGAAAAATATAGAGAGAAATATTATGAACTCAAAGGTTTGTTCATAGAATGAGGGGTATCTCAATACATTACAATGCACCCCTATTTATAGCCAAATTTGGGGAGACAACCACAAATAAAATATTATTTTTTTACACATAAGTCTTCATTGGTATTCCAAGATATTATATTATATTACACATCACTTTTGAAAATCTTCTTCTCCGAATTTGCTTCTTCACATAAAAAGAAACATGTGGATAATTGAGTTGTCTAGTTGTGGTATTTGTTTCAGACCATTTGACCAAGTAATTTGAGAGATATGGTCAAAATACTAGAGCATGGTAAAACTGTCACTCATTGGGTAACTTTATTTGTTACTTAATTTGATCCCAATTGTGAGAGGATTTTTATCTCATGCTTGCCACCAATATTATAGATATTAACATCAACTTTCTACACGTCCAAGAATCATCTTAATCCCATTTTCAACGCCAAGTTTATTCTTGTTTTATCGAACTTGTAAAAAATAGTAAAAACTTGTAATTACACAACAACTTATATTTTATACAATTTATTATAAAACATATAATATTTAAACATTTAATAAAACAAAAACTATATATTTATATTATAAAACATTTAATTAATGTACAATTTTTATGTTTATCAAACCTCCCAACCAGCTTATTGCTAGTCCCGAGCAATTTAAGCGTTAATAGCAATACAAAACATATTGATTAATTTAAATAGAAATGAAATCAAAACTATCTAAGTGTTTAAATTAAATTTGAAAACTGTCAAAGTTATATCAAGATCATCATAATTATAATTTATGAAATAATTTGAGATGATCAATTCAAAGCTTATTTCAGGTAGTTAAATGTACACGACCTTCAGAAATTCCTAGTAAGAGTCTCAACTCCATATCCTCACAGGTTAATAAATGTTTCAATTTATGGCAACGATTTCTCTCATGGAGTTGGAATACAGATAAGTGCTCAGAAAAATGGTTTACAGAATGCAGACAGACAAACGAGCCAAACTAATCAAAAGATAGAAAATCCATTGATTCAAAATCTAGTTGTTCTTATTATATATTTTTTCCTGTTATTTTTTTTTTCATAACAACATGGAATCAGACTAAGTTTATGTTTCTTGACCACATATTTATTTAATTTGTACAATAAATTTCTCTCTTTTTTTTTATGAGAGATATATGGGTCGTAGCATATAACTTAAAAATTACATAGATCTTCAATATCTTTCTTTTTGTATTTTTCTCCTTTTTTTTCAGGAAATATCATATTTTTTTCAAAATAAGAACTCAAGATCTAAACAATAGATAGTCTCTCTCATGATCAATAAAGGCTCGAAGGCTATTTTCTCAGTCCTCCCCACTCACTCACAAAATATGTGTGAGTTTAAAATTTTAGGCACTCTTATAAGGTATATCTTGGGCCATATACTTTAATACCTTATTTTATCACAATGGTTAATCATCAAAAAGATTTCATAAATCATATTTTTATATTGATCAGAATATTAAAATTGATTTTTTTTTCAAATAAAAATTTAAACATTCTTAAATAGATTAATGCATGTTCTAATTTAAATCTTTCAAACATGTAATGTATGACATTTTTGCAAAAATTACTAAGATACAAACAATAAACATGATTTTATTTTAAAATAATATATATATTTTTTTAATTTTTTTTAATTTTTTTTTAATTTTTTTTTAAGTTTGTTCTTCCCCCAATCAGAATATGACATTGTCCCTAATGTCAAAATAACTATTAATAAAGAGTACATAATGAAAGAGATATCACCTGATTTTATTGAAGATAACAAACTGAAACAAACGCAAATCAATCCACAACTTTTGAATCAATGATCCAACTTCCTTTTCTTACTGCTTGATTGCGACCAATTGATCTTTGTTATCATCGGATCAGGCTTATGAACAAAAGCTTCCAAATCATCAATTAATTGGTCGGCAGTCGAAGCACAGATGAGCATCCGTCGTGAATTTTCTGAAATGAAATTTTGTTCCACAGCTTTATCAAGAAATGTCAACAAACTGTCATAATAATTATTGATATTCAACAAGCCCACAGGTTTATTATGGATATTAAGTTGTGCCCAAGAAACAGTGTGAAAAATTTCTTCTAATGAACCCAAACCACCTGGTAGTGCAATAAAAGCATCAGAATTTTCAATCATTTGAGTGATTCTTTCATACATAGAAAAAACTTTTAATTCCTCCTCAATCGTAACACCTGTAATATTTCCTTCAGCTAAAGCTGTAGGAATAATACCCAAAAACCGACTACCTCCAAGATGAGCAGATGTTGAAACAGATCCCATTAACCCAATATTACCTCCCCCATATACCAAGTGAATTTTTCTCTCAGCCAATATCTTTCCAAGATTATTCGCTGCTTCTACAAACACTTCATTTTTTCCAGGACTCGACCCACAAAATACACAAATATTTTTCAATGTTTGTGCAGAGGATCCAGCCATGTTTTTACTTTCTTTTTTTGTCTGCGAAAATAGAGAGAAAGATGAGAGATTTTATAGGGGTAATAAGTTATCATGACAAAACTGTGGGTCAAAGCTGTAAACAGAATAAATAGTAAAAACAATAATGACACACATGCATATAAACAGTAGTGTGATTGTGGCTCACAATTTTCCTCTGGTTTTACGTCCAGAAACGGCTTCAACGCCTTCTATGAGTCGAGGATATGCTTCCCATCCAATTTTCTTATAAATTGGCAAACAAGGTCTTTTTTAGTCGGATTCCCAGGACTATGACACTCATCTTGGAATTGTTTCCATAAACGGAGAAGTTCAATATGGACATGTCCACTAGAATGCGTCTCAAGAGTCAATAAGATGTTATCTAAAGACTCCTTACTCAGCCCATTCTTAATGAAACCAATTTTATCTTTTCTGTTATTGGAAACACATCCCAAAGATCTGCATCATTTGTCACAAGTCCATCTTGCACACTTATGACAAACCCCTAAACTTTTGGCCCTTCGTTTTTTCGCATAAGTGCTTTTTCCTAATCCAGGCAAATACCGAATGAGCAATGATTGTGGAACTTCTCCTCCTAATCGGACCTTAGCTTCTATTACAAGACGAATATCTTCTGGAATTCCTTTTTGCATTAGCAATCTCAATCTTTCACACCTTCCTGCATAAATTTTTCTTAGAACATTTTCAGAAACAGAGGGAAAATATTTACAAATTTTTGAGAGAATTTCATCTATTTTGAAAAGAAAAGAAATGATTTTTTTTTTTATTTTTGTATCAGCAATTGTGAGAAACTGATTTAACCGACTATGAGAGTCACGGAGTACCGTTATCCTCCATTTAACCGGGAAAACAAAAAGACTAAGGAAACCTGAAATAAAAACAAACAAAATTAAATTCAACATAAAAATTTAAGGACCAGAAAGGGAAATAAACTCTTCTTGAAAGATTTCATTTTCTAAAAATGGTTTAAGCCTTTGTCCATTTACTTTTAAAATATCACCATTTTTAGGATTTTCAATATCCACAGCTCCATAAGTATACACAGCTTTACAACATATGGGCATGTCCATCTTGATCGTAATTTTCCTGGGAATATGTGAAGTCGAGAATTATAAAGCAAAACTTTTTTACCAATCTCAAAAGATTTTCTTAGAATTGTTTTATCATGAAATGATTTGATTTTTGCTTTATAAATCCTTGAATTCTCATACGCGTCATTTCTGAATTCATCAAGTTCATTAAGTTGCAATTTACGCAATTTGTTGGCATCATCCATGCTTGAATTTAAAGTTTTGATCGCCCAATAAGCTTTATGTTCCAATTCCACAGGCAAATGACAATGTTTTCCATAAACCAATCTATAGGGAGACATATTCAATGTGTTTTAAAAGTTGTTCGATATGCACAAAGTGCATCATTAAGTCGCAGAGACCAATCTTTTCTATTTGAGTTAACAGTTTTTTCCAAAATTTGCTTTATCTCCCTATTACCTAATTCAACTTGTCCATTTGTTTGAGGATGATAAGGAGTAGTTACTTTATGAGTAATACCATATTTTTTCATTAATGAAGCAAATGGTTTATTAACAAAGTGAATTCCCCCATCACTTATCATGGCTCGAGGAATTCCAAATCTATTAAAAATATTTTCTTTTAAAAATTTGATGACGATTTTATGATCATTTTTTCGACAGGGAATTGCCTCTATCCATTTGGAAACATAATCAACTGCAACTAAAATATACAAGTATCCAAACGACGGTGGAAAAGGTCCCATAAAATCAATTCCCCAACAGTCAAAGATTTCAATTTCAATGATAGGATTCAAAGGCATCATGTTTCTTTTGAAATCGCACCCAATTTTTGACAATTTTCACAGATCTTGCAGATTTCGTGGGTGTCTTTAAACAAAGTGGGCCAATAAAATCCACAAGGCAAGATTTTTGCAGCCGTTTTCTTTGAAGAAAAATGTCCTCCGCATGCTTCTGAATGACAAAATTTAATGACACTACTTACCTCATTGTCGGGTATGCAACGTCGAAAAATTTGATCCGGACAATACTTGAATAGATACGGATCATCCCAATAGAAGTTTTTTACCTCATTCAAAAATTTTCTTTTATCTTAAGAACTCCATTGCGGTGGCATTTTTCCTGTCACAAGAAAATTTACTTTGTTAGCAAACCAAGGTGTCGTAGTAACTGAAAATAGATGTTCATCAGGAAAATTATCGTTAATTGGTGTCATTTCACAAGATGATCCTGTTACTAGTCTCGATAAATGATCGGCTACGACATTCTCGGTTCCTTTTTTATCTTTGATCACAATGTCAAATTATTGGAGCAACAAAATCCATCGTATCAGTCGTGGCTTTGCATCCTGTTTGGTAAACAAATATCTAATAGTAGAATGATCAGTAAACACAATAGTCGTTGATCCAATCAAATAAGAACGAAATTTATCTAATGCAAATATTACAGCAAGTAGTTCTTTTTCAGTTGTGGAGTAATTCATTTGAGCATTGTTTAAAGTTCTACTTGCATAATATATCACATAAGGCTTACCGTTTCTTCTTTGACCAAGTACTGCACCGACTGCATAATCACTCTCATCGCACATGATTTCAAATGGTAAAGACCAATCAGGAGGTTGCATGATAGGAGCTGATGTTAAATGTCGAATGATTTTATCAAAAGCATTTTGACATTCTTGAGTCCACTCAAATGCAGTGTCTTTTGTTAAGATGTTACAAATGGGTTTAGAGATTAAACTAAAGTCCTTTATAAACCTCTTATAAAATCCAGCATGTCCCAAAAATGAGCGAATTTCTTTAATGGTTTTTGGAGGGGGTAAATTGGCAATGACATCAACTTTTGCTTTATCAACTTCAATTCCATGAGATGACACGACATGTCCCAAAACAATTCCAGAAGTAATCATGTAATGACATTTTTCCCAATTTAAAATAAGACCTTTTTCCTCGCATCTTTTTTAAACTTTTTCCAAATTTTCAAGACAATTATAAAATGTATTCCCAAAGACAGTTAAATCATCCTTGAAAATTTCCAAACAATTTTCAACCATGTCGCAAAAAATGCTTAGCATACATCTTTGAAATGTTGCTGGGGCATTGCATATTCCAAATGGCATCCTTCTAAATGCAAATGTTCCAAAAGAACATGTGAATGTAGTTTTATCTTGATCTTCGAGTGCAATGGGAATTTGATAATAACCTGAATATCCATCAAGAAAACAGTAGTATGGATGACCTGTTACTCTTTCTAAAATTTGATCCAAAAATGGTAATGGAAAATGATCTTTTCTAGTGGCGTCATTTAATTTTCTATAATCAATACACATCCGCCAACTAGATGGGACTCGACTTGTTAACAATTCGCGTTTTTCATTTTTTATCACTGTGATGCCAGAATTTTTTGGAACTACTTGTGTTGGGCTTACCCACTTACTATCAGAAATAGGGTAGATAATCCCAACAGCAAGTAGTTTGAGAACTTCAGTTTTCACAACATCTTTCATGTGTGGATTTAATCTCCTTTGTGGTTGTTGAGATGTTTTAGCATTTTCTTCTAAATGAATTTTGTGTGTGCAAATTAGTGGATTAATGCCCTTGAGATCTTTTAGTGTCCAACCAATTGCATTTTTATGTCTTTTAAGCATATCAACTAATTTATCTTCTTGATCACTTTCTAGTTTGGAAGAAATTACCACCGGATATGTTTCATCTTCTCCAAGAAATGCATACTTCAATTCTTCTGGCAAGGGTTTTAACTCCAATATGGGTGGTTCGTCTTTGTTCTCATATTTTGCATCAAATTCTTTCTCTGATCCTGGTAACGAGTGATACCTGATAAAATCATCAAGATCAATTTCAATATTTTCTTTAACAGTTTCAATTGAACAAATATCTAATTGATCACGAGTACTCCCTTCTTGAATGTTTTCTTCCACAAGAGTTTCAATAAGATTTTCATCTTCACTTTCATCTCCTTTGTCATGTGGTTGCTTACAAAGATTAAAAACATTAAGCTCAAATGTCATGTTACCAAATGACAACTTTATTATTCCATTCCTGCAATTTATAAGAGCATTAGAAGTTGCTAAAAATGGACGACCCAGAATTACAGGAATTGCATTACAAGCTTCGATAGGTTGTGTATCTAAAACTATGAAATCGACAAGATATACAAAGTTATCAACTTGAACCAATACGTCTTCTACCACACCTCTTGGCACCTTAACAGATCTATCGACAGGTAAAAGTGTTACCGAAGTAGGTTTTAACTCGCCTAGATTGAGTTCTTGATAAACTGAATATGGAAGTAAATTCACACTAGCTCCAAGATCAAGCAAGGCTTTTTTAATCTTTCGTTCTCCAATAATATATGAAATAGTAGGACAACCAGGGTCTTTGTATTTCAAAGTATTATTATTTTGAATGATTGCACTTACTTGTTCGGCTAAAAATACTTTCTTTTTCACATTCAATTTTCTTTTCACAGTGCACAAGTCTTTCAAAAATTTGGCATATGATGGTACCTGTTTTATTGCATCTAATAAAGGAATATTAACTTTTCTTGTTTTAAAATATCATATATATCAGAATTCAAATTTGATTTTTTTGTATTTTTCAATGCATGAGGGAATGGTGGTGACAGTGTCTGTTGAACCTCCTCTTCGCAAGTTATGGGTTCCACTTCCTTACCTTTTGGAGTTGATTTATCATCATCTTCACAAGGTTCAAGAATGGATTTTTCCACAACCTTACTACTTCGAAGGGTAAGAACAGATTTTACCTGATCCATCGGTTGAGTTCCAGAAGTTCCAGTTTGTGAATGATGATCCTTGGGATTAGATGTTGTGAAGGAAATTTACCTTTTTCATTAACATTAAGTGCAGATACAAATTTAGCAAGAGTATTTTTCAAATCTGTCATGATTTGAGCAGTTTGAGTATTGATAGACTCTTGCTTTGCAATGAAAGAATTCAATGTATCTTCAAAATTTCTTTTAGGTGGAGGAACCTAAGGTGCATAATTTTGAAAATTTTGTTGATTTTGGAAATGTGGTTGTGAAAATTGTGCAGCATTATTATTCCTTCCAACTAAAATTTGGATGATTTCGCCAACCTGGATTGTAATTTTGAGGAAATGCTTCAAAATTTGGCCTTTTGAAATTCTTCAAAACATTGACTTGTTCATGGAGACATTCTTTAAAAGAGGGCAAAGTGAGACAATCTTTTGTAGAATGATCACTTGTATCACAGATGTGACACGCAATTTCTTGAATAGCTTTTAATTGACCATTTTTTTCAATTCAAGTGCCTCAACTTTTCTTGCCAAAGAGGTAAATCTAGCTTGAAGATCATGTTCATCTTTGAGAGTGTACATACCTCCACCAGATGTAGGAGATTGAATCTTGTTTGATGGTTCGATTGTACCTATAGTGTCCCAATTTTGAGCATTTTCAGCTAATGAATCGAGATACTCAATTGCCTCGTTTGGATCTTTATCTTCAAATGTTCCATTACACATAAATTCAACCATTTGCCTATCTTTAGGTGTTAAGCCTTCATAAAATTGAGAAACAACTCTCCAAATTTCAAAACCATGATGTGGACAAAGATTAAGCAATTCTTTGTATCTATCCCAACACTGATAAAAAGTTTCTCCTTGTTTTTGAGTGAAAGTGATGATTTGCTTTTTGAAAGAATTTGTTCTATGAGATAGAAAAAACTTTTTCAAAAATTGTTGTTGCAATTCATCCCAAGTTCGAATGGATCCCGATCTAAGATTTTGTAGCCAAGTTTTAGCTTTATCTTTTAAAGAAAAAGGAAAAAGCTTAAGTCGAATGGTGTTCATGCTACAATTTAGATCATAATATGTGTTGCACACTTCTTCAAACTCTTGTAAATGCATGTATGGATTTTCAGAATCTAAGCCATGAAAATTGGGTAAAAGTTGGATAATACCAGGCTTAAAATTGAAATGAGATGCATCATGGGAAAAACTAGACATGAAGGTGCACTAGTACGTGTAGGATTCATGTGATCTCGAAGTGTTCTTCGTTTATCAAGATCATGTTGAGATTGAATTTCATCTTCCTTTTCTTGGATGGGTTCTTCCGCCATGTTTTGTAAAAATAAAGGGTTATTTAGAATGAGTCGACCACTAAGTGTACGTGACCAAATGCTCATGCAAATTCAAATGCAAAAGAATAAAAACACACAAAAGCAATAAAAATTCAAATAAAGAAAAATAAACTATAAACAAAATTAAATAGACTTCAAATTAAATTATACTTCCCCGGCAGCGGCGCCAAAAACTTGTTGCGACTTTGATTGTTGCACTCCCAAGAGCAGGTTGTCCACAAGTAGTATAATTCGATGAGTTCGAATATCGTATCCACGAGGAAGCTAAGGTAATTACAAGTCCACTACAATGTCTTTTTGTTTTTGTTCTTGTTTTTTAGTTGTTTGAACCTTTAATTGGTAATTTTTAATTGTTCAAATTTTAATTAAGTAGTTGAGATTAAAGGATCCACTCTTGGTATTTTAATAAAGTTAACATTAACGAACATTATTGAAATCCACTTAATAAAATGGTTCCAATATATTAAATAATCATATTTATATTATGTTATATATTATTATCTTATAAGTATATAATATATACAAAAACTTATAAATGTTGTCAAGTATTTATTGTGCTATATATATATTTGTAAACACTAAATCAAGGTTCCCACTTTAAATGGTTGGTAAAACCAAACTAACATTTAAATGGTACCAAGAAATTAATATTATGATATATTTATATATAGTAAATCAAGGTTCCCACTTTAAATGGTTGGTAATACCAAACTAATATTTAAATGGTTCCAAGAATTTAGTGTAACGTATAGCAACAATAAATCAAAACTCCCACTTATAAGTAGGGTATAAAAATGCTTAAAGAAATAAATATAACATAAACAATAAATAATGATTAAATAATATAAAACATAGATTCTTACCTTTTAGTAACCTTATTATCATGCCAAGAGTTTCACCTTTTCATCTCAACTTTAGGAAGTTAGCTATTCATTATTCAAAGTGTAAAACTTTGAATATGAAATTAACATGCTAATTATATTTAAATGAAGAAATAAAGAAAAAATATAGAGAGAAATATTATGAACTCAAAGGTTTGTTCATAGAATGAGGGATATCTCAATACATTACAATGCACCCTATTTATAGCCAAATTTGGGGAGACAACCACAAATAAAATATTATTTTTTTACACATAAGTCTTCATTGGTGTTCCAAGATATTATATTATATTACACATCACTTTTGAAAATCTTCTTATCCGAATTTGCTTCTTCACATAAAAAGAAACATGTGGATAATTGAGTTGTCTAGTTGTGATATTTTTTTCAGACCATTTGACCAAGTAATTTGAGAGATATGGTCAAAATACTAGAGCATGGTAAAACTGCCACTCCTTTGATAACTTTATTTGTTGCTTAATTTGATCCCAATTGTGAGAGGATTTTTTTCTCATGCTTGCCACCAATATTATAGATATTAACATCAACTTTCTACTAGGTCCAAGAATCATCTTAATCCCATTTGCAACGCCAAGTTTATTCTTGTTTTATCGAACCTGTAAAAAATAGTAAAAACTTGTAATTACACAACAACTTATATTTTATACAATTTATTATAAAACATATAATATTTAAACATCTAATAAAACAAAAACTATATATTTATATAATAAAACATTTAATTAATGTACAATTTTTATGTTTATCAGCTAATTAACGAGTTAATTGAAACGTCTAGTTTTAAGCTTTATAAAATTATGAAAAATTAGGTTTAAGCTCAAATAATTATAAAATTCTAAGTTTTAAATTTGGGAATTTTATATTAAGGTTTGGTTTAATTCGGGATTAAAACGCATTAATACGCACATTTAAAGATTAATTTAAAAGTTATCGATTTAAGCCAAATAAAAATATGTGAAAATTTATGTAAGCTTAAATAATTATTTGGGACATGTTAGAGTCAATGAATTCAAGAAAAAGTAAAAAACGGGAAATTTTACGTCTAGGGGTAAAACGGTTATTTTATACCTCGAAATTAGTAAACGTCATGGCAGTGCCCTAAATGCTGTTTTTATGATATTATGATTATTTTTAAATGTTTATTAAATGTTCATGATTAAATTATGATTTTTAAAATGTCTATGGGATTTTTATGATTTAAGGTTGACATTTAAAATACATAATGCATGCTTGGTTTCAAAACAAAAATATTATGTTATGCATGATTTTATAAAGTGATGAGAATATTAAACGTTGAAGGAAGTGAAGTAATTGTGACTATTGAGGTAACGGTAATAATGGAATATCGTGAGGGGAAAAGGCCCCAGAGGGAGCCCATTTATGAGAAAAGGCCCCAGAGAGAAACCCCGACGATCGTATTCTATTCGAAAGAGGATAGGCCAGGGCCCAGTTGACCGGTGAGAGTGTTGCTGGTGTCCCTCGCCGCCTAGTACTGTGGTTTCATGTAGATGGATCCATCGATTTTTGAGGTTTAAGTCATGTTGAGGAAAGTCACAATTAACGATCTGAATTCAACAAAGGAAAAGGAAAAGGAAAAGAAAAAGGAAAAATGTTTATGATCATGAAAAATGTTTTATATTATGTCATGTTGTGGAAAAAAGAAAGGTTAAGGTTTATGTTATGCATGTCATGAAAATGTTTATGCTTAAAGTTGATGCATCATTATGAAAATGTTTCTATTTAAAGTTCATGCATCATAAAAAAGTTTACGAAAATGTTCATGTTTGAAGTTTATGAATCTTCATGAAAACAATATTTTAAGTACAAGTATTTTTCATTGTTATATGTTGACTGTATTACGTAATACTTGTTATCAAGGATATGACGTGTTGAGTCTTTAGACTCACTAGTTGTGATTGATGCAGGTGATTATGATGATTATGTTAATGGAGGTCTTGATTGTTGATCTGACTGGACTGAAGGTGCACATAACCCGAGGACCGACGCTAGTTTTCCGGCACTAGTTATGATTTATGATTTCAAGTTATTTTAAAAATATTTTACGACTTTTTATTCATGTTTTGAGAGATTATAGTATGGGCTGTATTTCTCAATTATAAAGTTGGTTGTTTTATTTTAAAATGATGTCCAAAATATTTTATGTAATTTTTGGTGTTTCGGTCGATGCTAGGGAGGTTTTAAAAAAAAAATTCTAGTACTTTTAAAGCAATAAAAAGGGCAGACATTTCACCAGTCATGAGTTTAGGGGGAATGAAATACACCTTAGTAGTTGTGGATGACTTTTCAAGATTTGCTTGGGTTATTTTTCTCAAATCTAAAGACCAAACTGCTGGACAACTGATTGAACTCTTTAAAAGATTATTAAATGAAAAATCAGTTGGGATTGATTGAATAAGGTCTAATCGAGGGACTGAATTCATCAATCAAAGTTATTTACAATTCTTAGAAAATGCTGGAATCAAGCATGAGCTCTCAGCAGCAAGAACCCCTCAGCAAAATGGTGTAGCTGAGAGAAGAAATCGCACCCTTAAAGAAGCTGCTAGAACAATGCTTGCTGATTCTGGTATTTCTCAAAGATTTTGGGCAGAAGCAGTAAACACTGCATGCTATACTCGGAATAGATCAATGATTAAAAAGAATCATGTGAAAACACCATATGAGATTTGGCATGGAAGAAAAAATGTGGTCTCTTATTTCAAAATATTTGACTGAAAATGTTTTATTCTTGATAATGACAAAAATCATTTAAAAGCCTTTGATGCTAAATCTGTAGAGGGAATATTTCTTAGATATTCTTTAGTTAGTAAAGCTTATAGAGTTTTTAATAAAAGCACTTTAAATGTTGAAGAATCAATATATATTGTATTTGATGAATCTGTGCTAACTAATAAGTCAACTGATCCGGTTGAGCTAGTTGATCGATTTACAGATATCAGTTTGGAGGATGATACTGAAGAAGAGAATCATATCAATCGAAACATCATTCAAACACCTAAACCAGAAGTTCTGGATCAATCAGTTGAACAGGAAGCTGTTCCTGATAATCAGTTGGTGGAGCACTTTGATGATATTCAATTACCCACTGATACAGCTTCAACTGAAACTGAAGAAAACATTCAGTTACCAACTGAAGCAGATTCTGATATGGATGCAGCAAATGCTGATTACAGACGGAAGAAATCACATCCTCCAGAATTGGTGATTGGTAATCCATCTGATCCAGTAAGAACTCGAAACCAAATGCTTAACTTATTTACATTATGCTTTTGTTTCACAACTGGAATCAAAGAAAACTGATGAAGCTCTTGCTGATCCTAACTGGATAAATGCAAAGCAAGAGGAGCTAAACCAGTTTACCCATAACAATGTCTGAAACTTAGTTCCAATACCAGTCTGTAAAACTATTATAGGTACAAAATGGTTGTTCAGAAACAAACTGAACGAAGATGGTTCAGTTGCACGCAACAAAGCAAGAATTGTGGCACAAGGATACAGGCAAGATGAAGGAATTGACTACGATGAAACATATGCACCAGTTGCAAGACTGGAAGCAATCAGAATGTTCCTTACCTATGCATCATTCAAGATCTTTAAAGTGTTTTAGATGGACGGGAAGAGTGCCTTCCTGAATGGTCAGTTACAGGAAGAAGTTTATGTTGAATAACCTCCAGGTTTTATCAATCACTCTTTTCCTAATCATGTCTATCATTTGAAAAAAGCTTTATATGGCCTTAAACAAGCTCCAAGAGCTTGGTATGAGACACTTTCAAAATTTCTAACTGATCATCATTTTACTGTTGGATCAGTTGATAAGACTTTGTTCAAATTTTCTAAGAATGATCACATTTTACTTGTGCAAATTTATGTTGATGATATCATATTTGGGTCAACTAACCCCAAATTATGTGAGAAGTTTGCTAAGTTAATGCAGGACAAATTTGAGATGAGTATGATGGGTGAACTGACATTTTTCCTCGGTCTGCATGTAAAGCAACTTGAAACTGGTATTTATATCAATCAGACCAAGTATACGAAGGAATTTCTCAAGAAATTTGGCATGGAAACATGTTCAGCTGCAAATACTCCTATGAGTTCATCAGTCAAACTAGACAATGATCAAGGGGGAATATCCCTTGAGACGACACTCTACAGAGGTTTAATAGGTTCATTATTGTACCTAACTGCTAGTCGTCATGATAGTGTATTTGCAGTGTGTATGTGAGACAGATTTCAAGCAAATCCTAAACAATCGCATTTTTCAGCTGCCAAACGTATTTTAAAATATCTTAAAGGTACACAAAATGTGGGATTATGGTATGCTAAAGACTCTTCTTTCAATTTATTTGGATATTCAGATGCAGATTATGCAGGATATAAGCTACATCGTAAAAGCACCAGTGGATCATATCAGTTTCTAGGAGACAGGCTGATCTCATGGTTCAGTAAGAAACAAACATCCATAGCTACTTCCAAAACTGAAGCAGAATATCTTGCTGCTTGAAGCTGTTGTGCCCAACTGCTCCGGATTCAGAAATAACTGAAAGATTATGGAGTCGATGCAAAAGAATCTCCCATATTTTGTGACAATACGAGCACAAGTGCGATCACGTATAATTCAGTTCTTCACTCAAGGACCAAGCACATTGATGTTAAGCATCACTTCATCAGAGATCATGCTCTAAAGAAAGCAATCAGATTGGAATATGTTCCAACTGAACAACAAGCTGCTGACATATTCATCAAACCATTACCAGAGACTAAGTTTTATCACTTTCGAAATATACTTGGTTTAACTGATTTAACTTGATTACATCATTTTTGCTGTCATTTTTATCAGTTATAATTGTTTAAATTAGTCTTTTATCAAATGCTAACTGCTGAGTTAGTCAGTTGTCAGTAAAATAACATGTAAATTAGTTATTATCAGTTAGTGTTATTCGCTTGACATCAGTTTGCTTACAGAAAAATAAAAGACAATGATAAACTAAATAAGTCTTTATTTATAAAAGGTGGTGCGTACATTGGTAATTTTTTTTTTTCACCACAGACCTCCACGAGGATAACCAAGTGGTTAATCCCCCAGCGGAAGTCTTTAGGAAGCCCTCTGAAATAGCAATCTTTTTCAGAGTCCTCCTCTCCTTTTTAATCATCATAAGGTAGACACCTTCATTAGTGAAGATTTCCACCTCATCAGTAACACGAAGGTGCCGCCGATACTTCCTCATCGTTGCTACCCATTTGGGGGTAGCAACGGATCCTCCCTGCTGGAAGGATTGGAAGTCTTGAAGATTTAGCCAGAAATGCAGAATTTTCTCATAAACATCGTTCTCCATTACTGGCTTCCGTGCTTCTACAGCTGACAACATTAACGTATCAGCCATGTCTAGAATTTTTGAACCACTTGCTCCTACCATTATTGTTTGAGACTGATATCTACTTGCTGATAAATTGTGATTAACCATGATATTCTTATTTATAGTCAAGGCTCAAGGCATCTGAAAAGCCGCAATCATTACACTCGATAATTCATCTTCTGAGCATAAGATTTCTTTTTCTTTAAATACACGTCATTTTAACCTTCGTTTATATTTCCAATTTAAAATATGCATTTATTAAGGGGGAATATATGATTCAATCAGTTAACTAAGAAGAAAATAGTCAGATGTTCTTCAGTTGATGTGACTCAGCTCACAACTGACCACCCAGTTAATTGCTCCAACTGATCTTCTCCAGTACGTTAACTGATTAATCAGTAATGATTCCATATTAACTGATGTGACTTATTGTTTACGCATTAATTACTGTCTTTCAATAAATAGTGTTTTGAAACGTGGCCTCACTTAGACCATTTAAATTTCACACACACGTTTCAGCACACGTACACATGTTTTATCCAAATTTTTCCTGGACTAACACGTGTCCAAAATTTGAATAGTCACGTACATATGTACTATACCCGCTCCCATTCAGTTTTCCTTTACGCTTATTTCGAATTTACAGAGCAAATTCAAATTGCAAGCATTCTCTTTCACAGAAAATCATTTCTTATAATGGCAAATCAAGTCCCAGCCCATGTTCTAAATGTTATGGCAATCAACTTTGCCTCAATCATGACTGTTTCATACGAAGCCATGAAGAACATCTTTCTCAAACTGGAAGCAGCTGGTCTGTTTGGATCGGTTGATTGGTTGAGATGTGTTTAGAAAGGGGGGTTGAATAAACACTCACGATTTTAGATTTTTTTCGAATGAAGTGTCAGTTCTGTGACAAACTGAAACTAGGAATATTGTCAGTCAATGACACTCAGTTTAAACTGATAACAGTTACGGAAATAAACTGACTGAAAGATATAATAAATAACCGAAGTAGTAACACACAAAGATTTATGGATGTTCGGAGATTGAAATAACTCCTACGTCACCCCTTCTATCACAAGGATAGGATATGCACTAAAAGAATTTGATCGATACAAAACTTGTATAGACCCACTTCAGTTTGGACTTAACACTGCCAAAACTGAAACTCTTAGTTTACTAAATTTCTCACAGTTCTTCGACTGAACTTAGCACAACTGATCTAGTTAAGATCAAATAAACAACAAAACGGTTTGTGCTTGTAAGCTCGAAATTTAGCCTCAAATGCTACAAATAAATCAGATAAGTGTGAGCTTTTTGATTCTTGAGTAAGAGCGATAAATTCAGCAGGGTAACAACAAACTTGAGAGAATAGATAGATCGATTATTTTCTCTACTGCTCTTCTTACCTATTTATAGGCTTTTCTTCAACGGTAACATTAAATATAATTTGAATCATTATATCCGTTGATTGCCACGTCAATATTCCTCTAACATTCGTACATTGTAAGCTTTGAAATGTGGCGTTCCAATACGAGTTGCTTTGTACTGTTGTCGATTGAATGTCTTTTTCAACTACTGATGACGTGTACAGCTGAATGATCAGCTGATAAGCTCACAACTGAATATATCAACTGATCCGTTTCCAACTCATCAGTCAGTTTTCTTCGTAAGTTTGGTTCAGCTCGTTTGAGTTGCCTTCGATAAACTGCGCATTAAACTTCAGTTAGGAAACTGTCAGTTGATTTATGTAGTTCAGTTATTTTAAGCTACTTGATCAGTTAGTCCTATAAATTAATCACTTAGATTGTCAAACAACCAAAATTAAATTTCTAACATGGTTTGAAACAGGTTTTGGGTTTATCTTCCCAGGAGACCTACCCCAAAGAAATTCAAGATCTCTATGCGATTGGCTATGTTATTACTTCTGGCACCATCGCCGCTACTGTCAATGGTCAGTTATTGATCGTCGATGAGGAATCCTTCTGCAACCTATTTCAGCTGCCTTCTAATGGGCTAGCACAGATATCGGAGGTAAATGCATCTGATGTTGAAAAAATGCAATCTCTACTCTTTGCTGATGGACGAAAAATTAAAGTTGTGAGGCCCAAGTAGCGTTAGGCCCAGCCCATTTCATTTAATTATAATTACCCAAACCCATTTGTATGAGATAGCGAACACAACAGAATAGAGTTCTCTTCCATTCCAGAAACCTTTGGCCCTTCTTCCTGACTTTCTGCCTCAGCCGCTTTGCACCTTTAGAGGCTAGAGTTGAAGTGCATCACCTAGCCATCTTCTTCCTTCAGCTTTAGAGTTTTTTCCTGCCTCGAATCGGAAGGTTGCGAGCTCGATCGGTCCTGTTTTCCAGCACTGTGCGTGAGCTTCGATTCGGTTTTAGGTAAGGTTTTGGCTTCAATGCTTAGTTGTGTTTTGGTGGATTAGTTTGTGTAGTGGAAAATTAAGCTTTTCCCCTAATTTTCAGCTCGTTTTTCAGACCGTGAACAGTGTTTCTGGCGAAATTTCTGGCGAGCCATCTTTGCGAGATCACCATTGTGTGTTTAAGCTTCGTTTCTTGAGGTATTAAGCTTGAAATTCCAGAATTGGATCGGGTTTTATAGGATATCCAGAATTCAATTTTTAGTCGCTCCGATATAATTTTTTTTAGTCGGTTAGAATGCATTATATTGAAGTGTATAGTGAATTTATATTGTAGGTTTTATTTTTGGGCGAGTTCAGCCGATAGTCCTTAAGAAATTATCGTGCTATTTTAAGTTGAAGTTGAGGTACGCTCAAACCTATATCATTATTACGCTTATATTGGCGTGTAAGAATATTCGATGAATGTTGTTTGCTATTATGTGCCTTGAATGTTTATTCAGTTGCATTCATGCATTAATTGTGTTGGCATAACATATTGATCCTTGACTTCTTTGACGGCGATTTATGTTCTTTCTGTTGAGATATATTGAGTCATCAGAGGGACGAGTGGGTTAGGATTAGCCACATTCCCAGATGACAGCTAGGGACGAGCGACTTAGCTGCTCGCATTCTCGATGCTACGTGCATGTAAGAGCGGCGATTTGATGCTGCATTCATGGCACGAGTGGCCACTGTTACTGTTGATGATGCTATTCGTTTGGACTCCATTTGGTATGCTTTATTCCATTGTTACCATTCATGCATCGCATATCATAGCATTTACTTGGTATTATTACATGTCTTTTATATACATCGAAATTTTACAGGTTTGTCGTACTGGAGTCCGACCCCTATTTTCTTTTTATGTTGTGGTTGTTTTTGATGCCATAGCAGGTCATTCCAGGGGATTTGACGCGTCTGGTGGAGCATCAGCGAGTGGTACCCAGTAGTAAGTCAGTTTGTGTTAGAGTTCCTAGATATTTATATATATTTTTTTGGTTTGATACATTTGCCAGAGAGATGCCCTGTGTAGCTGTATGATTATGTTTTAATGTTGTTTTGGATTTTATTTGTGGTATGTTGTGTCTAGTCCTGACCAATGCGGCTGTAGGATATTTGTTTGGTTGTTTGTGAACTTGATGTTATTTTCGAGCGTATATTAATGTTGTTGTGTTTTGAAATTTTTGGGATGTCCTACTTACGGGGAGGTCATGCCAAAATTTCTGTAGGCCCAAATGAATGTTTTAAACTCGTTTTCGCTGTTTACACCAATTAATCTTTGTTGTTTGGTAATTAATTATTAATTAGGATCACGGGCCCTGACAAAAGTTTCCGATCCAAAGAAGGAACTCAAGCCAGAGGCTCAGTTATTGGTTGATATTGTAGCCAAAGGGCTATTAGCAAAGGCAGGGTCCTTTGCTGCATTCACATTGGAAAAATTTCAAGCTATGACTGCTATCATGACCGATAGGAGACTGAACTAGAGGAACATCATTTTCAACATTCTGAGGAATATGTTTCAGTCGCTTAAACAATCCAAGGGATATGCAGTGCAGCTCAGCTATTTGCTGAAAATAAAAGGGTTGGTGGGTGATGATGCTGAGAAATCATCCAAGCTCAAAGTTTTCAATGCTAAGAATGCACAACCGCCCAAGCCCAAACTGGACATGTCTCCAGAACAATTTCTGAAGGTGAAGAAGGAGATAGGGACGCAAGAGGCTCCCAAATCAGTCCAGAAAACAAAAAAGACAATTAGGAAGAAGATAACAAAAAGAAAACTGATTGTCAGTGAGTCAGATTCTAAGAAGACTCCTTCACCAAAAATCGTCAAGAAACCCAGGACTCTAAAAACAAAGCCTACTGTTGTAGTTGGAACCATTCCAACTGAAAGGCTAATTCAGTCAGGAGCCCAACAGCTTATCCAGGCTACTCCTTTTAGAATTGTAACAGCTGAACCATCAACTGAGGTTCAGTTACCTTTTCATGATGAACAATCAAAGAAGAAGAAGAAAAACACTAAATCTGGTGATCAGAAGAAATCAATTGGAGTTAAGGCTCTTTTCATCTCTATTTCTGCCTTCTTTGCTCTACCAGCTGCTAGACCCGAAGGGGTCGTGATTACAGAAAGAATCGACGCAACCTCTTCAGAACCGAGTTTTCCTCATGTCCTGACAGATCCTAAAGTAAAAGGAAAGTTGCAAAAAGAACCCCGACCAACCAATGCAGTCCAAACTCACATTGATCTCATCTGGAAAGAAATCAATGAATTTTCCATGAACAAGCTCAAAATTTTCAAGGAATGGGTAAGATTCAGAACTGAAGTGTTTGCCAAGCAACTCCAGAAGAAATCAGTTTTTAAGAAATTTTTTAACCTTGAAAAGAATGTTCTGAATGTGGTCAAAGCTGCTTCAGTTAGACAAGCTTTGGAGCGTGAGAATTTTTTTTTGATCAGATTCGAGCCAAGCAATTATCAAAGATGGTGGCTCAGTTACTCTTGAACTATGATCCTGCTTGCTCAACAGCTATTAATGACAAATTTGTCTACAATCAACTGGAAATGGATCTTATCACGCTAAAAATGGAAATCAAACACTGGGAACTGGACCACGAACTGACTATTCAAGCAGGTTCCCCAGATCTTTCATCCGAAGAACCAACTGAGCAGTCAGCTCAACAAGAGCCAACCAAGGACCCAGTTGCTGAATCTTCTCAGCAACGAACTGCTCCTCATACAACTGATGCACCACCATCACCTTCTTCTTCAACTGCTGAACTCCAACTTTATTCTAATGTTGAGTTATCATTGGCAAATCTTGACGAGGTTATCAAATCAGTGACCTATGATATTCAGCTAGATTCAACCACAGCAGATAAAAGAATTTTTGTTATTGAAGAACCAGTCGATTCGACTGTTATTTCAATTGAAGAACCAGCCAATCAAGATATTTTTGAAGTATTTTAAGAGCCAATTTAGTCAGCTGCCATGACTAAACAGACAGTTATTGAAGAAACTGAAGAAGCTCTGGTGCAGTCAGATGAAACTGAACAAGTGTCAGCAGAAGAGCTAGTTGTAGCTTCAGTCGTCCAACATACTGAAGAACCAGTTTCTGCATCAGCTACGCAACATACTGAACAACCATCAACAGTTTCAGCTGATCAGCAAACTGAAGAGCCATCCAATTCTTTTGCTAATCCGAATCCTTCTCCTCCTCAACAACTTCAGCAAGAAGTTTTACATGAAGATGTTCCAGAAATGGTATTGCTTGAGACAGTTCCAACTGACAGAGCTTTGGTGATCTTTAATCAAGATGAAAGGGAGCAGATACCAGAGAGTCCTGGAGATACATCTCCTGGAATATAAATGGATACTGAATCCTTATTCAACTCAGCTTGCGCACACCTTAAAGATCAACTCTTCATATGAGTTTACTACAGAAAAATTGAAGCCAATCCAAGAGAATGTGACTTCACACTTTCTCCAGATGGAAGAAATCAGAAAATACAGAGTGTCAAGTGAAGCTCACTTCCAGACTCAAGCCTTAGTCGGAAGACGCTTTGAATTTCTGGAGAAGACTGTCACTAGAAGAATAGATTTGCTTCAAGAAATTGTGTTGAATGCGGTGTCAGACATCGCCTCGGGTGTTCGCATGATATCCAGAAAGGTTGATGCGTTTGACAAAAAGGGAGAAAAAGGAGAAGAGAGAGAAGGAAAAAATCAACAAGGAGAAGACGACATTGATAAAATTTTGGCAGATTTCTGAAGATTCTTGAAGATTATTTCATTATTTATTCTTTGTACGAATCTGTACATTAGAAGAGTTATTTTATCTACACAGAGTTCGAATTATTTTATCTACATAAAGTTCAGTTGAATTTACTAAGTTTTGTCAAACACCTAAAAGGGTGAAATTGTCGAAATTAAGTTTCGGTTGTTTGAAAAACTAAATGATTAATGTTTGTAACTGATTCGAAAGTTACTGAACATATACTCTAACTGATAGTTGCTTAAACTGAAGAATAACGTGCATATTTTATAAGGCAACTGAAACCAGTTGAACTGAACTTTCGAAGAAAACTGACTGATCAGTTGCTATATTGCCTATCAACTGATCCTTCAGCTATACACATCAATAAAAGAACATTCAACCGAAAATAGTACAAAAGCAGACTGCAACAGATAGTGGGAACGCCGCAATTCAGCTGCAGTGTACGAATGTCAGTAGAATGTTGACATGGTAAATCAACGGATAAAAAGATTCAAATATTAAATGTTACCATTGATGAAAAGCCTATATATAGCAGAGAAGAGCAGCTGAGAAACAATAGAGATAATACATCAAAATTCTGAACATCTAAACTTGTCTATTCTCTGAAAAATAGGTTGTTACTCTGCTGAAATAAAAGCTCATGCTTATCGCATATATTCGTAGCAATCAAGGCTACACTTTCGAGCTTTCAAGCACATTGTTATCATTGTAAAACTCGATCTTGTAAGAGATCAGTTGTGCTAAATTCAGTTGTATACTGTGAAGCATTTTGTAAACTAAGAGTTTCAGTTTTGGCAGTGTTAAGTCCAAACTGAAGTGGGTCTCTACAAACCATTGTATCGATCAAAGTATTTTAGTGAATATCATATCCTTGTGATAGAAGGGGTGACGTTGGATTGTTTGAAATCTCCGAACATCCGTAAAATCTCGTGTTCTTGTCTCAGTTTTTATTATCTATTAGTCAGTTTTATTCTGCACTTAATTGTTAACTGATTGATATTGACTGACAAGATTCTGAGTATCAGTTTATCACTAAACTGAACTCAACTTTCGAAAAACTTATATAAGTACTGAGTGTTTATTCAACCACCCCTTCTAAACACTCTTTTAACCTATTATTCGATCCTATCACTCTTCCTCGGAATGATTCATCCACTTGACTTTGACCATCTGGATCACTTTCTTCCGAAGTCTCCTCTCTTGTATGTCCAAAATCTGGGTAGGTATTTCCTCGAAAGACAAGTTTGGCGTCAACTGCAGAGGCTCATAGTTCACCACATGCGAAGAATTCGAAATGTACTTTTGTAGCATCGAGACGTGGAACACGTTATGAACTCCTGCCAGATTCTACGATAATGCAACTCTATATGCTAGTGTCCCAACTCTCTCGAGGATCTCGTATGGTCCTATGAATCTAGGACTAAGTTTGCCTTTCTTACCAAATATCATCACACCCTTTATCTGCATAACTCTTCTGTCGGCTCTGTTCAGTCTTCATCCTATCCTGGATCTTGACCACTAGCTCTGCAGTCCGTCTGAAAATGTCTGGACCCAGCTCTGCTCTTTTCCCTACCTCGTCCCAACAGATCGGTGACCTACACTTTCTCCTGTAAAGCGTCTCGTATGGAGCCATACCGATAGATGCTTGATAACTGTTGTTGTATGTGAACTCCACGAGAGGTAATGTAACGTCTCGAAAAATCGGAAAGTCAACGTGAACCACATGCATGCAAATTATTAAATTTTTTGGTATTTTATTAAATTGTTTTAAAGCCTTATATGCATTTTTATTTAATTGATTTGTGTTTAAATATTTTTATGTATTTTATGCATAATTCATACATGGTAGAATTTATTTTATGAAATTCTAAAGGTTTATGCATTATAGATTTTTAAGTTACATTTCGCGCTCGAACGAGGAACGGAGGTCGGCGAATTATCAGAAATATTATTTTATTACACGATTAATTTTTATTAATTAATATAAGATGTTTTAAAGGTATTTTTTAAGAATTGGGATTTATTGGGTATTTTTAGCCGCAAGATTTTAATTTTTAACGGTACATATTTTTTATCTAATCGGGGAACTTTTTAAGGGTTCGGCTAATATTTTCAAAAATTTTCCAACACAAAATATTTTTCGGGAGTATGTTTGGATTTAATATGCCTACTTTTAAGTTTATTGGGCTTAAACTCTTTTAATTTAAAATAAAAAATAATTAACTTAATTGTTAACTACTTAATTATTATATAATTGACCCTACAACCATAACAACTCCTTTCACCCACCGACAAACCCTCTCCCCTTCATTATTACATGGGTTCCAGCAGCCTTTTTCATGGTTATATCAGAGAAAGCTTCGGCCATGTTTGTTCTTGCAAAAGAAAGTTTCCGGCGCCTCCTCGTTGCTCCTTTCTTCATCATTTTTGCGTAGGAATCATCAAAGGCACGCATTGTATCATTATTTCTGCATCATTCATGTCGTTATATGCTGTCATGTGTGTATTATTTTTTCTTGGCTCGGTATTTTCATGATAAATTCTCATGGCTTCGGTTTTCAAGATTTAAGCTTGCTCTTCTTGGCATCTCACGTTTTTTAAGGGTTGCAAGGGGACTGCCGATCTGTGGTTTTGGGGGCGATCTTGCAGTGTTTAAGGTGAAATGGTGAAGGAAGTCTATGGAACACTCGGCTATGGGTGAAGGCCGACGGCTTCATGCCTGTGGCTAGGGTCTTGTGTGATTTGTGTGTATGGTTGGGGAGAGATCGGTTGAGCATGGACTGAACCACGCCGTGGCTCGATCCCAGCCAAGGATCTGACCCTTGTGGGTCTGTGACGGGGCTTGGTGAAGGCTGGAAGTTGCTGGTCTTGACCCTTAAGTGGTCCGACGGGGTTAGTGCATGGTTGGACGCAGGCAGTTCGAAGGTGGAGTGGTTTGAGTTGTGGGCACGTCCGTGAGTTTGGGGGCTTAGGGCATGGTTGGGTCGGTCCAAGGGGAGGTCCGTGAGCTATTCTTGGTCCTAGGATGGTTTAGTTCAAGGCTGGTCCAGCCCGGAGTCGAGCTAGGAAGGAAATAATCGAGCCATGTTGGGTTAGTGTTGGAAGCAAGTGTGCTGGAAATTTCCAGCAACATTTGAGTTTGTTTCCATGGGTCATTAGTGATCTGGAATGGAGGATTTAGTGGCTGGCCAAGTGGGTTTAAGTCACGATTTAAGTTTGAGAAATTTTGGTTAAGTTTCGAGTCGATTCAGGTTAAAATCGGGACTCCGGTCCAAGATTTAAAAACAATTCGGTTAAGTTATGAAACGGGCTCGAGTTTACGTCTACGAATGCTTTTAAAAAATGTTTTGGGACATCTTAAGGAGTTTGGTAAGATTCAGATCAAAATAATGAGTTTTGGATTTATCCGGGATTTAGTCGCCGCACGAAACGTTAATTAAAGAATTAATTGAAACGCCTAGATTTAAGATTAATAAAATTATAGAAAATTATATTTAAGCTCAAATAATTATTAGAAGTATAAGTTTTTAATTTGGGAATTTTATGCTAAGGTTTGGTTTAATTCGGGATTTAAAACGCATTAATATGTTATATTTAAGGATTAATTAAAAAGCCATTGATTTAATCCAAATAAAAATACGGGAAAATTCATGTAGGCTTAAATAATTATTTGGGACATGTTAGAGTCAATGGAATTAAGAAAATGTCAAAAACGTGAAATTTTACGTATAGGGGTAGAACGATAATTTTTGGGTTTCTAGGGGCAATATGTTCCTTTTGCACCCGGGGTGAGATTTTGGACCTGGCAGCGCCCTGAGCACATATTTATCATGCTTCTAAATGTTTATGCATCGTGAATATGATTTTTATGAAATTATGAAAATACGTTGCATGCTTGATTTTAAAGAAAATTTACGTATATGCATGATTTTGATAAGTGATGAAAATGATGATGTTTTTGAAGGATGGGAGCTGGTTGTGACTGACGATATATGTATACGATGATATGATTGGAGATATCGTGAGGGAAAAGGCCCCAGAGGGAGCCCGTGTACGGGAGAAGGCCCAGAGGGAGCCCGGCGATCGTATTTCCATTGACATGATATGATGATATGATAGGCCAAGGCCTAGTTGACGGGTGAGAGTGTCGCTGGTGTCCCCGCCGCCCAGTACTGTGGTTATACGTAGATGAATCCATCGATAGAGCTGATACGATAGAGCTCATACGAAAGTCACAACTAATGAACTGAATTCAATAAAAAAGAAAATGTATACATATATGATGACATGAGATGACATGCTTTAATACGATATGATTTTACACGACACGTTTACGTATATGATTACATGAGGTGACATGTTTTGACACGATATGATTTTACACAACACTTTTACGTTATGTTTTTAAGTTCATGAAAGATATGTTGATTATGATATTTTTCACTGCTGTGTGCTATGTATATGTACTTGTTATTCCTGGTATAGGCGTGTTGAGTCTTTAGAATCACTAGGCGTGTGTGATGCAGGCGAGCTAAATGCTGAGGAGACTAGAGGTTCCGAACTCTGAGTAGGCAGATTTGGTGGGTGACACGACCCGAGGACCACATGTTTTCCGCATTACGATTTATGAGATTTGAGAGGAAAGGAATATTTTAATACGTTGATGATTTTTAAGATTTTTTATACTTTTATGTTCACGTATGATTTTGGATATTTGGTTATTTTAAAATGCACTATTTTTACTGTCAAATATTTAAGATCATTTTTAAATGTTATATTTTTCTGTAGAGAAACGCTATTTTTATTGCCAAATAAATAAGAATATTTTTTTAAATGTTATTTGGTAAATGCGATCTTTTTTTTTAAAAAAAAAATGTCCAGTAGAATTTTAAAACGAACGAACGTTACAGGTAACTTCGGCTCCCAGCTGCCCTGGAACTCGATCAGACAAGCTCTGAGTAGGTCCTCAAAGATCTGAATCACTATCTCATATTGATCGTCGGTCTGAGGATGGAAGGTTGTACTGAATAGCAACTTGGTATCCAATGCCTGATGCAGACTCTCCTAGGATGCAGATGTAAATCTCGTGTCTCTGCCTGACACAATGGACACTGGAATCCCATGCAATATGTCTATCTCTCTGATGTACAGCTCGGCGTATAGAGTCATGGTGAAAGTATTCCTGATCGGTAGAAAATGTGCTGATTTGGTAAGCCAATCAACTATCAACCAAATGACATTATACCTTCCAACGGTCCACGGTAGCCCTGTTACAAAATCCAGAGTGATGTTCTCCCATTTCCACTCGGAAATAAAGAGTGTTCTAAGTTTTCCTGCAGGTCTATGATGTTCTGTCTTAACCTGCTGACACGTCAAATACTCAGATACAAAACGTAAAATATCTCGCTTCATGCCCGGCCACCAATACTGTGGGGCCCTTAGCTCCTAATCGTTATTACAGCACAATCTGATTAGGGTTAATTAATTACAGCGGAAAACGAGTTTAAATTTTCTTTACAATGAGCCCAAACATGTCAACTGTAATTATAATAATAAAAATAGTATATAATATAGTCTCGTCTCAACATCTCACAATATAACACAAGCTCACACATAATCCAGATCAAACTACAAACAAACAACTCCTATCCTCGGGCATGCAAATAAAGCACTTAAATGTCCCCCACATGCACTTATCGAAATGGAACCAGTTGCATTTCTTGCAGGGTTGTTGAAACGACCTCGACTTTTTTTTAAAATCATAATCATAAACTCGAAAATTCTAAAATAAATAACCTAGCATTTCTAACAATCAATAATAAATTAACATATGAAATCTCGTGCATAAAATAAATCCTAAATTATCGACTAACCAAAACTCCTAAATCGACATTTAAAAAGATCAACTAACAATAAAATAAAGCATAAAAATATCTGTAATAAAATCATTAGCATAATCTTTAAATCATTAATCTATCTAGCTAGTGTGGAAACATAAAAGCCTTCGGGTGTGTACTGCTGCACTCGATCCACTCAATTCGTCAGCGACTCCTATAGAATCATCAAATCCTGCATCATACAAACGTAGTGAGTCTAAAGACTCAGCACGTTCTAAACATGGATAGCAAATAATACATATACAATCACATGCATTAAAAATCATAATTTTATTTAAAGTATCTTTTAAACATAAATAAACCATTTAAAATCATTTAAGCATAATTAAATCCTAAATTTTAAAATCATTTAAAAATAACTTTAAGCATAAATAAATCCTTTAAAATCATTTAAAAATAGCTTTTGAGCATTTTATATCATAAAATCATTAATATCGTAAAGCTTTCAATCATATATCATTTTTGGTGAAGTTTGATCGTTGAAATTGACTAGCTTTTATCTTCCGGTCGACTGATCAGTCCTCAGCTCCACATGGTCCATGGGGGTGGGCACAAGGCTCCACCATGGAAATATGATCGTCGGGGCTCCCTCGGGAACCTTCTCCCATAGACGGGCTCCCTCTGGGGCCTTCTCCCGTAAACGGGCTCTCTCTGGGGCCTTCTCCCGTAAACGGGCTCCCTCTGGGGCTTTTTCCCCTCACGACATCCCCACAAAATCATAAGTTCACCGTCCTCACATAATTAACGTTTCGTGAAGCGTTCAAATCCCGGATAATTTCAAAACTCCATATTTTGATCCCAAATTTTAAACATATCATTTTTATTACCTAAACTACCTTGTGAGCCATGAACCACACCTGTGGACCCATGGTTCCAATTTTAATCTTTAAAATCTCTTTTTTGACATTTGCAAGGACACTCCGAGCCATCTACTAAAATATTCGAGCCATGGTCGAGCAACCTGGAGCCAAACCCGAGCCAACCCACCTAGGCAACCTCCTGACCCAGCCCAGTCCTTAGAACCTAGCCCTAGCTCGCTCAAACTTGCCCGGGACCTGACCTTGTTCTGCATGTGTGTGTGCATGAGACTCCTAGGGGTATTAGAACCAGTGTTCTAAAAAGCCCGCCTAAGCTTGAAGCTCGGCAAAAGTACCCCACTTCGGAGAAAAGCGAAAAAAACGGTTAAACTGTAGTTTGATCGAATTAAGCGTAATTAAGGTGTTTAACTAAGTGTTCTTAAGCACAATTAATCGCATCTATTTATTTTTAAATTTTTATTTTTATTTTGAAGCTATGTCTTTTTATTTTAAAATAATAAATTAGGTTTAAAATTTTGCTGTTTATTTTTAAATTTTAATTATGATTAAGCATGTCCGATAATGATTTGACAAGTATTTAGCATTTTTTAATGTATTCTAGTTGCAAAAACAAATAAAGATTGCAAATTTGAGATTTTTATACTTTTATAAATATGAGAATTAATGCATCAGACTTAAATTTATCATATTTATGTATTATTTTATCTATTTATTGGTTTGAGATAATTACAATTACACTAAAAATAAAAAACGCTTTTTCACGCTTAAGCCTGTGCTAATCTCGCTTAAGCTTGAAAAGCTTGGAGCTCGACATCTGCGCTTCGGGGCGCTTCACGGTTTTTAAAACCTTGATTAGGACTCATAACTAGTCTAGGACTCTCCCATCCGATCCACCACCGAGCCCACCTAACCATGACCATGCCTGGACCACGTGCAGACCCAAGCAAGCCAAGCCCAAGCCCTTGCCCTCACGCACGAAGCACTGCCCGAAGACACAAGTTGCGCACACAGCACCAGCCACGCAAGCTGCCTTTTCCCACATCGAGCCACCGTGCCTAGCCCATGACCCGAACCCTAACCATCTCCCCTTGGACCCTGATAGACCACCCTGGCTCGCCCCCAGACCAGCCTCAAGTCTCCTTCTCCCGAAACCAGCTGCGAGCATGCTTTAGGGTAGAGTCCCTCTTCACGTGGACCTTTACCCATCCCAAGGCTCGAGCCCTAGCCCTCCTAGGACACTTCCTAGGACCTAACAACGACCCTTAGGACCCAACCTCGAGACCTGATCGAACCCCAAGTTCCCATACATAGCAGCCGACTTCTTGTCCATGAACAAACCAACAAAATCTCTCGACCCTTCTCTGATTCTTTCCCACAGTTCCAGCTTGTTATTTCCTTCAATTTTATCATGTTTTGTTCATGTTTCATTTATATTTTATCGTGCATTGGCAGTGTACTCGTTGGATTCAAAAACATTTTTAAAACAAGCGTAAGATCATTAAAACTTTCAAAATACGCAACATACCGTAAAATGATCGAACACCAATATTTTTGATGCATAATCAATTAACACACACATATTATGATTTTTAAGATGTTTAAAAAGGGTTTAGGAAACGTGCCTTTGCGTTTATAACGCTCGAATATACGATCGTTGGTGAGGGTGCGATGTTGGACGACCGGACGACGAAGAACACAAGCCTTTTCTTCCTCCCAAATATTTCGAAATTCTTGTGTGTGTGAGAGTGAATTTTTGGCTGCTGATGGTGATGAATTGGGGTGAATAAACACTAGTTTTAGTTATTTATAGATTTAATTAACAAGTTAATGGGCTTTGATTTTGGGCTTGCAAACTTAAGGGTAATTATGCCTACTTAATATGATTAAATTGGGCCTAATAACACATATTAGGAAACTGTTGGAACATTTTATGTTCGCAATCTTGATTTTGATGTTAACAAAACTTGTTATTGTATTTCTAACATATTTACTCATGTGTGAAGTTGCAAACACAAGAAGCAAACTGAAACCGAATTCTACACAAACTGAATTTCTGGCAAGTTTCGGTGTGTTGATGACATCTCTCAACTGGATAATCCAAATGACAATCCGCCAACTTGACTGATTAGAAAACTAAATTTGTAACAAGTCGTATGTCACGTCACTTGGGCGAAATCGGATGTTATCATGGTCTAACTGATCGCTGAATTACCGAACCGATCACACGAAAACAGAAATCAGTTGGGTTTGAGCTGTTGCGGTATTTTGGTCATATCTCTAAGCTCGGTTATCAAAATGAAGAGATTCAATATGCGTTGGAAAGATAAGACAAAGATCTACAAATCAACTTCAGAAGTCAAAGTCTGAATCGAAGCTTAAGATGTTGATAAATGACGATGAAACTACTGGTTCTGCACAAACTGAAATTAGTTAGGCTGATTTCAGCACACCAACTGAAACTGAACCAGAACAACTGAACTGAACCAGCTGATGACCAACTGAACCAGACCAGCTGAACTGAATCAGCTGCTGATCAACTGAATCAGCTGAACTGAACCAGCTGCTGATCAACTGAACCAGCAGTTGACCAACTGAACTTAACTGAACCAGCTACTGACCGGTTGAACTGAACGACCTGTTGAACTGAACGACCATTCTAGTTGACCAGTCGGGAAAATGTCCAGCAAGGCGAATTTGACAGTTGCAATTCCAGAAACAGTACAGAAACTTTTCAAACGGTCATATTCTTATGTCTAACGTATATATCATTGTTGGGGCCTATAAATACAACATATTGAAGATCAAACAAGAGCTTTTGAAGAGGATTCAAAGCATGGGCAGTTAGCATGAAGAAATCAGCTAGTTGAGAGCACAAGCCCTTGCGTGATGATACATTTGAGATGTACACTTTAAAGGATAAATCCCTCACACACAATCACTCACACATATACAAGAGAGTTGAACTTCAAAGTTTAGTTGAGTGAGTCTTCACACAAAGACGTAAAACAATGTGTTTGTCGTATTTGCATATGAGACATTAAACAATATGCTGATTGTGAGGTGCTGCCTTCAATCTTGAGTGCTAGGAGTTCAGTTTAGGCAGTGGGTAAGTCCTAGCTGAGTGGGTTTGTACAAAGAGTTGTATAGATCAAAGTCTTCTAGTGAATCCTTTCCAAGGAGAAGAAGGGGTGACGTAGGAGCATTTGAAGTCTCCGAACATCCATAAAAAAATTCGTGTCTATTTATTTATTGCATTTAGTTATCATTTCATTGTTTTAAAGATGCATTGTTGAAGCATTTTATGTGTTCTTCAAATACCAAAATATTGCATACAAGTGTTTGATAAAATGCTTCAACCAAAATATTTTAACTCATTCAACTTGCATATATTTTAAATGCTTTACAAAATATTTAATCGGTTTCTATGAAGGATTATTTCGAGTGTTTTCCACTTGGTTTGAATACCAAACTCGATTTAATTCATCGATATTCAATATTTCAAGAAATGAGCTATTGTAGCTCAATGATTACCCCTTAGTCGATCGTAACAATTGGAATCAGAGCCGGTTGTTCTTGAAAGAGCATTGAAACTGATTTTGATGTTTAAAATTCAAAAATTTTAGATTTTTTACACATATATATACAAAACTGAATTTTAGTGCAGCTTGTAGCGACCATGGGAAAAATGGCATATCTCCTTGCTCGAGTGTCCAAATGACGAACAGCTTTTGCGTTGAAAACTAGACTTGTAGAGGTTTACAACGGTATAAAATTTGTATCCTAGTTATGCTCGAGAAAATATAATTTATTCGTTGAAGACAGAGCATATGTGCTGCAGCAGAAAATGAGCCATGGAGAAATTTTGTTAGTTATCGCTCTTCTTTTATAATTTTCAAAATTTCCAAATTATAGGGGGAGAACTCATTGTAGTTTTACTTAAGATATTATTTTTAAAAATTGTGGGGGAGAAAATTTTGTTAAAAATGTTTTGAAAATATGATTTTTTTGATTCACACAAAAATGGGGAGAAATATGTTAGTCGAATTAATTGTTTATCCAAGTTTTGTAATCATCAAAAAGTGGGAGATTGTTGGAACATTTCATGTTCGCAATCTTGATTTTGATGTTAACAAAACTTGTTATTATATTTCTAACATATTTACTCATGTGTGAAGTTGCAAACACAAGAAGCAAACTGAAATCGAATTCTGCACAAACTGAATTTCTGGCAAGCTTCGGTGTGTTGTTGATATCTCTCAACTGGATAATTCAAATGACAATCCGCCAACTTGACTGATCAGAAAACTAAATTTGTAACAAGTCATATGTCACGTCACTTGGGCGAAATCGGATGTTATCATGGTCTAACTGATCGCTGAATTACCGAACTGATCACACGAAAACAGAAATCAGTTGGGTTTGAGCTGTTGCGGTATTTTGGTCATATCTCTAAGCTCGGTTATCGAAATGAAGAGATTCAATATGCGTTGAAAAGATAAGACAAAGATCTAAAAATCAACTTCAGAAGTCAAAGTCTGAATCGAAGCTTAAGATCCTGATAAATGACGATGAAGCTACTGGTTCTGCACAAACTGACATCAATTAGGCTGATTTCAGTATACCAACTGAAACTGAACCGGAACAACTGAACTGAACCAGCTGCTGAACAACTGAACCAGACCAGCTGAACTGAACTAGCTGCTGATCAACTGAACCAGACCAACTGAACCAGCTGAACTGAACCAGCTTCTGATCAACTGAACCAGCTAAACGGAACTGAACCAGCAGTTTACCAACTGAACTGAACCAGCTGCTGACCGGTTGAACTGAACGACCAGTTGAGTTTACCAGAGTTGACCAGTCGGGAAAATGTCCAGCAAGGCGAATTTGACCGTTGCAATTCCAGAAACAGTACAGAAACTTTTCAAACGGTCATATTCTTGTGTCTTACTTATATATCATTGTTGGAGCCTATAAATACAACATATTGAAGATCAAACAAGAGCTTTTGAAGAGGATTCAAAGTATGGGCAGTTAGCATGAAAAAAATAGCTAGTTGAGAGCACAAGCCCTTGTGTGATGATACATTTGAGATGTACACTGTAAAGGATAAATTTCTCACACACAATCACTCACACATATATAAGAGAGTTGAACTTCAAAGTTTAGTTGAGTGAGTCTTCACCCAAAGACGTAAAACAATGCGTTTGTCGTCTTTGCATATGAGACATTAAACAATATGCTGATTGTGAGGTGATGCCTACAATCTTGAGTGCTAGAAGTTCAGTTTAGGCAGTGGGTAAGTCCTAGCTGAGTGGATTTGTACAAAGAGTTGTATTGAAACGTCTACTATTCGTTTTTTAAAAAGTACTAGAAATTATTTTTTATTTTTTTTAAAACCTCACATAGCATTCGGCTGAATAATAAAATATTTTGGAACCATTTTAAAAGTAAAACAACCAACTATTTTATCAACCCAAATATATTATTTGAAAAGTATAGCCCATACTATAATCTTTCAAAAATCACTCATAAATAAATCGTCGTAAAAATATCTTTAACATAACTTAAAATCATAAATCATAACTAGTGCGGAAAACTAACGTCGGTCCTCGGGTTATACTCACCTTCAGCCCAGCAAAGTCAACCATCAAGACCTCCATCAAACTCACCTGCATCCATCGCACCTAGTGAGTCTAAAGACTCAACACACCATAATCATTATAACAAATAATACGTATAAAGTCGTATGCAATAGTGAAAATACTTTTATGTAAAAATAACTTTTTCATGACATGCAAACATAAACATTAACTTTTTCCTTTATTTTTCTACAATATGACATGACATAAAACCTTTTTCATGACCATAAACATTTTCCTTTTTCTTTTATTGAATTCAGATCGTTAATTGTGACTTTTCTCAAACCTCAAAAAGTCGATGGATCCATCTACTGAAACTGTAGTACTGGGCGGCGGAGGATACCAGCAACACTCTCACCGGTCAAATGACCCCTCGCCTATCCTCTTTCGAATAGAAATACAATCGTCGGACTCCCTCTGCGGCCTTTTCCCGTAAATGAGCTCCCTTTGAGGCCTTTCCCTCACGACATTTCCATTCTTACCTCAAACCTCATACCTCAATAGTCACAATTACTTCACTTCCTTCAATGTTTTACATTCTCATTACTTTAAAAAAACATGCGTAACATAACATTTTTGTTTTGGAAACCAAACATGCAACATATATTTTAAATATCAACCTTAAATCATAAAAATTCATGGACATTTAAAAATCATAATTTAATCGTGTAACATTTCATAAACATTTTAAATAATCATAATAGCATAAAAACAGCATTCAGGGCACTGCCATGACCTTTACGAATTTTTAGGTGTAAAAAGACCGTTTTATCCCTGGACGTGACATTTTACGTTTATGACATTTTCTTAATTTCATTGACTCTAATATATCCCAAATAATTACTTAAACTTATAGGAATTTTCTCATATTTTTATTTAGCTTAAAACGAGGACTTTTAATTTATTCCTTAAAGATAACATATTAACGCGTTTTAATCCCGAATTAAACCAAAACTTAATATAAAATTCCCAAATTCAAAAATTAGACTTTTAATAATTATTTAAGCTTAAACATAATTTTTCATAATTTTATAAAGCATAAAACTAGGTGTTTCACTTAATTCTTTATTTAGTGTTTCGCGAGCCGATTAAATCCTGGATAAATCCAAAACTCGTTATTTCGATCCCAAACATTAAACAAAGTATTTTTATTATTTATTCTATCCTTCCAAGTCATGAGCCATACCCGTGGACTCATGGATTCAATTTTAGTTCTTAAAATCTCGAAATTGACCCCTTTACGAACACACCAAGCCATGTCCTAATTTACTCGAGCCACGCCCGAGCCACCTTGAGCCAAACACGAGCCAACCCATCTAGGGACCCTACTGACCAAGTCTAGCCCGAAAAACCATCCCTGGCCCGCTCAAAAACTCGCTGGAACTTGACCCCAAAATCTGTGCGTGTGTGTGGGTGAGCCTTCCCTTGGACAATAGGACTCCTTCTCCCTCTAGGACACTACCCGCTGCTAACCACTCAACCCCTCATGAACCTAACCCTCCCTGGACCACGCCAAGACCCAGCCCAAGCCCCTAAACCCACGCACGAGCCGCCTGAAGCAAGCCCAGGCTGCACGCACTTTGTGATCTTCCCTCACGTTTTTCTCCTCCAGTTGAGCCAGCAGCGAACCCTCTTAAGCCAACCTCAACCCAGACCCCCTATGGACCCTACAAAACCATTAGAACCTATGGACTCGACCCCAGCCCCTGAAACCGAAGACACAACATAAGCTGTAGCAACACAGCCGAGGAGACCCACTTGACAAAGACCCTTTTTTTCTTGCTTAGCCACCTAACCCACGAGCCATCCCTTGAACCAACCACTCACACACCTTCCTAGGACCCTTAAGACTTACCCTAGCCCAGCCCCTAGGCCTTGGACCGAACCCCTCAGCCCCTAAATGCCTACGCAATTCTACGTGGGGCATGCAATGTTCTCGGGTAGGAGTCCTTGATAACAAGGACTCCTCCCCAGCCCTCCTACTCGATTACTAGCTTGGCTAGGACTCTTCCCTAGACTGAACCATCCCCTGACCAAGCCCTAGCCCAAGCCGTGACCCTCCAGCCCCCTTGCACAAGGAACCCGATCACTCAATAACCCATGACAACACTTTCCCTTACCAGCTAGCTTTGTTGTCTTATCAGGTTGTATGGTGGGTGTTTTAGGACTCTAAATCATGAAAAACTTTACTTGATCATTATTAAACATCATGGCAGCCCCTTATTACTTGAAAAACATGAATCGTAGCATAAAATCGACAGTTTATATCATGCATATGAGTAAATCCGAAAATAACAATAAGAACACCATGTTTTCATACAATCATAACTAAAAACGTTAATACGATGTGATAGACGAGAAAAGGAGATATAAGGCGTGCCTTTGCGTTTTAAACGCACGATTATTCGTTGACGATTTGCGAAGAACGGCGGCACGAAGACGATAGCTTGAAAGCTTTGCAAACTTGATGCTTTACCCTTAATTTTCCTTGTGTGTGCGTGTGTTTTGCTTGGTGGGGGAGGGTTTTCAAATTGTTGGGGAGATTTGAGAAAGTGGCGTGAGTTTATGAATTAATGGGGAGGTTTTTGGGTATTTTATAGTTAAATTAATCACTAATTAGGCTTAGGCCCATTAATTAGGTAATTTAGGCCCATTAGTGCTTAATTAGAATTTTAAAAATAGTTTCGTTTAGGAAAGTTTGTGAATTTATTAGTCGGGTTGCTAATACGTTCGTATTTTTGTTGAAAAACCAACACCGATAAAAATTACGTCCCGACGTATAAAATCATCTCAAAACCCCTTATTTTCAAAAATATGAAATAGCATCACACATATAAAAAACAATTATTTAATAAAAACATTTTCTATTTTTCAGCCCTCGGTCTCCGTTCCTCGATCGCAAGTCGAATAATCCTTAAAATACATTTTAATGCAACCATGTAGAAAAATATATTTTTAAAATGCAAATATGCACCACATAATTAATTTATGTAATTAAAACATTTAATTAAAATACACAAAGAATTTAATAATTGCATGCATGTGGTTCGCGTGGACCTTTAAATTTTCGGGGCTTTATAATCTTCCCCCCTTAAATTGAATTTCGTCCTCGAAATTCGCTTATCCTCTATAATCAAAAGTTTAAACTTAGTTCTAGTATCCCAAAAATCCACGCTTCCGCTGCGCTACTCTGATAAAACTTAAACTCTAGGATGTCCTTACGTCTCCTTGAGCCCAATTAAATTTTCCTTCTAAATCCTTATTTTCAAATCGCAACGTAAAAAGACCCAAATGACTTAATGCTATTACTATTATAACCTCGAATTTCAATTTTTCTTACAATTCCCAATATCAAAATATGGATAACCACACTTATCGTATATTATTTTCCTTATTTTATACCCAAATGTTCATCAAGTTATCATATTTCAATCTTAAAATCCCAAACGCATCCGTAAACTCTTAGATTTTCAAGCCTAATATCGATTCATTCTTAAAAACCCTTGTGAAGGATCGTTTGCTGAGTATTCTTTCGGATTCTCAAACAAAATATTCTCCAATGAACTGCAATGGCTCGTGTTCTAAGAATATTAACATCGATGAATTAAATCGAGTTTGGTTAAAAACCAAGCGGAAGAAACTCGAAGTAATCCTTCGTGAAGAAGATTGTTATATTAGAAAGCATTTTATCTTATGTACACTGAATAACCAAAAGAGGACATATTAGTTTTTGCATTAATCAGTTCAGTTATGTTGACAACTGAACTGATAGATACTCTAACTGATCCAAACAGTTTAAAAGCAATAGTTAAACAGTTAAATACACAAGATATGTTTATAGATGTTTGGAGACTTCAATTGCTCCTACGTCACCCCTTCTATCGCCTCGGGTAGGATCCACTAGAAGACTTTGATTTATATAAACACTTTGTACAAACCCACTCAGCTAGGACTTACCCACTGCCTAAACTGAACTCCTAGACTTAGACTGAAGGCAGCACCTTCCAGTCAACACTTCTTTAATGTTTATGTGAGAAAGACTACATACACAAGTTTAACGTCTTTGTGCAAGAATGTATTTGAGTGGTTGAAAGTGTTTAGGTGTGTGAGAATTGAACAGGGTGTTCTCACACACTGAGGTAAATACGCTTCTAATCTAAGGTGATTTATCTGTGAAGAGTTCCCTCGACTGGGTTGAATGCTTCTCTTAAGCTGATACGACTTTGAAGCGTGCCCTTTTCTTTTCTCTCTTGATTTGTGTGTTGTTTGAGTCTTCACTGATCTTCTTTTCATATAGGCGGGAAAACTGATCGTACAGTGAGACTCATTTATTGTATATGTTGCATCTTGAATTCGTTTCTTGGTCTTTGTGTCTCGACTTTTCAACTGCCCTTCTGAAACGCTCTGTCTTTAATGCACTGATGCAACATCCATTATTGTCCTTTGAGTGGATAATGGCTTTGTACCTTCACGTACCGCTGGATTCCACTTGAAAGAGTTTGTCTTCATCCATAACTGAAACATTCGAACTGGTCAGTTGAACTGATCTTTCAGTTGGGCTGGTGAAATCAGTTGACTCGTCAGTTGAACTGATTTCACACTCGTTCAGTTGGACTGATCAGCTGGGTTTCTTCATCAGTTGAGCACTCCTTAGGCTGGCCAGGCTTCTGAGGTTTTCCTGCTGAATCACCTATCAACTGGACAATCAGCTGGACTGCTCAATTGACGTAACCAGTTAGACTATCTGAATTCAATAAAAGGGAAACATATATGTATATGATGAAAGGAAAATGGATATGATGAAAGGAAAAAGGTTTAAAGTTTATGCATGTTCATGAAAAGCTATTTTATTAAAAGTATCTCTCACTGTTGCTTGCAACACTGTTGCTTGCGAATATGTATATATACTACTTGTTATCATGGTTAAGATTTGCTGAGTCAATAGACTCACTAGGTGTGAATGATGCAGGTGAGAATAATTTTCATAATGATGGAGGACCTTGATAGGATCGATTAACGTATCAAGAGTGTTTAGAAGGGGGAGTTGAATAAACACTCACAGTTAAAACTGGTCTTTTCTAATTTTGAGTTCAGTTTGGTGACAAACTGATTCTCGGAATCTTGTTGGTCAATGACAATCAGTTAAACTAAAGTAGTTGCGGAAAATAACTGACTGAAAGATAGAATACGAAACTGAAATAAAGTAGGCAAGGGTTGTTTCTGGATGTTCGGAGAATTTAATTACTCCTACGTCACCCCTTCTATCTCAAGGATAGGATATCCACTAAAAGACTTTGATCAAATACAAGAATTGTACTGACCCACTTCAGTTTGGACTTAACACTGCCAAAAACTGAAACTCTTAGTTTAACAGAATGTTCTCAGTGCGTAACTGATCTTAGCACTATCGAATTTCAACGATTATTACAACTTGCTAGTGAGCTCAAATTGTAGCCTTAACTGCTACGAATATATCAAGTAAGAGTGAGCTAAGATTTTGACAGAGTGACAGCAAGCTTTTGAATAGTGTTGACTCCCCTTTTTTTCTTCAGCTGTTCTTCTGTCATATTTATAAGCTTCTTTTCTCCAACGGTAACTTGAGATGAATTTGAATCTTTGTATCCGTTGATTTCTACTTGATTATTCCTTGGACATTGTTTGTTTCATTTATTGTAATGCGGCGTCTTAATTGCTTTCGCCGAAATGTGTTTTTCTAAACTGTATTGATTGAAGTGCGGCGTTGCAATCTTCTATGTCTCTTGACGGTTGAATGTTCTTTCCCGAGACATGTTCAGTTGAAGGGTGCTTAGCATACGGCTGAATATATCAACTGATCAGTTTCCAACTGATAAGTCTTCTTTATTAGATCAGCTGATTTCAGTTGTTAAGTCCAGTTGCTGAGTTCAGTTTACTCGATCAGTTGGTTCGTATTTTCAGTTGGTTCATATTTTGTCAAACGCCGGAATTTAGTTTCCAACAATTTCCCCCTTTATGGCTGTTTGACAAAACTAAGTAAATAATAACTGAACATCTGAGCTCATTGTAGATAAAATAAGAGATTGAATTTCTTGAACTGAAAGGGATCTTGATTTAATAACAGCTGAATCTAATAATCTGATTAACTGCTTCTGCTGTTTCTCAAGATGCTCTTTGATCTTTGATTTCTTTTCCCTTTTTGTCAAACAAATCCATCTTCTCAGATAATTTTCGAACGTTAGTGGAAAGAATTTTGACATCTGCGGAGATACTTGAGACAGCAGTTTGTAAACAAGTCTGCAGCAATTCCATTTTATTAGAAACAGAAGTTTTCAATCGCTCAACTCGTTGACTGATTATATCCTGAGTTGTATAGAGACTTTGAGCTAGACCTCTGTTATTCTTCATCTCAAATACAGTTCGGGTAAGAGACTCCATGTTTGCTTGAATGGCTTTCAGTTTTGCAGAGTCATATTCAATTGAAGAATCCAATTTGACAGTGTGAGAGAATTGTGTAGATTGAATTTTCTTGATTTCAGTAATCATCTGCTGCATATTGTGCTGCATATTCTGGATTTGTTCAAGAACAAGATCCATTTCTGTGGATTGAAGAGGAGGTGACTGATTAGATGTTCTTGGTTCATGTGAGACTTGATCAAAGACCACCATGGTCCTATCAGATAATATCGTTTCAGAAACAGTCTGTGCTGGAACATCTGTTTCAGTTGCTGCTACTTGGACTGGAGGAGATGAAGATTGATGTTGATCAGCAATTGGGCTTTCCAGCTGAATAAGATCTTCAGTGAAAGGGTCATGAACTGATACCAATGCCTCCATATTTTCAGCAATCTGTTGATTTGGTGATTGAGTAGGCATCACTGTTTGCTCCTTTAGTTCAGAAACAGCAGGCTGAACTGGTGCTTCTGTTGAGATAGGAACCTCTTGAGTGATTTGATCAGTTGAGTGATCAACTTCTTCAGAAATGGGTTCATTATTAATAGATTCTGTCACTACTGCTTGAATAATTTCATCAATGTTGGCAAAATTCAACTCGGCTTCAGAGTACAGCTGATGTTCCACAGCAGATGATTGTGGCACATCCTGAACTGCTTCTTCAGTTGTAACAATAGTTTGTTCTGAGGGTGGCTCTTTCTGCTGAGAGGAGGGGTCTTCTTCTTCTTCTTCAGAGGCTTCCTCAGGAAGAACTAACTCCTGATCCATTTCCCACATTTTTATCTGAGCTTGCAAGCTAGTAAGATCTGTATCTAGCTGAGTGATCACAGCTCGATCATTATAGGCAGTTGGATTGGTGGGAATGTAGTTTGCCTTCAATTTCTCAAGCAATTGAGATAGCTTCTTAGCTCGAATTTGCTCAAAAAAATAGGTTTTCCTTTCCAAAGCGTGAACAATTGTGGCAGCTTTGACCATCTTGAGGACAATTGTTTCCAGTTTAATAAACTTGTTCAGCTGGGATTTCTTTTTCAGCTGCTTAGCAAAAATCTGAGTTCTGTAAGCGGTCCAGGCGTCATAGGTTTGAAGTTTTGATGCTGCAAAATTATTAACCTGTTCCCAAACAAGGTCAATATGAGTTTGAATGGCATTAGATGGTCTTGGCTCTTCAATCAATTTGCCCTTGCCTTTTTCAGTACTGAGGATGTGTGGAATTTCAAATCCAGTACGAGTAGTATCCACCAGTTCTATAATCTTTATACCTTTGGGTCTGGCAGGTGCTAGAACAGCAGGATGATTGATATGGATTAGAGGAGCTTTGATCCTAACTGTTTCCTTTGTTGCACCAACTGAGATTTCGGGTGGGATGAGCTTCAGAGGAACTGCTTTGATAGGCTGTTGGGCACCCGAAGATTTCAGTCTTTCAGTAGGAATAGACTCTACTGTGGTTGGTAATTTTGTCCTTTGTGTTCTTGGTTTCTTGGAAACTTTTGGCGAGGGCGTTTTCTCAAAATCGGATTCACTAATAATCAGTTTTCTTTTAACTGTCTTCAGTTGAGCCAATGTCTTCCCTTGTTTAACTGATTTGGGAGCAGCCTGTTGTGTACCAATCTCCTTCTTGATCTTCACGAACTTATCAGGAGAGATATCTAATTTAGTCTTGGGTGGCAGAACATTCTTCCCATTGAAAATTTTGAATTTAGATAATCGCTCCGAATCATCAGCCACCAACCCTTTGACTTTCATAAAATAGCTTAGCGGCATTGCAAGTCCTCTGGACTGCTTGGTGGAGGAAAACATATTCTTCAAGATACTAAAAATAAGTTGCTTCCAGTTGAATTTTCTTCCAGCCATAATAACCGTAATAGCTTGAAACTTCTCCAAAGTCAGGGCAGCATACGATCCTGCCTTGGTCAATAGCCCTTTGGCTACAATATCAGCCAGCAACTGAACCTCATGCTTCAGTTCCTTCTTAGGATCGGAAACTTTGATTTTCCGTCCATCAGCAGAGAGTGCAGTTTGCATTTCTTCAATATCTGATGCTTTAACATCAGCAAGGTGTACTAATCAATCAAAGGGTAATGAAAAGATTTCTCCGAAAGAATCTTCAGAAATGGTCACCAACTGACCATTAATAGTGGCAATGATGCTTCCATCAGAGTTGATATATCCATTTGAGTAGAGGTCCTGTAGTTCTTTTGGGTAAATCTCCTGCGAGTATTGCCCCAAGAACATTCTGAGACAAGCAGTTAGAAACTGATTGTATGCGTAAGAAGAAAATTGATTGTATGCATAAGCTCTGGAATTAGTATGCTATTAGAAACTGATTGTATGCGTAAGAAGAAAATTGAATTGAAGCGGGCTTAGTACAGTTGTTCGTGACTGTTCAAATTCAGGACACGTGTCAGTCCATTAAAAATTTTGAGTAAAACTATGTGTACGTGTGCTGTGGGCGTTTGTGAAAAAGATGAATGGTTTAAAATAGGCCACGTTATGAATCTGCAGTCACGTCAGTTGATTTGGAATATAATAAGTTTTAAATTTGTTAACTTATGTGAGAAGATTTGTAAAATATCCAGCTGAACGATCAGTTGGGAAACTGATTCATTTCAGTTGAGAGTTCACAAACAATTGTCTTCTCAGTTAACCTCTTCAAAACTGATATTCCCCCTTAATCGATGCATAAAATAATTAAAGCGACGATATAAAATAAATTTAAAGGTCAGAAAGATTATTGTTTGCTGAAACGTTGACGACCCTTCATCTTCCATGACTCTTGGCTATAAGTAGAAGTGACATGGTTAGTTTCAGTCATATTGAAAAACATATTCAAAGTAAAAAGAATGGCAGATGCTAGTAGCTCGAGTGCTTCGCCATTTTCTTTGGAGACTAGGAAGGCTGTGATAGAAGATGAAGTCTTCTATGAGAGTCTTCACTACTGGGAGAAGCTTCAGAAGCTTGAGTTCCTGTATAATACTAGCGAGGCTACCACTCCCGAGCTGATGGCAGAGTTGAGAAAAGTGCGGGAGCACTTGCACATAGCTGTGTGGGTGGATATCTTCACAGATGGTCATATCTATCAACTGATACTTCGAAAGGAGCTGAAGTTCCTTAGGCGCATAGCTGGTTCTCACAACTTTTCCAAGACATCTACTGGACCTTTATCTGCTTGGTTGAAGATGTGGATAATTGTTGTAGAAGAGAAATATAATGATGTAATCCAAGCAAATATTTATGGTTGAATGAAACATTTATTTTGGCTTAACTTTGTTTTTCTTTTTCCTGCAAATAATTCTATTAGTAAAGAAACATTAGTAATAATTTTAAGACAGATCAATTAAACCATGAATATTGCGAAAGTAAGAAAACTTAGTCTCGGGTAATGGTTTGGTGAAGATGTCAGCTGCTTGTTGCTCAGTTGATAGATACTCCAGTCTAATGTCCTTTTTCAAAGCATGATCTCTAATGAAGTGATGCCTGACATTTATATGCTTGGTCCTTGAGTGAAGAACTGTATTATAAGTGATGGCAATTGTGCTTGTATTGTCACAAAATATGGGCGATTCATTTGTAATTACTCCATAATCTCTCAGTTGTTGCTGTATCCAGATCAGTTGTGCACAACAACTACCAACAACAAGATATTCTGCTTCAGTTGTTGAGGTAGCTATGGATGTCTGCTTCTTGCTGAACCAAGAGATCAGCCTGTCTCCTAGAAACTGACAAGATCCACTTGTACTTTTACGATCAAGCTTACATCATGCATAATCTGCATCTGAATATCCAACTAAATTGAAAGTAGAGTCTTTAGAATACCATAACCCAACTGCTATTCCCCCTTGATCAGTGTCCAATTTTACTAATGAGCTCATGGGAGTATTTGCAGCTGAACATGATTTCATGCCAAATTTCTTCAGCAGCTCCTTTGTATATTTAGTCTGACTGATGAATATGCCAGTCTCCAGTTGCTTCACTTGTAGTCCAAGAAAGAATGTCAGTTCAGCCATCATGCTCATTTCGAACTTTTCCTGCATCAACTTAGCAAATTTCTCACATAATTTGGTGTTAGTTGACCCAAATATGATATCATCAACATAAATTTGAACTAATAAAATATGATCATTCTTAGCAAATTTGAACAAGGTCTTATCAATTGATCCAACAGAGAAATCATGATCAGTTAGAAATTTTGAAAGAGTTTCGTACCAAGCTCTAGGAGCTTGTTTAAGACCATATAGGGCTTTGTTCAAATGATATACATGATCAGGAAAGTTGTGATTTACAAAACCTGGAGATTGTTCAACATATACTTCCTCTTGTAGTTGACCATTTAGGAATGCACTTTTGACATCCATTTGATAGACTTTGAAGTTCTTGAATGAAGCATAGGCAAGGAATATTCTGATTGCCTCCAGTCTTGCAACTGGTGCATATGTTTCATCGTAATCAATTCCTTCCTCTTGCCTGTATCCTTGTGCTACTATTTTCGCTTTATTGCGCACAACTGAACCATCCTCGTTCAGTTTATTCCTGTACACCCATTTTGTACCTATAACAGTTTTTGAAACTGGTCTTGGAACTAAGTTCCAGACATTGTTATGAGTGAACTAATTTAGCTCTTCTTGCATTGCATTTACCCATTTAGGATCAGCAAGAGCTTCATCAGTTTTCTTTGGTTCTAGTTGTGAAACAAAAGCTGAATGGATAAATAAGTTTAGCATTTGATTTCGAGTTCTTACTGGATCTGATGGATTTCCTATTACCAGTTTAGGTGGATGTGATTTTTTCCATCTGTACTCAGTATTTGTTGTATCAGCAATTCCTTCAGTTGGTAACTGAACACAATTTTCAGTCTCAGTTGGTGCTTCGTCAACTGGTATTTGAATGTTATCATTATGCTCTATCAACTGATCATTAGGAATGGCTTCTGGTTCAGCTGATTGATTTGACACTTCTGGTTCGGGTGTTTGGAGATTGTTTTGATTATTATGACATTCATTTTTGTCATCATCTTCCAAACTGATATCTGTAAATCGATCAACTAGCTCAACTTGATCAGTTGGCTTATCAGTTAGTTCAGTTTCATCGAAATTAACTTGAGCTGATTCTTCAACATTTAGGGTTTTCTTGTTGAAGACTCTATAAGCTATACTAACTGATGAGTATCCAAGAAATATTCCCTCTGCAGATTTAGCATCAAACACTTTTAAATAATTTTTACCATTATCAAGGATAAAACATCTGCAGCCGAATATTTTGAAATAAGTAATTATACTTTTTCTTCCATGCCAGATCTCATATGGTGTTTTCATATGATTCTTATTAATCATTGATCTGTTCTGAGTATAACACGCAGTGTTTACTGCCTCTGCCCAAAACCTTTGAGAAATACCAGAATCAGCAAGCATTGTTCTAGCAGCTTCTTTAAGGGTCCGATTTCTTCTCTCAGCTACACCATTTTGCTAAGGAGTTCTGGCTGCTGAGAGCTCATGCTTAATTCCAGCATTCTCTAGAAAATTTGAAAGAGTTTGATTGATGAATTCAGTTCCTCGATCTGATCTGATTCGATCAATTCCAACTGATTTTTCATTTAAAAGTCTTTTGGAGAGCTTTATCAGTTGTGAAGCAGTATGGTCTTTAGATTTGAGAAAAATAACCCAAGTAAATCTTGAAAAATCATCTACGACTACCAAGGTGTATTTCATTCCCCCTAAGCTCATGACTGGTATAGGACCAAAGAGATCCATGTGCAACAGTTCTAAGCATCGGGATGAAGATTTACAACCCTTGTTTTTAAAAAAAGATCGTACTTGTTTACCATACTGACATGCTGAGCAAAGTTTTTCTTTTGAAAAGTTTATTTTGGGCAAACCAGTTACAAGTTCATGTTTACTCAGATAGGCAATGGTTTTAAAGTTTAAATGGTTTAGTCTTTTATGCCACAACCAGTTTTTAGATGATTTGAAAGCAATAAAACAAACTGGTGCATAAGTTTGATTATTCCAACTGATTTTATATGTGTTTCCACAACGTTTGCCAGTTAGTATGATTTCATCAGTTGAAGTTTTGACTGAACATGAGTTTTTGTCAAAATGTACTGAGAATCCAATGTCGCATAATTGACTGATGCTGATCAAGTTATAATTCAGGTTTTCTACTAATAGAACATCTTTAAAAGTAAAGTTACCATGGATAAGCTTACCCTTACCCATAGTTCTACCTTTGGAATTGTCCCCAAAACTGATATTTGGACCACTGTATTTGATCAGTTGAGATAGCACACTTGCATCTCCTGTCATATGTCGCGAACATCCACTGTCCAAATACCATATTGACTTCTTGTTTGTACCTGTTACCTGCAGTCACACACATAATATAATTTGGTACCCATATCTATTTGGGTCCTGAACTGATTAGTCCTTTAGGAACCCATACTGGGATTAGTCTAACAGACTTTCCAGTAGCTGTATTCCAAATGGTTTTTCTCGGCTTTTGTGTGCTTGTGTAGTGTACGGATGATACAATATGTGTTTTAGCTTTATTCAACTGATTGTTCAGTCTATATCTCTTCTGAACTGGCTTGCAGTTATAGTAATTGGAATAGCCATTCGAATAGTTTTTGTAAAATCTCTTTGATGACTGACTTTGTGAATCAATTAAGAATTTTTTACTATAACCAATCCCATATCTTCTAGCCTAGTTCATATTCTCAGTAGGTTGCTCAATCAGTTTACTGGGCTCAATTTGTTCTTGTACCACTGTTGATTTGACAAAGTGAATGTATTTCCCTTTGTCTATTGTTAGCTTTGGTTTAGTATCATTTGGATACATTTATCCTTGAGTGTTGAACCCTAAACCAGTTTTATTAGAAACTGATTTTTGTGAAATATGCATCTCATTTAGTGCAGTAGATGATTTGTTCCAAGACTGAATAAGCTCAGTCTGTTTTGAGTTTTCAAGCATCAACTTCTCTATTAATGACTGATTTTTGTTTCTTTCTGCTTTTAACTCAGCAATTTCCCTTTTTAGACTCAACCCATCGACTGATTCATCAGTTTTGGTTTTATTGTCTGTGGGATCAGTTTGCTTTGCTTTGATTTTTTCAAATGATGATGCAAGCTTTTGATACTCATTTACCCTGTCATGTAGTGTTAGAATGAGTTCTTCTCGTGTGAAATCAGATGAGCTGAAATCAAATACCTGTTGGCTAAATGATTCTTCTGCTGCATCATTAGCCATCAAGCACTTCACTTCCTCATCATCACTAGAACTGCATGAGCTTTCTGATTCCGACTCTTCACTGTCAGTTTCTGCCCATTTAGATTTGTTTTCTTCAGCTAAGAATACCTCATGTTTCTTTCTGAAGACCTTTTATCTTCCTTGGGTCTTCTTTTGTGTTCATATGATTTCTTTCTTCTATCAGTTGAGCATTGACTGTCCTTCTTGGGTTTAGGACAATCAGCAATAAAGTGACCTGATTTGCCACAGTTTTAGCAGGCATTTGGTTCATCTTTGGAATTGTTCCTTTGGTATGGCTTCTGGAAGTTCCATTGATTCTTTCTCATGAACCTTCCAAATATTTTGATGAACAATGACATAGCATCATTACTCAACTCAGCAGATTTTTCGACTGAACTGATTGGTTCAGTTCTGACAGCAGCTAGAGCAGTTGTGGCTGCAGAGGTAGATGGTTCTCCTTCTTTGGTCTGCAGCTCAAATTCATAGGCCTTTAAATCAGCAAACAGATCATGAAGTTCGATTTGGTTCAGATCTTTGGGCTCCCTCATTGCCATGGTCTTGACATTCCATTCCTTGGGAAGACCTCTTATTACCTTCAGTGCAATCTCTTTGTTGGTATACACTTTTCCAAGTGCATTTAGCTCATTGATGATACTGCTTACTCTTTCATCATACTCGTGCATCGATTCTCCTGCTTTCATTTTGATGTTATCAAACTTTTGCACTGCAACAGAAAGTTTATTTTCTTTGGTTTGATCATTTCCTTCACACAGCTGGATCAGCTTTTCCCAAATTTCTTTGGCTGTCTTACACATTTTTATTTTATTGAAGGTTACTTTGTCCAGCGTTTTGTACAGAATGTCTTTAGCCACATTATCAAGATTTGATTTTCTTTTATCTTCAGTTGTGCATTCATCTCTGGGCTTTTCTATTCTTTGTGGTGCTCCTTCTGTAATGGCAACTGCTGTATTTGTTTTTAGAATCTTCATGGGTCCATCAGTTATGACATACCACATGTCATCATCTTGTGCAGCCAAATGAGCCTGCATTCTGATTTTCCAATCATCAAATTCTTCTCTGGAGAACATGGGAATTTTGTTGAATGAAGTCATGCTGGCAAGTTTTTAGATCAAAAGTATTCAAGAACAAGATTCAACCGCTCTGATACCACTTGATAGGATCGATTAACATATCAAGAGTGTTTAGAAGGGGGGGTTGAATAAACACTCACAGTTAAAACTGGTCTTTTCTAATTTTGAGTTCAGTTTGGTGACAAACTGATTCTCAGAATCTTGTTGGTCAATGACAATCAATTAAACTAAAGTAGTTGCGGAAAATAACTGACTGAAAGATAGAATACGAAACTGAAATAAAGTAGGCAAGTGTTGTTTCTGGATGTTCGGAGAATTTAATTACTCCTACATCACCCCTTCTATCTCAAGGATAGGATATCCACTAAAAGACTTTGATCAAATACAAGAATTGTACTGACCCACTTCAGTTTGGACTTAACACTGCCAAAAACTGAAACTCTTAGTTTAACAGAATGTTCTCAGTGCGTAACTGATCTTAACACTATCGAATTTCAACGATTATTACAACTTGTTAGTGAGCTCAAATTGTAGCCTTAACTGCTACGAATATATCAAGTAAGAGTGAGCTAAGATTTTGACAGAGTAACAGCAAGCTTTTAAATAGTGTTGACTCCCCTTTTTTTCTTCAGCTGTTCTTCTGTCATATTTATAAGCTTCTTTTCTCCAACGGTAACTTGAGATGAATTTGAATCTTTGTATCCGTTGATTTCTACTTGGTTATTCCTTGGACATTGTTTGCTTCATTTATTGTGATGCGGCGTCTTAATTGCTTTCGCCGAAATGCGTTTTTCTAAGTTGTATTGATTGAAGTGCGGCGTTGCAATCTTCTATGTCTCTTGATGGTTGAATGTTCTTTCCCGAGACATGTTCAGTTGAAGGGTGCTTAGCATACGGCTGAATATATCAACTGATCAGTATCAAACTGATCAGTCTTCTTTATTAGATAAGCTGATTTCAGTTGTTAAGTCCAGTTGCTGAGTTTAGTTTACTCGATCCGTTGGTTCGTATTTTCAGTTGGTTCATATTTTGTCAAACGTCGGAATTTAGTTTCCAACAGACCTGATGGTTGAACTAGCTAGACTGATGGTGCACGTAACCCTAGGACCTCTTCTAATTTTTCCGCATTAATGTGATTATAAATTTTAATGGTTATTATGCTTTTGATTGGTTTTTAAGAGGATTTAAGATTTTATGCTACATTTGAAAAATGTTAGTTTTATGTTTGGTTTGACGATTTTATTTTTTGCACTGCGTTCTTTTGGATTTTTAAATAATAGGTTGGTTGGTTTATTTTAAATGGTGCAAAAATATTTATATAGGTATAATATTGTTCGGCCGAAGCAAGTAGAGAAAAAAAATTTCTAGTATATTTTAAAGAAAAATGAGTAGTAGATGTTTCAGTGGCAGGTTCATAATCTACCGGTCGCATCAACATCGCATCACGGCATATGGTAGGTCGAAGACCATCCAAGAAGTGCCTCAATTTCTCAGAAGTATCTCTAGCAATGAGGGGCAACATTACGATGGACTTCGTTGTAGGTTTACCAAAGACGGTGAAAGGATTCAATGTTATTTGGGTGATAGTGGACCGTCTAACTAAGTCAGCACATTTCCTGCGAGTAAGGACGACTTTCTTCATGACGCAGTATGCGGAGCTGTATATCCAAGAGATAGTCAGACTACACGGGATTTCAATCTCCATAGTGTCGGACAAAGACACATGATTTATTTCATTATTTTGGAAGAGTCAGCATGCAGCTATGGGGACAAAGCTACTATTCAGCACAACGTTTCATCCCCAGGAAGACGGTCAGTCTGAGAGAGTCATATAGATTCTAGAAGATCTACTACGAGCATGCATGATCGATGTCAAAGAGAGTTGGGAACTGAAGCTACCTCTAGTGAAGTTCACATATAACAACAGTTATCAGTCGTTTATAAGTATGGCTCCAAATGAGGCACTCTATGGGAGGAAGTGCAGATCACCTATCCATTCAGACGAGGGAGGGGAGAGAGCTACGGTAGGACCCGAGATAGTATAGCATACAGCAGACTTAGTCGCCAAGATTCGAGACAGGATGAAGACTGCCCAGAGTCGACAGAAGAGCTACGTTGACAGAAGGAGACGAGATCTCGAGTTTGCGGTCGGAGACCACGTATTTGTGAAAATAGCATCTATGAAGGGTGTTATGAGATTTGGCAAGAAAGGCAAACTGAAGGATCCTTTGTTGAGCATCTTTCGGATGCTTCAAACAAAATATTCTCTAATGAGCTGCAATAGCTCGTGTCCTAAGAATATTAACATCGATGAATTAAATCGAGTTTGGTTAAAAAATCAAGCGGAAGAAACCCGAAGTAATCCTTCGTGAAGAAAACTGTTATATTAGAAAACGTTTTAACTTATGTAAACTGAATAACTGAAAAAGGTTATATTAGTTTTTTCATTCATCAGTTCAGTTATGGTGACAACTGAACTGACGGATACTCTAACTGATCCAAACAGTTTGAAAACAATAGTTAATCAGTTATATACACAAGATATGTTTATGGATGTTCGGAGACTTCAACTGCTCCTACGTCACCCCTTCTACCGTCTCGTGTATGATCCACTAGAAGACTTTGATTTATACAAACACTTTGTACAAACCCACTCAGCTAGGACTTACCCAATGCCTACACTAAACCCACTGCTGCACACTAAGGTAGATTATTATTAACATAATTAAAAAGTTTTGTTATCATCAAAATCAATATTGCGAACTTGAAAAGTTCCAACAATCTCTCCCTTTTTGATGATTACAAAAACTTGAGCATTTAAGCGTAATATATTCAGTTCAAGGGTTAGTACGTTCAAACATCGTTAAAAGCTCCCCTTTTATAACTGAATTTAAAGAAGTTTTGAAAACAAACAAAAACTCCCTCTCCAAAACTGAATTGAAAACCTTTTAAGAGAGATAATCAGAATTAAGAGAATACTTTTCAGTTGATGAAAAGGAAAGAATTTTTCTCAACAACTGAATTCTAAAACTGATTGACGATAATTTTAGTTTGAGAGAAAAACAAAAAACTCCCCTTCAGAAACTGAATAAAAACCCGTATCTGAAAGATATTTATATAATCGTTCATTCAGAGATTATAATCATTCAAGCAATGTAGACAAGAGATCTGGAAATATCCATTCAGTCACAACTAAACACAGCTGAACAAATATGATGTTTATTTAAATAAATTTCCTTGTATTTACATCTGAGTACATACATCAGTTGAACAAGAAAAATTACTACAACAGTAGCATTTTTTAAACAACATCAGATATCAGTTGGTTTATGCGACAGAACTGGATATACCATCAACTGGTTGCTTGACTGCTTCAAATGCTACATCGATGTGAGTTCGATTTGCTAGAGAAATGAGTTAAATTGTTTGAACTTGACTTCTTCGTAGACTAACTGGTCGAGCAGACTCTGACTAGGCTCAACTGGAATACAGCTGGTGATTTAATTAACCAACGTCCCAGCATGGATTAGTTTCGTCTGAAGAACAGCTGACCTAGTATGCTTGCAACTGAAAACTTGTTCAACAGGCAATTTAGCTGTGCATATTTGCAGATGATTCTCAGTCCAATTAAGGCTGATTAAAACCCTAAAGTAAAGAATCTAGAGAAGTGACTACAACGTTAATTGCAGAACCAATCCTCTCAACTCTTTACTAAAGAGCGACATATAAATATTTTCAAATAGTTTTGAAAATAGTATGAAATATTTTTAAATAGCTTTTAACACTGTTTAAAGTAAAAATTTTAAAACACAGTTTTCTTCAAATGTTTTTCTTAGAACAACCCGCTCTGATACCAATTGAAGGATCGTTTGCTGAGCATCTTTCGGATGCTTCAAACAAAATATTCTCCAATGAGCTGCAATAGCTCGTGTTCTAAGAATATTAACACCGATGAATTAAATTGAGTTTGGTTAAAAAAACCAAGCAGAAGAAATTCGAAATAATCTTTCGTGAAGAAAAATATTATATTAAAAAACGTTTTAACTTATGTAAACTAAATAACAGAAAAATGGTATATTAGTTTTTGCATTCATCAGTTCAGTTATGGTGACAACTGAACTGACGGATACTCTAACTGATCCAAACAGTTTGAAAACAATATTTAATCAGTTAAATACACAAGATATGTTTATGGATGTTCAGAGACTTCAACTGCTCCTACGCCACCCCTTCTACCGCCTCGGGTAAGATCCAATAGAAGACTTTGATTTATACAAACACTTGTACAAACCCACTCAGCTAGGACTTACAATACTTCCTAAACTGAACTCCTATCTACGATTGAAGGCAACACCTTCCAGCCAACACTTCTTTAACGTCTATGTGTGAAAGTCGACATACACAAGTTTAACGTCTTTGTGCAAGACTGTATTTGAGTGGTTGAGAGTGTTTTTGTGTGAGAACTAAACAAGGATGTTCTAACACACTGAGGGAAATAAGCTTCTAATCTAAACTTATATAACTATGAAGAGTTTCCTCTGGGCCAATTGCTTCTGAAAGCTGATGTACAATGAGCATGCCCTTTTTTTCTCTCGTATATGTTTAAAAGCTTCTTTTTGCTCACTCTTCTTCTTGTTGTATATATTTGAGTCTTCACTGATCTTCTCTTTATATAGGCGGGAAAACTGAACGTAAAGTGAGACTCATTTATTGTATCTGTTGCATCTTGAATTCGTTTCTTGGACTTTGTGTCTCGACTTTTCGACTGCCCTTCTGAAACGTTTTGTCTATAATGCTCTGATGCAACGTCCATTATTGTCTTTTGACTGGACAATGGCATTGTACCTTCACGTACAGCTGGATTCCATTGAAAGAATTTGTCTTCATCCATAACTGAAAGATTCTGACTGATGCTTCGAACTGGTCAGCTGAACTGTTCTTCAGCCCGGCTGGTGAAATCAGTTGACTCGTCAGTTGAACTGATTTCACACTCGTTCAGTTGAACTGATCAGCTGGGTTTCTTCATCAGTTGAACACTCCTTCGGTTGGCCAGTGTTGCGACTTTGATTGTTGCACTCCCAAGAGCAGGTTGTCAACAAGTAGTATAATTCGGTGAGTCCGAATATCGTATCCACAGGGAAGTTAAGGTAATTACAAGTCCACTACAATGTCTTTTTGTTTTTGTTTTTGTTTTTTTTTCTTTTAATTGTTTGAATCTTTAATTGATAATTTTTAATTGTTCAAATTTTAATTTAAGTAGTTGAGATTAAAGGATCCACTCTTGGTATTTTAATAAAGTTAACATTAATGAACATTATTGAAATCCACTTAATAAAATGGTTCCAATATATATTAAATAATCATATTTTTATTATGTTATATATTATTATCTTATAAATATATAATATATACCAAAACTTGTAAATGTTGTCAAGTATTTATTGTGCTATATATATATTTGTAAACACTAAATCAAGGTTCCCACTTTAAATGGTTGGTAAAACCAAACAAACATTTAAATGGTACCAAGAAATTAATATTATGATATTAATATATAATAAATCAAGACATCCACTTTAAATGGTTTGTAATACCAAACTAACATTTAAATGGTTCCAAGAAATTCATATTATGATATAATCATATAATAAATCAAATCATCCACTTTAAATAGTTGGTAAAACCAAACAAACATTTAATTGGTACCAAGAAATTAATATATGATATATTCATATATAATAAATCAATGCATCCACTTTAAATAGTTGGTAACACCAAACTAACATTAAATGGTTCCAAGAATTTAGTGTGACATATAGCAACAATAAATCAAAACTCCCATTTATAAGTAGGGTATAATAATACTTAAAGAAATAAATATAACATAAACAATAAATAATGATTAAATAATATAAAACATAGATTTTTACCTTTTAATAACCTTATTATCATGCCAAAAGTTTCACCTTTTCATCTCAACTTTGGGAAGTTAGCTACTCATTATTCAAAGTGTAAAACTTTGAATATGAATTTAACATGCTAATTATATTTAAATGAAGAAATAAAGGAAAAACAAAGAGAAAAATATTATGAACTCAAAGGTTTTTTTTATAAAATGAGGGATATCTCAATACATTACAATGCACCCCTATTTATAGCCAAATTTGGGGAGACAACCACAAATAAAATATTATTTTTACACATAAGTCTTCATTGGTGTTCCAAGAAATTAATATTTTAATACACATCACTTTTGAAAATCTTCCCATCTGAATTTTCTTCTCCACATAAAATAAAACATGTAGATATCTGAGTTGTTTGAATTGTAGTATTTTTTTTAACCATTTGACCAAGTAATTTGAGAGATATGGTCAAAATACTAGAGCATGGTAAAACTGCCACTTCTTTGGTAACTTTAATTGTTGCTTAGTTTGATCCCACTTGTGAGAAGATTTTTATCTCATGCTTGCCACCAATAATGTAGATATTAACATCAACTTTCTACAGGTCCAAGAATCATCTTAATCCCATTTGCAACGCCAAGTTTATTCTTGTTTTATCGAACCTGTAAAAAATAGTAAAAACTTATAATTACACAACAACTTATATTTTATACAATTTATTATAAAACATATAATATTTAAACATTTAATAAAACAAAAACTATATATTTATATTATAAAACATTTAATTAATATACAATTTTTATCTTTATCACACTCCCCAACCAGCTTATTGCTAGTCCCTAGCAATTTAAGCGTTAATAGCAACACAAAACATATTGATTAATTTTAATAGAAATGTAATCAGAACTATCGTAGTGTTTAAATTAAATTTGAAAAATTTCAAAGTAATATCAAGATTATTATATTTATAATTTATGAAATAATATGAACTGATCAATTCAAAGCTTATTTTCAGGTAGTTAAATGTACATGTCCTTCAGAAATTCCTACTAAGAGTCTCAACTCCATATCCTCACAGGTTAATAAGTGTTTCAATTTATGGGAATGATTCCTCTCATGGAGTTGGAATACAGATAAATGCTCAGGAAAATGGTTTACAGAATGCAGACAGACAAACGAGCCAAACTAATCAAAAGATAGGAAATCCATAGATTCAAAATCCAGTTGTTCTTATTATATTTTTTTTTCTGATTTTTTTTACATCATGGAATCAGACTAATTTATGCTTCTTGACCAAATATTTATTTAATTTGTACAATGTATTTCTCTCTTTCTTTTTTTTTTCCTTTTTTTTATTTGTATTTTTATGAGAGATAAATGGGTCGCAGCATATAACTTAGAAATTACATAAATCTTCAACATCTTTCATTTTTTTTCTTTTTCTTTTTTTTTTCTTTTTTTTAGGAAATATCAATTTTTTTTTTCAAAATAAGAACACAAGATCTAAACAATAGATAGCCTCTCTGATGATCAATAAAGGCTCGCAAGCTGTTTCTCAATCCTCTCCACTCACTCACAAAATATGTGTGAGTTTAAAAAATTTGTGCACTCTTATCAGGTATATCATGGGCCATATACTTTAATAACTGATTTTATCACAATGGTTAATCATTCAAAAAGATTTCATAAATCATATTTTTAAAGTGATCAAATATTAAAATTGACTTTTTTTTTAAATAAAAATTTAAACATCCTTAGATAGATTATTACAATTTCTAATCTAAACCTTTCAAACATGTAATATATGATATTTTTGCAAAAATTACTAAAATACAAACAATAAACATGTTTTTATTTTGAAATAATTTTACATGTTTTTATTTTAAAATAATTTTTTTTAATTATTTTTTTTTAATTTTTAAGTTTGTTCTCCCCCTAATCAGAATATGACATTGTTCCTAATGTCAAAATAACTATTAATAAAGAGTACATATTGAAAGAGATATCACCTGGAATTTTATTGAAGATAACAAACAGAAACAAACGCAAACCAATCCACGATTTTTGAATCAATGATCCAACTTTCTTTTCTTACTGCTTGATTGCGACTAATTGATATTTGTTATCATCTGATCAGGCTTATGAACAAAAGCTTCCAAATCATCAATTAATTGGTCGGCAGTCGAAGCACAGATGAGCATCCGTCGTGAATTTTTTGAAATGAAATTTTGTTCCACAGCTTTATTAAGAAATGTCAACAAACTGTCATAATAATTATTGATATTCAACAAGCCCACAGGTTTATTATGGATATTAAGTTGTGCCCAAGAAACAGTGTGAAAAATTTCTTCTAATGTACCAAAACCACCTGGTAGTGCGATAAAAGCATCAGAATTTTCAATCATTTTGGTGATTCTTTCATACATAGATGAAACTTTTAATTCCTCCCTAATCGTAACACCTGTAATATTTCCTTCAGCTAAAGCTGTAGAAATAATACCTAAAACCTGACTACCTCCAAGATGAGCAGATGTTGAAACAGATCCCATTTACCCAATATTACCTCCCCCATATACCAAGTGAATTTTTCTCTCAGCCAATATCTTTCCAAGATTATTCGCTTCTTCTACAAATACTTCATTTTTTCCAGAACTCGAACCACAAAATACACAAATATTTTTCAATGTTTGTGCAGAGGATCCAACCATGTTTTTACTTTCTTTTTGGTCTGCGAAAACAGAGAAAAAGATGAGAGATTTTATAGGAGTAATATATTATCATGACAAAACTATGGGTCATAGCTGTAAGCAGAATAATCAGAATAAACAGTAAAAATAATAATGACACACATGCATATAAACAGTAGTGTGATTGTGGCTCATAATTTTCCTCTGGTTTTACGTCCAGAAACGGCTTCAACGCCTTCTATGAGTCGAGGATATGCTTCCCATCCAATTTTCTTATAAATTGGCAAACAGGGTCTTTTTTAGGCGGATTCTCAAGACTATGACGCTCATCTTGAAATTGTTTCCATAAACGGAGAAGTTCAATTTGCACATGTCCACTAGAATGCGTCTTAAGAGTCAATAAGATGTTATCTAAAGACTCCTTACTCAGCCCATTCTTAATGAAACCAATTTTATCTTCTCTGTTATCGGAAACACATCTCAAAGATCTGCATTGTTTGTCACAAGTCCATCTTGCACACTTATGACAAACCCCTAACCTTTTGGCCCTTCGTTTTTTTGCATAAGTGTTTTTTCCTAATCCAGACAAATACCAAATGAGCAATGATTGTGGAACTTCTCCTCCTAATCGGACCTTAGCTTCTATTACAAGACGAATATCTTCTGGAATTTCTTTTTACATTAACAATCTCAATCTTTCACACCTACCTGCATCAATTTTTCTTAGAACATTTTCAGAAACAGAAGGAAAATATTTACAAATTTTTGAGAGATTTTCATCAATTTTGAAAAGAAAAGAAATGATTTTTTTTTTATTTTTGTATCAGCAATTGTGGGAAACTGATTTAACCAACTATGAGAGTCACGGAATACCGTTATCCGCCATTTAACCAGGAAAATAAAAAGATTAAGGAAACCTGAAATAAAAACAAACAAAATTAAATGCAACATAAAAATTTTAGGATCCGAAAGGGAAATAAACTCTTCCTGAAAGATTTCATTTTCCAAAAATGGTTTAAGCCTTTGTCCATTCACTTTAAAAACATCATTATTTTTTGGATTTTCAATATTCACAACTCCATAAGGATACACATGCTTTACAACATATGGGCCTGTCCATCTTGATCTTAATTTTCCTGGGAATATGTGAACTCGAGAATTATAAAGAAAAACTTTTTTACCAACCTCAAAAGATTTTCTAAGAATTGTTTTATCATGAAATGATTTGATTTTTGCTTTATAAATCCTTGAATTCTCATACGCATCATTTCTGAGTTCATCAAGTTCATTAAGTTGCAATTTGCGCAATTTGTTGCAATCATCCATGCTTGAATTAAAAGTTTTAATCGCCCAATAAGCTTTATGTTCCAATTCCACAGGCAAATGACAATGTTTTCCGTAAACCAACCTATAGGGAGACATATTCAATGATGTTTTAAAAGCTGTTCGATATGCCCAAAGTGCATCATTAAGTCGCAGAGACCAATCTTTGCTATTTGAGTTAACAGTTTTTTCCAAAATTTTCTTTATCTCCCTATTAGCTAATTCAACTTGTCCATTTGTTTGAGGATGATAAGGAGTAGTTACTTTGTGAGTAATACCATATTATTTCATTAATTAAACAAATGGTTTATTAACAAAGTGAGTTCCCCCATCACTTATCATGGCTCGAGGAATTCCAAATCTACTAAAAATATTTTCTTTCAAAAGTTTGATGACGATTTTATGATCATTTGGTCGACATGGAATTGCCTCTATCCATTTGGAAACATAATCAACTACAACTAAAATATACAAGTATCCAAACGACGGTGAAAAAGGTCCCATAAAATCAATTCCCCAACAGTCAAAGATTTCAATTTCAATGATAAGATTCAAAGGCATCATGTTTCTTTTTGAAATCGCACCCAATTTTTTACAATTTTCATAGATCTTGCATATTTCGTGGGTGTCTTTAAACAAAGTGGGCCAATAAAATCCACACTGCAAGATTTTTACAGCCGTTTTCTTTGAAGAAAAATGTCCTCCGCATGCTTCTGAATGACAAAATTTAATGACACTACTTACCTCATTGTCGGGTATGCAACGTCGAAAAATTTGATCTGCACAATACTTGAACAGATACGGATCATCCCAATAAAAGTTTTTTACCTCATTCAAAAATTTTCTTTTATCTTGGGAACTCCATTGCGGTGGCATTTTTCCTGTCACAAGAAAATTTACTATGTTAGCAAACCAATGTGTAGTAGTAACTGAAAATAGATGTTCATCAGGAAAATTATCGTTAATTGGTGTCATTTCACAAGATGATCCTGTTACTAGTCTCGATAAACTATCGGCTACGACATTCTCGGTTCTTTTTTTATCTTTGATCATAATGTCAAATTCTTGGAGCTACAAAATCCATCGTATCAGTCGCGGCTTTGCATCCTGTTTGGTCAACAAATATCTAATAGCAGAATGATCAGTAAACACAATAGTCGTTGATCCAATCAAATAAGAACGAAATTTATCTAATGAAAATATTACAGCAAGTAGTTCTTTTTCAGTTGTGGAGTAATTCATTTGAGCATTGTTTAATGTTCTACTTGCATAATATATCACGTAAGGCTTACCGTTTCTTCTTTGACCCAGTACTGCATCTACTGCATAATCACTCGCATCGCACATGATTTCAAATGGTAAAGACCAATTAGGAGGTTGCATGATAGGAGCTGATGTTAAATGTCGAATTATTTTATCAAAAGCATTTTGACAGTCTTGAGTCCACTCAAATGCAGTGTCTTTTGTTAAGAGGTTACAAATGGATTTAGAGATTGAACTAAAGTCCTTTATAAACCTGCTATAAAATCCAGCATGTCCCAAAAATGAGCGAATTTCTTTAATGGTTTTTGGAGGGGGTAAATTGGCAATGACATCAACTTTGGCTTTATCAACTTCAATTCCATGAGATGACACGACATGTCCCAAAATAATCTCAGAAGTAATCATGTAATGACATTTTTCCCAATTTAAAATAAGAACTTTTTCCTCGCATCTTTTTAAAACTTTTTCCAAATTTTCAAGACATTTATCAAATGTATTCCCAAAAACAGTTAAATCATCCATGAAAATCTCCAAACAATTTTCTACCATGTCGCTAAAAATGCTTAGCATACATCTTTGAAATGTTGCTGGGGCATTGCATAATCCAAATGGCATCCTTCTAAATGCAAATGTTCCAAAAGGACATGTGAATGTAGTTTTATCTTGATCTTCGAGTGCAATGGGAATTTGATAATAAACTGAATATCCATCAAGAAAACAGTAGTATGGATGACCTGCTACTCTTTCTAATATTTTATCCAAAAATGGTAATGGAAAATGATCTTTTCTAGTGGCGTCATTTAATTTTATATAATCAATACACATCCGCCAACTAGATGGGACTCGACTTATTAACAATTCACCTTTTTCATTTTTTATCACTGTGATGCCAGATTTTTTTGAAACTACTTGTGTTGGGCTTACCCACTTACTATTAGAAATAGGGTAGATAATCCCAACATCAAGTAGTTTGAGAACTTCAGTTTTCACAACATCTTTCATGTGTGGATTTAATATCCTTTGGGATTGTTGAGATGTTTTAGCATTTTCTTCTAAGTGAATTTTGTGAGTGCAAATTAGTGGATTAATGCCCTTGAGATCTTTTAGTGTCCAACCAATTGCATTTTTATGTCTTTTAAGCACATCAACTAATTTACCTTCTTGATCACTTGCTAGTTTGGAAGAAATTACCACCGGATATGTTTCATCTTCTCCAAGAAATGCATACTTCAATTCTTCTGGCAAGGGTTTTAACTCCAATATGGGTGGTTCGTCTTTGTTCTCATATTTTGCCTAAAATTCTTTCTCTGATCCTGGTAACGAGTGATACCTGATAAAATCATCAAGATCAATTTCAATATTTTCTTTAACAGTTTCAATTGAACAAATATCTAATTGATCACGAGTACTCCCTTCTTGAATGTTTTCTTCCACAAGAGTTTCAATAAGATTTTCATCTTCACTTTCATCTCCTTTGTCATGTGGTTGCTTACAAAGATTAAAAACATTGAGCTCCATGGTCATGTTACTAAATGACAACTTCATTATTCCATTCCTGCAATTTATAAGAGCATTAGAAGTTGCTAAAAATGGACGACCCAGAATTACAGGAATTGCATTACAAGCTTCAATAGGTTGTGTATCTAAAACTATGAAATTGACAGGATATACAAAATTATCAACTTGGACCAACACGTCTTCTACCATACCTCTTGGCACTTTAACAGATCTATCGGCAAGTAAAGTGTTACCGAAGTAGATTTTAACTCGCCTAGATTGAGTTCTTGATAAACTGAATATGGAAGTAAATTCACACTAGCTCCAAGATCAAGCAAGGCTTTTTTAATCTTTCGTTCTCCAATAATACATGAAATAGTAGGACAACCAGGGTCTTTGTATTTCAAAGTATTATTATTTTGAATGATTGCACTTACTTGTTCGGCTAAAAATGCTTTCTTTTTCACATTCAATTTTCTTTTCACAGTGCACAAGTCTTTCAAAAATTTGGCATATGATGGTACCTGTTTTATTGCATCTAATAAAGGAATATTAACTTTTACTTGTTTTAAAATATCATATATATCAGAATTCAAATTTGATTTTTTTGTATTTTTCAATGCATGAGGGAATGGTGGTGACACTGTCTGTTGAACCTCTTCTTCGCAAGTTATGGGTTCCACATCCTTACCCTTTGGAGTTGATTTATCATCATCTTCACAAGGTTCAGGAATGGATTTTTCCACAACCTTACCACTTCGAAGGGTAATAACAGATTTTAACTGATCCATCGGTTGAGTTCCAGAAGTTCCAGTTTGTGAATCATGATCCTTGGGATTAGGCTGTGGTTGTGAAGGAAATTTACCTTTTTCATGAACATTAAGTGCAGATGCAAATTTAGCAAGAGTATCTTTCAAATCTGTCATGGTTTGAGCAGTTTGAGTATTGATAGACTCTTGCTTTGCAATGAAAGAATTCACTAAGTCTTCCAAATTTCTTTTAGGTGGAGGAACATAAGGAGCATAATTTTGAAAATTTTGTTGAGTTTGAAAATGTGGTTGCGGAAATTGTGCAGCATTATCATTCCTCCAACTAAAATTTGGATGATTTCGCCAACATGGATTGTAATTTTGAGAAAATTGTTCAAAATTTGGCCTTTTGAAATTGTTTAAAACATTGACTTGTTCATGGAGACATTCTTTAAAAGAGGGCAAAGTGGGACAATCTTTTGTAGAATGATCACTTGTATCACAGATGTGACACGCAATTTCTTGAATAGCTTTTAATTGACCATTTTTTTTCAATTCAAGTGCCTCAACTTTTCTTGCCAAAGAGGTAAATCTAGCTTGGAGATCATGTTCATCTTTGAGGGTGTACATACCTCCACCAGATGTGGGAGATTGAATCTTGTTTGATGGTTCGATTGTACCTATAGTGTCCCAATTTTGAGCATTTTCAGCTAATGAATCGAGATACTCAATTGCCTCATTTGGATCTTTATCTTCAAATGTTCCATTACACATAAATTCAACCATTTGCCTATCTTTAGGTGTTAAGCCTTCATAAAATTGAGAAACAACTCTCCAAATTTCAAAACCATGATGTGGACAAAGATTAAGCAATTCTTTGTATCTATCCCAACACTGATAAAAAAGTTTCTCCTTGTTTTTGAGTGAAAGTGATGATTTGCCTTTTGAAAGAATTTGTTCTATGAGATGGAAAAAACTTTTTCAAAAACTGTTGTTGCAATTCATCCCAAGTTCGAATGGATCCCGATATAAGATTTTGTAGCCAAGTTTTAGCTTTATCTTTTAAAGAAAAAGGAAAAATTTTAAGTCGAATGGTGTTCATGCTACAATTTAGATCATTATATGTGTTGCACACTTCTTCAAACTCTCGTAAATGCATGTATGGATTTTCAGAATCTAAGCCATGAAAATTGGGTAAAAGTTGGATAATACCAGGCTTAAAATTGAAATGAGATGCATCAGAGGGAAAAACTAGACATGAAGGTGCACTAGTACGTGTAGGATTCATGTGATCTCTAAGTGTTCTTCGTCTATCATGATCATGTTGAGATTGAATTTCATCTTCATTTTCTTGGATGTGTTCTTCCGCCATGTTTTGTAAAAATAAAGGGTTATTTCGAATGAGTCGACAACTAAGTGTATGTGACCAAATGCTCATGCAAATGCAAATGCAAAAGAATAAAAACACACAAAAGCAATAAAAATTCAAATAAAAAAAAATAAACTATAAACAAAATTAAATAGACTTGAAATTAAATTATACTTCCCCGACAACGGCGCCAAAAACTTGTTGCGACTTTGATTGTTGCACTCCCAAGAGCAGGTTGTCAACAAGTAGTATAATTCGGTGAGTCCGAATATCGTATCCACAGGGAAGTTAAGGTAATTACAAGTCCACTAGAATGTCTTTTTGTTTTTGTTTTTGTTTTTTTTTCTTTTAATTGTTTGAATCTTTAATTGATAATTTTTAATTGTTCAAATTTTAATTTAAGTAGTTGAGATTAAAGGATCCACTCTTGGTATTTTAATAAAGTTAACATTAATGAACATTATTGAAATCCACTTAATAAAATGGTTCCAATATATATTAAATAATCATATTTTTATTATGTTATATATTATTATCTTATAAATATATAATATATACCAAAACTTGTAAATGTTGTCAAGTATTTATTGTGCTATATATATATTTGTAAACACTAAATCAAGGTTCCCACTTTAAATGGTTGGTAAAACCAAACAAACATTTAAATGGTACCAAGAAATTAATATTATGATATTAATATATAATAAATCAAGACATCCACTTTAAATGGTTTGTAATACCAAACTAACATTTAAATGGTTCCAAGAAATTCATATTATGATATAATCATATAATAAATCAAGGCATCCACTTTAAATAGTTGGTAAAACCAAACAAACATTTAATTGGTACCAAGAAATTAATATTATGATATATTCATATATAATAAATCAATGCATCCACTTTAAATAGTTGGTAACACCAAACTAACATTAAATGGTTCCAAGAATTTAGTGTGACATATAGCAACAATAAATCAAAACTCCCATTTATAAGTAGGGTATAATAATACTTAAAGAAATAAATATAACATAAACAATAAATAATGATTAAATAATATAAAACATAGATTTTTACCTTTTAATAACCTTATTATCATGCCAAAAGTTTCACCTTTTCATCTCAACTTTGGGAAGTTAGCTACTCATTATTCAAAGTGTAAAACTTTGAATATGAATTTAACATGCTAATTATATTTAAATGAAGAAATAAAGGAAAAACAAAGAGAAAAATATTATGAACTCAAAGGTTTTTTTTATAAAATGAGGGATATCTCAATACATTACAATGCACCCCTATTTATAGCCAAATTTGGGGAGACAACCACAAATAAAATATTATTTTTTACACATAAGTCTTCATTGGTGTTCCAAGAAATTAATATTTTAATACACATCACTTTTGAAAATCTTCTCATCTGAATTTTCTTCTCCACTATAAAATAAAACATGTAGATATCTGAGTTGTTTCAATTGTGGTATTTTTTTTTAACCATTTGATCAAGTAATTTGAGAGATATGGTCAAAATACTAGAGCATGGTAAAACTGCCACTTCTTTGGTAACTTTAATTGTTGCTTAATTTGATCCCACTTGTGAGAAGATTTTTATCTCATGCTTGCCACCAATATTGTAGATATTAACATCAACTTTCTACAAGTCCAAGAATCATCTTAATCCCATTTGCAACGCCAAGTTTATTCTTGTTTTATCGAACTTTTAAAAAATAGTAAAAACTTATAATTACACAACAACTTATATTTTATACAATTTATTATAAAACATATAATATTTAAACATTTAATAAAACAAAAACTATATATCTATATTATAAAAATTTAATTAATATACAATTTTTTATCTTTATCAGCCAGGCTTCTGAGGTTCTCCTGCAGAACCACCTATCAATTGGACAATCAGCTGGCGATGTAAACAGCTCGTTAGTGATCCTAGCTGCTGCACACTAAGGTAGATTATTAGTAACATAATTAACAAGCCTTGTTATTGTAGAGCCCAAAATCAGTACACGTAAAACACATGCATTTATTTAAATTGTTAAATCAGTTATTTAAATTAAAATGATTTTAGTGACGCATGATTTATTTAAATTACATTATTTCAATGGTTATGTGATGCACGTTAAAATGTTTCTTGAGTTCATGTTTCAGGCGGTTATTCGATGCGGGATCGAGGAAAAGAGACCGGCGATGATTTTGGCAATTTTAAAGCGTGGTATTTATTTTTAAGTGAGGATTGGAGCATTTTAAAATAATTTATTTAGTTGTAGCATTTTAAAAGCCTAATTTAATTATTAGGTGATTTTATGATTTTGAAGTTTTTTAAGATTTGACACTTGAACACTTTATTTTAAATTAAGAAATTTTATTTAAATTTAAAGAAAGGCTAGTGTTTGATTACCACTTAATTAGTGATTAATTTATAATTAAGCAAATTATAGTCCCTAGTTATCAACTAAACACACGCACGCACACACATACACCACACGTAAAACACACACACTATCACAATTCAGATTTTTATTTTGAGAAAGAAGAAATCTAGGGTTCTAAAGCAAGGACAGTAGCCGTCCCTCTCCTTGTAGTTCTCCAGCAATTTTCGTGAGTTTTATTTCAAGAAAAAAAAATCGTTTCACGATCGTCCCGGATCAACCCTTGCTTCCTTCTCGCGTCGGAGTCGTTGTTTCGGAAACGTTAAAGATCTAAAGGCACGTATATTCTGTTTTTCCTGCGTCGATCTTGTCATAGTACAAATTTTATTGTGTTTTGTATGGAATCATGTGAATGTTATGTAGTAGTTTGAGCTGAAAATTAATTGGATGTGTTTTGAAGAAATTTTTAGATCTGAAATTTCGAACCCTACTGTACTTTGAATTACTGCGATTTTTCGGTCGTGATTTTAAGAAAACTTTCAACACAAAAATCGTAGAACTTTTTGATATTTTCAATTTGATATAAAATTTGAAATATTTGGATAAAAATTGAGTGAGTTATGGTGTTTTTCGTGGGACTGCTCAAACTGCGTTTTCTGAAAATTTATGCTATTGATGTGTTCTTGAAGTTTATTTGTTGTAGGCTTCGTTGGGAACCGTCGGGTTATCGCTGCTGTGTTTAGGTATATCGGTAATGATGTTGGGATGATTATCGTTAGTTCGTTTCGTGTCGTTAGGCACTTGAGTGAGTTAGTAGTCATAAAAATCGTTTTGGTTGTCAAAAGTTGTGTTCACGGGTTTATTGTCGTACTTGCGATGCGTGGTTGTTTGGGGCAACTGTATAGGCTTGAGTCAGTGTTATAGTAGCATAGGATGGGTCTCGAGGTGTTGGTTCTTGGTAGGAATGGGCGAGTTAGATAAATTAAGTCACAAGTAAAGAAATTTTCGTTGGTTCACGCATACAGTGAGTACACGGACACATACACGGACCCTGGCACGGGGTCCGTGCCCTTGTTTCTTACGAAGTGTCTTTTTACAGAGTCTACACGGACCCTGACACGGGGTCCGTGTCCTCCCTTTTCTTCGAGTATATAGATACAGTACCTACACGGACCCGGACCCAGAGGGGTGCACGGGGTCCGTGTACTCCAGTTTTTGGGAAATATTTTATGGATTGTTTTGAGGTTTATGTCATGGTTTAGTACGATGATTAAAAGAGGTCAAGTCACGAGTGATCTAGAATGTCATAAGCTATTTATTTATTTCAGTGGTGAGCACGAATACCTACGTCTAAGCTATGCAAGTTAAGTGTTGAAATTAATGTTAGTATGTGCAGCAGTGGCACCAAGCGAGATCCAACGAATCCCTCAACGCCAAGTAAGTATGCTCGACGTGCAAAGAAAATATTTTTAAGTTTTTGAGGTATGCTAAATGTCTTGTGACCAATTTATGAATGGGTTTGGAAGTCGGTGAATGTGGCCGAGGACCTCTCGACCCCGTTAAAGCATGAACGGGTTTAGATCAGGATTGAAAAGCTGTAAAGCATGATCGGGGACCAATCCACCGTTAAAGCATTAACGGGGATCTCATGTATGTTGCAGAGGATTTTCCCTGTCAGCCCAGTACTGTGGTTTAGTCTGATCAGGCGTATTTATGTATGCGTCACTTGCTTTAAAACATGACTCTACCCAAAATGATGAAGTTATGTATGTTCAAGTACGTACAAGTATGCAAGCATGTTTAAGAAAAATTTTACGTTATGGCACGTCTATGTAATGTATGCAAGATCAAGCTTTTACACGCATGTTAAAGTTCAATTATGTATGTCTATTTTAAAGTTGCATGTGATTTTATTACGTGTTACTTGCTACTTCCAGTTTATGCGTGTTGAGTCTTTAGACTCACTAGACTTGATCGATGCAGGTGAGGATGCATTTGAGGAGACGAGAGGTGGGAACCAAGGAGCTGGCTTGGACTGAGCAGGAGGCTAGACCCGAGGACCGCTCAGTTTTTAAGAGTTTATGAAATGTTCAAAATACTCTGATTTATGTTACCAATTATGAGATTTTAAACAAGTACTTTTGGCAAACTTTATTTTTGAGATCTTTAGTTGCAACTGTGTTGAGATGAACAGTTATTTTCTCGAATTTTGAAGGTTCACAATTTATTTTAAGATTAATTTTTTCGCAAATTTTAAGTAGTTAAAAGTACGGTACATTACAGTTTGTATCAGAGCCGTGTTCTTGTAAAGGGTTATGCCTACTGCCAGTTGCAAGAAGCTCACGAAGTCACACCTCAAGTCTGTAAGTTTTAAGGTTTTGAATTATGTTATGTATTAAGCATTAAGTCATGATTTAAGAATGTACATGTTTTAAGTTCGAGTTACGTGCATCTTATACTATTGATATTATGTTCATGCATGCATATTGGGTTTACGTGTTGGGTAAATTGTTTGAACAGTATGCCTTCCACACGTTTGATTAACCGTGAAGCTAGGGATGAGGATAGAGAGACCCGAGAGGAGGGGAGAGACGCTCCTCCTCCTCTGCTGCCAGATACGCAGGCACAGATGCTTGCAGGAATGACTCAGTTCTTCGCACAGTTTGCGGATAACCAGGCTGCAGTTGATGCGGGGGCTAGGCCCAGACCAGAGGCGGTATATGAGAGGTTCAGGATGAATCCAAAGGAGTTTTCGGGGACTACTGACCCGATGATAGCAAAGGGATGTATTAAGTCCATCGAGGTAATCTTTGACTTTATGGAACTCACAGATGCAGATAGATTCAGGTGTGCCACAATCCTTCTGGCAAGAAACGCCAGACTGTGGTGGGATAGTGCATTAGTGTCAGTTAACTTGCAAACACTGACGTGGAGTGGATTTAAGGAGGTATTCTACTCCAAGTACTTCACTGAAGAAGTACGATCCAGACTGACCAGGGAGTTCATGACGTTGCGTCAGGGAGACAGGCAGCGTAGCTGAGTTCGTGAGGAAGTTTGAGAGGGGGATGTCATTTTGTGCCCCTGATAGCTGATGATGCCCAGGGAAAGTTGAGGCATTTTATGGATGGTTTGCGATCGATCTTGCACCACAATATGAGGGTTGCTGATCCTACTACCTATGCACTTCCCGAGTCTAGAGCTTTGGCGGCAAAACAGGATCAGCGAGATATTGAGGTTGACAGACAGGGCAAGAGGCCCTATCAGGAACCGCAGCAACAGCAGCAGCGACCTCAGTTCAAGAGGCCCTTCCAAGGGCAACCAGGGAAGAAGCCATATCAGGGACCGCCAAAGGGCAAGGGTCCTATGCCACAGCAGAAGGCGCCACAGTGGCCGGGTGAGCACCCGTTGTGGTCAAAGTGCAACCGCCAGCATCCGGGACAATGTTTGTATGGGTCAGGCAAGTGCTTTAAATGTGGAGCAAGTGACCACATGCTAAAGGACTGCCCACAGTGGAGGCAGCCAACTCAGGGCAGGGTGTTCATCATGCATGCCCAAGAAGCGAACCCAGACACGACATTACTGACTGGTAAACTTATTTAAATAAGCGTAGTATTGTTTTACCATGCATGTTTCAATTTTATTTGGGATTATTAGAGTGCTAGTAGTATTTTGGGTGACTTGGGTAGAATTTTTCTACTGTGCTTGATGTTAAGATTAGAATTGTTGGGATATAAGTTTTTGAGTTGTACTGACGTCTCACAGAAAATATTTTCATAAAGAGAGTTGCCACGAAGGTCCTGATAGACTCAAGAGCAATCCACTCTTTTATTTCAGAGACATTCGCTAGTCACCTGGACGTCAAGTCTATTGGACTCGACGTAAGCTACTAAGTGACAGTCCCATCAGGGGAAGAATTATCAGCTACTAGTGTGGTCAGGGACATCGATCTCGAGCTGCATGGCCACCTAGTGTACGTCGATTTGATTGTGTTGCCAATGCCAGAGTTTGATATCATTTTGGGAATGGATTGGCTGACAAAGAACAGAGTTCTGATTGATTTTCAGAAAAAGTCAAATTTAGTAAGACCTTTAGGCATGAAGCAGTTTCTCTTCGAGCTAGCTAGATGGATGAGTTTCCCTCGCATGATCTCTTGCATGCAAGCGCGGAGACTTATGAACAAGGGTTCTCAGGCTTTCTTGGCCAGCATTGTTTCTTCACCTGACGTACCTACTCCGCCTATAACTAATGTACCAGTGGTCAGAGATTTTCTTGACGTCTTTCCAGATGACGTCACAGGCCTTCCACTAGAGAGAGTGTGGAGTTTTCAATTGACCTTGTGCCAGACACTATGCCAATCTCTAAGGCACCGAACCGGTTAGCTCCAGCTGAGATGTTAGAGCTCAAGCAGCAGATTTGGGAGCTTCTAGACAAAGAATTCATCCGCCCTAGTTTCTCACCATGGGGCGCACTAGTGCTCTTTGTGAAGAAGAAAGACGGGAGCATGAGGCTTGTATCGATTACCGAGAACTGAACAAGGTAACGATCAAGAATAAATACACACTCCCAAGGATCGAGGACTTGTTCGATCAGTTTCAGGGAGCCACAGTGTTCTCTAAGATAGATCTTCGATCGGGGTATCACCAGCTGAAGGTGAAAGATGCAGATGTTCATAAGATGGCCTTCAGAACCAGATATGGGAATTACGAGTTCTTAGTGATGCCGTTTGGACTGACAAACGCTCCAGCAATATTCATGGACCTCATGAACCGAGTATTTCAGCCTTACCTTGATCAATTCATCATAGTGTTCATTGACGACATCCTTATCTACCCTAAGAGCCACGAGGAGCACAGCCAGCACTTGAGTACAGTTTTGCAGGTTTTGTAGAGTCACAAGTTATTCGCGAAATTTAGTAAGTGTGAATTCTGGTTGAAGAAGGTAGCGTTTTTGGGTCACATAATATCTAGCAGCGGTATTGAGGTGTCTCCAGCTAAGGTAGCAGCAGTCAAAATTGGGTTGAACTGAAGAATGCGTCAGAAATTCGCAGTTTCCTAGGCCTAGCGGGCTACTACAGGAAATTTATTCAAGGGTTTTCTTCGATAGCAGTGCCACTCACTTCACTGACAAAGAAGAATTCTAAGTTCGTGTGTAGTGGCGAATGCCAGAGGAGCTTCGATACTTTGAAGCAAGCTCTTATTTCAGCGCCCGTGTTAGCCATGCCATCAGGGCAAGGCGATTTCGTGTTGTACACCGATGCATCTAAGCTTGGGTTAGGCGCAGTGTTAATGCAGCATGGTCCGGTTATAGCTTATGCTTCCAGGCAGTTGAAGGTGCATGAGAAGAACTACCCGACTCATGATCTTGAGTTAGCCGCCGTTGTCTTTGCCTTGAAGATTTGGAGACACTACTTGTATGGCGAGAAATGCCAGATATTTACAGATCACAAGAGTCTCAAGTATTTTTTCACGCAGAAAGAGCTGAACATGAGACAGAGACGGTTGTTGGAGTTGGTAAAAGACTATGATTGCGAAATTAGCTACCATCCAAGGAAAGCTAATGTTGTGGCAGATGCCTTGAGCCGAAAAGTTGCAGTCATAGAACAGATGTCAGTATAGAGATCTCTTCAGTCAGAGATTCAGAGATTTGGGTTAGAGGTTTATCGTGAGGGCATATCTCCCAGGCTGTCTAATATGAAAGTCAAGTCCGATTTGCTAGACCGTATCCGTCGAGGACAGTCTTCAGATGACCAATTGCAGAAATGGAGAATGAAGGATGAGGCCAAGGGCAGTGTACTCTACACAGTGTTAGATGGTATTGTGAGATACAGAGGTAGAATCTGGGTGCCTAATGTTGATTCGATCAGAGGGGATATTCTGACAGAGGCACATGCATCTCCGTATTCTATTCATCTAGGAGGTACCAAGATGTACAAAGATTTTTAGATTCTGTATTGGTGGCCCGGGTATGAAAAGAGACATCCGTCGAATTGTGTATGAATGTCTCAATTGTCAGCAGGTGAAGGCAGAGCATCAGAGGCCAGCAGGGATGCTTAAGCCACTCCTTATCCCCGAGTGGAAATGAGAGAATATCACCATGGACATCGTAGTTGGATTTCCGAGGTCAATCAGGGGATCCAATGCCATTTCGGTTATAGTGGATCGACTCACTAAGTCGGCACATTTCTTGCCAGTAAAGACAATTTTCTCCATGACGCAGTATGCGGAGCTTTATACCAGAGAGATAGTACGATTGCATGGGATCCCAGCTTCTATTGTGTCCGACAGGGACCCGATATTCACATCGTCCTTTTGGAAGAGCCTACATGCAGCCATGGGGACGAAGTTGCTATTCAGTACTGCGTTTCACCCGCAGACAGATGGCCAGTCTGAGCGAGTGATTCAGATTTTGGAGGATTTATTGCGAGCTTGTATAATAGATTTCCATGAGACTTGGGAATCTAAGCTACCTCTAGTGGAGTTTATCTACAACAACAGTTTCCAAGCATCTATTGGTATGGCTCCCTACGAGGCATTGTATAGAAGGAAGTGCAGATCACCAATCCATTGAGATGAGGTTGGTGAGAGAGCAGAACTTGGTCCAGATTTAGTTCAGCAGACTGCGGACGTGGTGGTCAAGATCCGAGACGGGATGAAGACCGCCCAGAGCCGTCAAAAGAGTTATGCTGACAAGAGGATAAGGGATCTAGAGTTTGCCGTAGGCGATCATGTTTTCGTGAAGATAGCACCCATGAAGGGTGTTATGAGATTTAGGAAAAGAGGCAAACTCAGTCTAAGATTTATTGGACCGTTCGAGATTCTTGACAGAGTTGGGACACTAGCTTATCGTGTAGCCTTACCGCCGAATCTGGTCGGTGTACACAATGTGTTCCACGTCTCGATGCTAAGGAAGTACTTTGCGAATCCTTCGCATATTTTGAGCTATGAGCCGTTGCAGCTTGCTCTAGATCTGTCATATGAGGAAAGACCTGTCCAAATCCTAGACAGATAGGAGCGTAGACTTCGGAACAGGGTGACCAAGTTGGTCAAGTTTCAGTGGTTGGACCAATCAGTGGAAGAGGTCACTTGGGAGACCGAGACAGATATGAGGAACCGCTACCCAGAACTGTTTGGTAAGATTTAATTTCGAGGACGAAATTTTTATAAGTGGGAGAGGAACTTTAGAGCCCAAAATCTATACACGTAAAACCCATGCATTTATTTAAAATGTTAAATCAGTTATTTAAATTAAAATGATTTTAGTGACGCATGATTTATTTAAATTACATTATTTCAGTGATGTGATGCACGTTAAAATATTTCTTGAGTTCATATTTCAGGCAGTTATTCGATGCGGGATCAAGGAAAGGAGACCGGCGACAATTTTGGCAATTTTAAAACGTAGTATTTATTTTTAAGTGAGGATTGGAGCATTTTAAAATAATTTTTTATTTGTAGCATTTTAAAAGCCTAATTTAATTATTAGGTGATTTTATGATTTTAAAGTTTTTGACGATTTGACAATTGAACACTTTATTTTAAATTAAGAAATTTTATTTAAATTTAAAGAAAGGCTAGTGTTTGATTACCACCTAATTAGTGATTAATTTATAATTAAGCAAATTATAGACCCTAATTATCACCTAAAAACATGCGCACACACACTTTTACACACATACACCACACGTAAAACACACACACTATCACAATTCAGATTTTTATTTTGAGAAAGAAGAAATCTAGGGTTCTAAAACAAGGACAGCAGCCGCCCCTCTCCTTGTAATTCTCTAGCAATTTTCGTGAGTTTTATTTCAAGAAAAATAAATCGTTGCACGATTGTCCCAGATCAATCCTCGCTTCCTCCCCGCATTAGAGTCGTCGTTTCGGTAACGTTAAAGATCTAAAGGCACGTATATTCTGTTTTTCCTGCGTCGATCTTGTCATAGTACAAATTTTATTGTGTTTTGTATCGAATCATGTGAACGTTATGTAGTAGTTTGAGCTGAAAATTTATTGGATGTGTTTTGAAGAAATTTTTAGATCTGAAATTTCAAACCCTACTGTACTTTGAATTACTGCGATTTTTCGGTCGTGATTTTGAGAAAACTTTCAACACAAAAATCGTAGAACTTTTTGATACCTTCGATTTGATATAAAATCAAAAATATTAGGTTAAAAATTGAGTGAGTTATGGTGTTTTTCGTGGGACTACTCAAACTGCGTTTTCTGAAAATTTATGTTATTGATGTGTTCTTGAAGTTTATTTGTTGCAGGCTTCGTTGGGAACCGCTGGGTGATCGCTGCTGCGTTTAGGTATATTGGTTATGATGTTGGGATGATTATCGTTAATTCGTTTCGTGTCGTTAGGCACTTGAGTGAGTTAGTAGTCATAAAAATCGTTTTGGTTGTCAAAAGTTGTGTTCACGGGTTTATTGTCGTACTTGCGATTCATGGTTGTTTTGGGGCAATTGTATAGGCTTGAGTCAGTGTTATAGTAGCATAAGATGGGTCTCGAGGTGTCGGTTCTTGGTAGGAATGGGCGAGTTAGATTAATTAAGTCATAAGTAAAGAAATTTTCGTTGGTTCACGCATACAGTGAGTACACGGACCCGTACACGAACCCTGGTACGGGGTCCGTGCCCTTGTTTCTTCCGAAGTCTCTTTTTACAGAGTCTACACGGACACTTAGACGGACCCTGACACGGGGTTCGTGTCCTCCCTTTTCTTCGAGTTTACAGATACAGTACCTACACGGACCCGGACCCGGAGGGGTGCATGGGGTCCGTGTACTCCAGTTTTTGGGAAATATTTTATGGATTGTTTTGAGGTTTATCTCATGGTTTAGTACGATGATTAAACGATGTCAAGTCACGAGTGATCTAGAATGTCATAAGCTATTTATTTATTTCGGTGGTGAGCACGAATACCTACGTCTAAGCTATGCAAGTTAAGTTTTCAAATTCATGTTAGTATGTGCAGCAGTGGCACCAAGCGAGATCCAACGAATCCCTCAACGCCAAGTAAGTATGTTCGACGTGCAAAGAAAATATTTTTAAGTTTTTGAGGTATGCTAAATGTCTTGTGACCAATTTATGAATGGGTTTGGAAGTCGGTGAACGTGGCCGAGGACCTCTCCACCCCGTTAAAGCGTGAACGGGTTTAGATCAGAGTTGAAAAGCTGTAAAGCATGACCGGGGACCAATTCACCCGTTAAAGCATGAACTGGGATCTCATGTATGTGGCAGAGGATTTTTCCTGTCAGCCCAGTACTGTGGTTTAGTCTGCTCAGGCGTATTTATGTATGGATCACTTGCTTTGAAACATGCCTCTACGCAAAATGATTAAGTTATGTATGTTCAAGTACGTACAAGTATGCAAGCATGCTTAAGAAAAGTTTCACGTTATGGCACGTCTATGTAATGTATGCAAGATCAAGCTTTTACACGCATGTTAAAGTTCAAGTATGTTTGTCTATTTTAAAGATGCATGTGATTTTATTACGTATTACTTGCTACTTCCAGTTTATACGTGTTGAGTCTTTAGACTCACTAGACTTGATCGATATAGGTGAGGATGCATTTGAGGAGACGAGAGGTGGGGACCAAGGAGCTGGCTTGGACTGAGCAGGAGGCTAGACCCGAGTACCGCCCAGTTTTTAAGAGTTTATGAAAATTTCAAAATACTCTGATTTATGTTACCGATTATGAGATTTTAAACAAGAACTTTTGGCAAACTTTATTTTTGAGATCTTTAGTTGCAACTATGTTGAGATGAACAATTGTTTTCTCGAATTTTGAAGGTTCACGATTTATTTTAAGAAAATTTTTATTTTTTCCGCAATTTTTATGTAGTTAAAAGTAGGGTACGTTACAGTTATCATCAAAATAAAGATTGCGAACTTGAAAAGTGACAACACAAACTCAATCCGATCTTCATCGGACCATTCGAGATACTGACGGAGTGGGAGCATTGGCATATCGAATTGCAATGCCACCTAATCTCGCAGGAGTTCACAATGTCTTCCACGTATCGATGTTCCGCAAGTACATGTCGAATCCTTCACATGTACTGAATTTTAAGCCATTACAGCTTACACCCAACATGTCTTATGAGGAGAGACTTACTCAAATATTAGGCAGACATGAGAGATAGCAGTGGAATAAGGTGATAAGGATGATCAAAGTCAAGTGGCTGAATCACTCGGAGGAAGAAGCCACTTGGGAGATCGAGACTGATGTATGGAGTCGCTACCCGGAGATGTTAGGTGAGTTTTAATTTCGAAGACGGAATTTTATTTAGGGGGAGGATTTGTAACGTCTGAAAATCAGTCCACGTAAACCGCATACATGAAAATTATTTAAATTGATTGTTTATTTAATTCAATTAATTTTAAATGCTTAAATGATATAATTTATATGATAAAATATTTAAATTGAATGATTTCATGAAATTAAGAATTTTGTCAGGATATTCAATATTCGGCTGGGAAAAAGAGACCGGAGATGACCAAGATGAAATTTTCGATAAATATTTTTAAGGCTCGATAATATAATTAAATAGGACTTAAATTTTCTAAAAATACAAGAGTCCGAATTATTTTATGAGTTGAGCCTTATTTTATCCTAGAAGCCAATTTTAGTCAAACGAAAGACTTTTAGGGACCCTAAAGTTATTATTTTTAAAATGCCTTTATTAAAATTGTATTTTTATGATTAAATGGGCCTAACTTTAATAGGATTATTGGGCTTAATTAGTTCCAAAATAAGATTTCTAAAAACCCTAAACTCTAAAATATTAAATCACCTAAAACACTAAATTAAAATCTACAAAAAAACTAGGATTCTCCTCCTAGCTTCTGCCGAAACACACACACCACACACTCAAAATTTTCTAAAATTTGAAAGAAAAAATCAAATCCTAGTCGCTTCTTGTTCGCTCCTCTTTGCAACCCGCGCTAACGATTGAATATTAGAGCGTTCGAAATGCAAAGACACGCTTCTAAACTTTCTTTTTGCACCATTTCAAATCATATTATGCATAATTCACGTTTTAAGCATGAAAAATGTTTAGTTTAAATTATTTAACGTTTAGACGTATATTTCTCAAAGTTTTGACATTTCTATGGATATACGAATTGGGCTATATGTTTTAAGGGAAAATCTGCCTATACGATAGGTTTGAGGGATAGGAAAAGTCTCATTAAGTTCGAGACAAAGGCTGGACAAGGGCAGAAATGCATGGAGTTGGGTGGCTAAAGCTTAGGGTTTTCCATGGGGTTGAGGGACGTGTGGCTCGGTTAAGAAGAGGGGTCGCACCGGGGCTGACCAGGTCTTGGACAGGCCTTGTCCAGGCTGAGACCAGAAGGATTAATTGGTCCCCTAGGCGCTGGACTCATGGGTCTTGAGAGAGAGCAGCTGAGAGCCCTAAGAGTCCCATGAGCGTGCGTGTGGGAGGCTGGCTACAGGGAGGGTGGGGCTGGTGAGCTGGTCTGGGCTGGTCGGTGAGGGTCCCAGAGGGTAGGCTAAGGTCTGGTCCAAGAGGGCTCGAGGGTGGAACCGCTACCCAGAACTGGGAGAAAAGGGTTCAAAAAATGGTTAGGGAAGAGATGGCGCTCGAACTGTGGTTCACGGGGGATGGTTCATGACTCACTAGGATAGTTTAAGGATGAAAGTTTATGTTTAAAATTAAGTATGAAAACATTATGTTTTGAAATTATTCGTGTTCGAAACGTTTCACAGTTTAGCTATTAAGTCATTAAATCGAAAGGCTCGGGTTTACATCTAATAAAAATATTAGAAGTCAAATTTAAGCTTACATGATGGTTCGGGATAGATTCGAGTCAAGAAAAGTAAGAAAAAGTCAAAATTGAGAAGTTCAAGGCCATAGGTAATGTAGAGCCCAAAATCAGTACACGTAAAACTCATTCATTTATTTAAATTGTTAAATTTTTTTATTTAAGTTTAAATTGATTTTTAGAAATTCATGATTTATGAATTTGCATTATTTTAAATTAATTATGTTTATGTGATGCACATTAAAATGCTTTCGTGAGATTCATGTTTCAGGAGATTATTCGATGCGAGATCGAGGAAAATAGACCGGCGACGATTTTGGCAATCTTAAAATGTGGTATTTTATTTTCAGTTAGGATTGGGACATTTTAAATGATTTATTTAGTTTTAACATTTTAAACTCTAATTAAATTATTAGGTGATTTTAATATTTAAACCTTTCAAAATATTAAGTTGATTTGTTAGAGTTTTCTTTTTTTAAAACTTTGACTTTGAGACATGTGTATTTTATTAAATTTGGAGTATTAGCATTCTAATTATCATGTTTTGGTTATTATTTATTTAATTAACCTAATTAGCCCTAATTACCTCTAATTAACACTCACACACACGTTAACACTAATAAACACACACAGCCACGGCTACACCTCAACACACACCCACAATTTTCATTTGTGTTTTTTTGTTTCATTATTTTGAGAAAAAGACCTAGGGTTCTTAGTGCAACATCAGCAGCCACCTTTCCCTTCAAAAACTTTCAGCCTTCAATCGTGTTTTTAGCAGAAGAAAACCGTGCCTCTAGTCGTCGGATCGCTTATCGCATCGCACCGCTCAGGTATTCGCCGTATCGTGAGTTTTAAATATTAAAAGGCATGTATATTCTTTCGTTTTCGCATCGATCTTTTCATAGTAAGTATTTAGATGTATATTGTATGAAAAAAATGTGTAGGTTATGCAAAAGTTTGAGTAAAAATGTTTGAAACGATTTTGGATCAAAATTTTGGGTCTCAAAAACCGAGTCTGCTGTCTTTTCGGATACTGTTAATATTCAGTAGATTTTCTGCAAAAACGTTCAACATATAAAAGGTAGAACCTTTTGATACTGTTGATTTGACAGTAAATTCGTAATTTTTGGATAAGAAACGAGCAAGTTATGATCATTTTCTTGGGACTGCTCAAGCAGTGAAATTTCTGTGTCACAAAATCCATCACCCTCTGTTATTTTGGATTATGTGACTTATAGGTTGAATTTATGGAAATGTTTTCAACATATGACTTGTATTTCTCTGTGTTATCTTCAATTTGACAGTAAATTCATAATTTTCTGATAAGCAATGAGACAGATATGATTTTTATTGTAAACCCGCTTAAGCTGTGAAAATTTGTGCATGTTCTTCATGTTTTCTCAAGTTTTGGTTGCAGGCTTCGTTGGGATTTCCTGAATCATTGCTGCTTTGGTTAGGGCAGCATGTCTAGTGCGTTCCAACGAAGCCCTCAACGCTTTTTAAGTATGTTCGACGTGCAAAAAGAAAATGTTTATGTTTTTTAGGTATGCGAAATGTCTTGTGACCACATATGAATGGGTTTGAAGTCGGTGAACGTGGCCGAGGACCTCTCCACCCAGGTAAAGCATGACTGGGTTTAGATCAGGATTGGAAAGTAGTAAAGCATGACCAGGCATCAATCCACCCGGTAAAGCATGATCAGGGATCTCAAGTATGTGGTGGTGGATTTTCCCTGCCAGCCCAGTAAGTGGTTTAGTCTGATCAGGAGCATTTATATATGGGTTACTTGCTTTGAAACATATCTCTACGCAACATGATGAAGTTATGCATGTTCAAGTATGTATGATGCAAGTATGATTAAGAAAAGTTTTATGAAGATGGCTTGTCTATGTTTATGTTATTACGTTCAAGTTTCAAGTATGTACGCTCTACTTTAAATATGCATGTGGTTTTATTACGTATTATTTGTTATCTCCAGTTTTTACATGTTGAGTTTCTAAACTCACTAGACTTGATCGATGCAGGTGAGGACGAGTATGAGGAGACGAGGGGTGAGGACCAATGAGCCGGCTTGGACTGCGTAGGAGGCTAAACCCGAGGACCGCCAATGTTTTAAGATTTTATGCATGACGATTTTAATACTCTGACTTTTACGAGATTTCTAAACCTTGTTTGAACAAGTATTTTTAGCAAACTTTATTTGTGATATTTTTATTGCAAATATTTTAGATGAACGGTTTATTTTAATCCAAATTTGAAGGTTTATTTCATATCTAAGAAATTTTTTATTTTTTCGCAAATTTTAAATAGTTTAAAAGTACAGTATGTTACAATTGGTATCAGAGCGGTGTTCTTGTAAAGGGTTATTCTTACTGCCAGTTGCGAGAAGCTCACGAAGTCACGCCTCAAGTATGTAAGTTTAAAAGTTTTAAATTCTTTCATGTATTAAGCATCTAGTCATGCTTTCAGCATGTACATGTTTAATTTCAAAGTAAGTGCATCTTATGATATTGATATTATGTTCATGCATGTTGGTTACGTGCCAGACGTAGGTTTGTGCGTGAAGCAGGCGATGAGAATAGGGAAGCTCAGGATGGGAAGAGGGCCACTCCTCCTCGTCCACTGTAAGATTTGCACGCTCAGATGCTTGCAGGGATGACCCAGGTTTTCGCAGAGTTTGTGGGGAACAATGCTGCAGTAGACACAGGGACGAGGCCCAGACCAGAGAGTGTAGAGCCAAAACCAGTACACGTAAAACCCATGCATTTATTTAACTGTTAAATTATTTATTCAAGTTTAAAATGATTTATAGCAATGCATGACCTATTTAAATTGCATTATGTTAGCTATTTATGTTTTTGTGATGCACGTTAAATATTTTCTTGAGTTTCATGTTTCAAGCGATTATTCGATGCGGGATCGAGAAAAAGAGACCGACGACGATTCTGGCAATTTTTAAAATGTCACTTGTACTTTATTTTAAATTAAGGGATGTTATTTAAAGTTAGAGGAAGGTTAGTATTTTAATTATTTGTTAATTATTAATTAAGCAATATTTATTCCCCTAATTTAACTAAACACACACGCACACACACACTTTTACACGCACACTACACATACAAAACACACACACACACATATCATTGTCTTGTTTTAAATTTTGAGAGCAAACCTTGGGTTTTTATTATCCTCCCCAGCCGCCACCCTCTTCTTCGAATTTTCCAGCGATTTGACGTGATTTTTGTTGCAAGAAATCGTGCCACAATCGTCCCGGATCAATCCTCGTGCCGTTCCCGCTTTGGTATCGTCGTTTCGGTATTTCAAATCATCAAAAGCCATGTATATTCTGTTTTTCCTGCGTCGATCTAGTCATATTATGTGTTGTGATGTTTTTATGCGTAAAAATCCATGTGTGATGTACATAGTTTGAGCAGAAAATTGTTTGATCAATTTATGCAACGTTTTTAGAGCTCAAAAATTTGTTTTACTGTATTTTCGAGTACTGAGATTTTTCGATCAATTTTATGGAAAAACTTTCAACATATGAAACGTAGAACTTTTTGATACCTTTTATTTAATATAAAAATCGAAATATTTGGACAAAATTTGAGTGAGTTATGGCTGTTCTCGTGGGACTGCTCAAAATGTGTTTTTCTGAAAAATATGTTATTGACGAATCCTTGAAGCGTTTGAGTTGCAGGCTTCGTTGGACATCGCTAGGCCATCACTACTGCGTTAGACTTGATGTGGGAGATGTTCAGGTACCGTTTGAGGTTTCGTTTCGAGTCGGGGATGGCTTGGGGAGTAATAGAAACCTTAGGAAGATTAATGGTGTCGAATCTCGAATTTTGTGTCGTTTTGTTGTTTCATTCGATTTTGGAGTTGTTGGATTGTTGGTACGGGTTGGAGTCAATACCGTAGCGTCCTAGGATGGGTCTCGTGGTATCGATTCATAGTCTAGGCGGTTAAATTGGGAGAAATAGAAAGTGCAAGAATTTTCCCGCAGATTTGTTATCCCGATGTTACACGGACCCTGGCACAGGGTCTGTGCCCTTCCTTCTTTTCGAGTATGTCCTCACAGTAGGCACACGGACCCTTACACGGACCAGGACACGGGTTCCGGGTCCTCTCTTTTCTTCGAGAAATTTTACAGAACCTACACGGACCCGTTGCCGGACTTGGGCACAGGGTCCGTTTACTCCATTTTTGGGCAAAATTATGTTGATTGCTTTGGGGTTCGATGTCATGGTTTAGTACGCTAATTATACTGAGGTCAAGTCCCGAGTGATCTAGAATGTCATAAGCTATTTAATTTCTTCGGTGGTGAGCACGAATACCTACATCTAAGCTTTGAAAAATAAGTGGTTGAACTCATGTTAGTATGTGCAGCAGTGGCCCCAAGCAAGATCCAACGAATCCCTCAACGCCAAGTATGTAAGTATGTTAGACGTGCAAAAGAAAAAATTTTCATGTTTTTGAGATATGCTAAATGTCTTGTGACCAAATTATGTATGGGATTGGAAAGCGGTGATCAGGATTGGAAAGTGGTAAAGCATGACCAGGGACCAATCCACCCATTAAAGCATGAACGGGGGTCTCATGTTTGTGGCAGTGGATCTTCCCTGTCAGCCCAATACTGTTGTTTAGTCTTATCAGGCGTTTTATGTATGGGTCACTTGCTTTGAAACATATCTCTACGCAAAATGATTAAGTTTATGTATGTTCAAGTATGTATGATGCAAGCAGGTTTAAGAAAGGTTTTACGTTGATGGCACGTCTATGATATGTATGTACGTTCAAGATTTTGTATGAAAGTTCAAGTTTCAAGTATGTACGCTCTATTTTAAAGATGCATGTGGCTTTATTACATATTATTATTTTATTCCTAGTTTATGCTTGTTGAGTCTTTAGACTCACTAGACTTGATCGATGCAGTTGAGGATGACTTTGAGGAGACGAGAGATGGGGACCAGTGAGCCGGCTTGGACTGAGCGGGAGGCTAAACCTGAGGACCGCACATGTTTTAATTTTTATGCAATGTTTCAACTACTCTGATTTCACGATTTGTTTACAATGTTTAAACAAGTATTTTTCTTTAGCAAATTTTATTGGTGATATCTTTTAACGCAAATATTTTTGGATGAACAATTGATTTATGAACGAAAATTGAAAGTTCATTTGGTATTTAAGAAAATTTTTATTTTTCCGCAAATTTAAAGTAATTTAAAAGTACGTATGTTACAGTTGGTATCAGAGCGGTGTTTTTGTAAAGAGTTATGCCTACTGCCTGTTGCGAGAAGCTCACGAAGTCACACCTCAAGTCTGTAAGTTTTAAGGTTTTGAATTATTTCATGTATTGAGCATTAAGCCACGATTTCAGCATGTCAATGTTTTAAGTTCAAGTTACGTGCATCTTATGCTATTGATATTACATGCATGGACATTGGGTTTACGTGTTGGGCGAATTGTTGGAACAGTATGCCTCCTAGACGCATGATTAACCGAAAATCAAGGGATGAGGCAGAGAGGCTCGAGAGGAGGGGAGAGACGCTCCTCCTCCTCCACCGTCAGATTTGCAGGCACAGATGCTCGCAGGTATGACTTAGTTCTTCGCACAGTTTGCGGGGAACCAAGCGACAGTAGACACAGGGGCGAGGCCCAGACCAGAGGCAGGGTATGAGAGGTTCAGGAGGGTGAACCCAAAGGAGTTTTCGGGGACCACTGACCCGATGATATCCGAGTGATGGATTAAATCCATCGAGGTGATTTTCGCTTTTATGGAGCTGCAAGATGCAGATAGGGTCAGATTTGCCACATTCTTTCTGACAGAGGCACATACATCTCCGTATTCTATCCATCCAGGAGGTACCAAGATGTACAAGGATTTGTAGATTCTGTATTGGTGGCCAGGTATGAAGAGAGACATCCGTCGGTTTGTGTCTGAATGCCTCGCTTGTCAGCAGGTGAAGGCAGAGCACCAGAGGCCAGCAGGGATGCTTAAGCCACTCCCTATCCCCGAGTGGAAATGGGAGAATATCACCATGAACTTCGTTGTCGGGTTGCCGAGGTCAATCAGAGGATCCAATGCTATTTGGGTTATAGTGGATCAACTCACTAAGTCGGCACACTTCTTGCCAGTGAAGACGACTTTCTCGATGATGCATTATACGGAGCTCTATATCAGGGAGATAGTTCGTTTGCACGGGATCCCAGTTTCTATTGTGTCTGACAGGGACCCGAGATTTACATCGTCCTTTTGGAAGAGTTTGCATGCAACCATGGGGACGAAGTTGCTATTCAGTACAGCTTTCCTCCCTCAGATAGATGGTCAGTCTGAGCGTGTGATTTAGATTTTGGAGACCTCCAGTGGAGTTTACCTACAACAACAGTTTCCAATCATCTATTGGTATGGCTCCCTACGAGGCATTATATGGGAGGAAATGCAGATCACCGATTCATTGGGATGAAGCTGGTGAGATTTCAGAACTTGGCCCAGAGATCGTGCAGCAGACTGCAGATTTGGTGGTCAAGATCCAAGACAAGATGAAGACCGCCCAAAGTCGTCAAAAGAGTTAAGCTGACAAGAGAAGAAGGGATCTAGAGTTTGCTGTAGGTGATCACGTTTTTGTAAGGATAGCACCCATGAAGGGTGTTATGAGATTTTGGAAGAGAGGCAAGCTTAGTCCGAGATTTATTGGACCGTTCGAAATTATTGATAGAGTTGGGACACTAGCTTATCGTGTTGCCCTCCCGTTGAATCTGGCCGGGGCACACAATGTGTTCCACGTCTCGATGTTGAGGAATTATCTAGCTAATCCTTCACATGTTTTGAGCTATGAGCCGTTGCATCTTGCTCCAGATCTATCTTATGAAGAAAGACCCGTCCAAATCCTAGACAGACAGGAGCGGAAATTTCGGAATAAAGTAACCAAGTTGGTCAATGTCCGGTGGCTGAATCAATCAGTGGAGGAGGCCACTTGGGAGACCGAAGCAGATATGAGAAGCCGCTACCCGGAGTTGTTTGGTAAGATTTAATTTCGATGAAGAAATTTTTATAAGTGGGGGAGGAACTGTATAGCCCAAAACCAGTACACATAAAACCCACGCATTTACTTAATTGTTAAATTATTTATTCAAGTTTAAAATGATTTATAGCGATGCATGACCTATTTAAATTGCATTATTTTAGCTATTCTGTTTATGTTATGCACGTTAAATGTTTTCTTGAGTTTCATTTTCAGGCGATTATTCGATGCGGGATCGAGGAAAAGAGACCGACGACGATTCTGGCAATTTTAAAAATGTGGTATTTTATTTTAAGTTGGGTTTAGGGCATTTTAAAAGGTGTATTTAATTTTGAAGCATTTTAAAAGCCTAATTTAATTATTAGGTGATTTTATGACTTTAAAGTTTTAAATATTTGTCACTTGTAGATTTTATTTTAAATTAAGATATGTTATTTAAAGTTAGAGGAAGGTTAGTATTCTAATTAGCTGTTAATTATTAATTAAGCAATATTTATTCTCCTAATTTAACTAAACACACGCACACATGCACTTTTACAAGCACACTACACATACTAAACACACACACATATGTCATTGTCTTGTTTTAAATTTTGAGAGCAAACCAAGGGTTCTTATTATCATCCCCAGCCGCTACCCTCTTCTTCGAATTTTACAGCGACTTTACGTTATTTTTGTTGCAAGACATCGTGCCACGATCGTCCCGGATCAATCCTTGCGCCGTTCCTGCTTCGGTATCGTCGTTTCTGTATTTCAAATCATCAAAAGGCATGTATATTCTGTTTTTCCTGCGTCGCTCTAGTCATATTATGTGTTGTGATATTTTTATGCGTAAAAATCCATGTGTGATGTACATAGTTTGAGCAGAAAATTGTTTGATCGATTTATGCAATGTTTTTAGATCTCAGAAATTCTTTTTTATTTTAGATCTCAGAAATTCTTTTTTACTGTATTTTCGAGTACTGGGATTTTTCGGTCGATTTTATGGAAAAACTTTCAACATATAAAACGTAGAACTTTTTGATACCTTCGATTTTATATAAAATTTTAAATATTTGGACAAAAATTGAATGAGTTATGGCCGTTCTCGTGGGACTGCTCAAACTGTGTTTTCTGAAAAATATGTTATTGATGAATCCTTGAAGCGTTTGAGTTGCAGGCTTCGTCGGACATCGCTAGGCCATCAATACTGCATTTAGACTTGATGTGGGAGGAGTTCAGGTACCGTTTGAGGTTTCGTTTCGAGTCGGGGATGGCTTGGGGAGTAATAGAAACCTTAGGAAGATTAATGGTGTCGAATCTCGAATTTTGTGTCGTTTTTTTGTTGCATTCGATTTTTGGGTTGATGGATTGGTCGTACGGGTTGGAGTCAATACCTTAGCAGTCCTAGGATGGGTCTCGTGGTATCGATTCATAGTCTAGGCGATTAAATTGGGAGAAATAGACGGTTCAAGAATTTTCCCGCAGATTTGTTATCCCGAGGCTACACGGACCCTGGCACGGGGTCCGTGCCCTTCCTCCTTTTCGAGTATGTCCTTACAGTAGGTACACGGACCAAGACACGGGGTCCAGGTCCTCCCTTTTCTTCGATAAATTTTACAGAACCTACACGGACCCGAAGCCGGACCTGGGCACGGTGTCCATGTACTCCATTTTGGGCAAAATTATGTTGGTTGCTTTGGGGTTCGATGTCATGGTTTAGTACGATAATTATACGAGGTCAAGTCCCGAGTGATCTCGAATGTCATAAGCTATTTAATTTCTTCGGTGGTGAGTATGAATACTTACGTCTAAGCTTTGAAAAATAAGTGGCTGAACTCATGTTAGTATGTGCAGCAGTGGCCCCAAGCGAGATCCAACGAATCCCTCAACGCCAAGTAAGTAAGTATGTTAGACGTGCAAAAGAAAAAATTTTCTTGTTTTTGTAGATATGCTAATTGTCTTGTGACAAAATTATGTATGGGATTGGAAAGCGGTAAAGCATGACCAGGGATCAATCCACCACGGTAAAGCATGACCGGATTTAGATCAGGATTGAAAAGTGGTAAAGCATGACCAGGGACCAATCCACCCGTTAAAGCATGAACGGGGATCTCATGTATGTGGCAGTGGATCTTCTCTGTCAGCCCAGTACTGTGGTTTAGTCTGATCAGGTGTTTCATGTATGGGTCACTTGCTTTGAAACATATCTCTACGCAAAATGATGAAGTTTTTGTATGTTCAAGTATGTACGATGCAAGCATGTTTAAGAAAAGTTTTACGTTGATGGCAGGTCTATGATATGTATGTACGTTCAAGCTTTTGTATGCAAGTTCAAGTTTCAAGTATGTACGCTCTATTTTAAAGATGCATGTGGCTTTATTACGTATTATTTGTTATTCCCAGTTTAAGCATGTTGGGTTTTTAGACTCACTAGACTTGATCGATGCAGGTGAGGAAGACTTTGAGGAGACGAGAGGTGGGGACCAGTGAGCCGGCTTGGACTGAGCGGGAGGCTAAACCCGAGGACCGAACATGTTTTAATTTTTATGCAATGTTTCAACTACTCTGATTTCACGATTTGTTTACAATGTTTAAACAAGTATTTTTCTTTAGCAAATTTTTTTGGTGATCTCTTTTAACGCAAATATTTTTGGATGAACAATTGATTTATTAACGAAAATTGAAAGTTCATTTGGTATTTAAGAAAATTTTTATTTTTCCGCAAATTTCAAGTAATTTAAAAGTACGGTACGTTACAGGCAATCTACGAGAGATTTAAGAGATGGATCCGAAGGAGTTCTCAGGGACTACTGACCCGATGATAGCAGAAGGATGGATTAAGTCCATCGAGATAATCTTTGCTTTTATGGAGCTGCAGGACTCAGACAGGGTCATGTGTGCCACTTTCCTTCTAACAGGAGTCTCCAGACTTTGGTGGGAGAGTGCATCAGTGTCAATGAATTTGCAAACACTGAATTGGGATGGTTTCAAAGAAGTTTTATACTCCAAGTACTTCACTGAGGAAGTACGCTCCCGCCTGACAAGGGAGTTCATGACGCTGTGACAGGGAGACAATAGCGTTGCAGATTTTGTCAGGAAGTTTGAGAGGGGGTGTCACTTTGCCCCTAATTGCAAATGATTCCCGGGAGAAGCTGAGGCATTTTATGGTTGGTTTGCGGCCGATCTTACACCGTGATGTGAGGGTTGTTGGTCCTACAACCTATGTTGTTGCCCTGTCTAGAGCCTTGGTGGAAGAGCAGGACCAGAGAGTAATAGAGGTCGATAGACAGGGCAAGAGACCCTACCAGGCACCTCAGCAGCAGCAACAGCAGCGACCCCAGTTTTAGAGGCCTTTCCAAGGACAGCAGGGGAAGAGACCATTTCAGGGACCGCAGAAAGGTAAGTGTCCTATCCCTCAGTAGAAAACTCCACAAAAGCCTGGTGAGTACCCAATATGCCTGAAATGCCACTGCCAGCATCGGGGACAATGCTTATGTGGAACATGAAAATGCTTCAAATGCGGAGCCAGCAATCATATGTTGAAGGACTGCCCACAGCGGAGGCAGCTGACCCAGGGTAGAGAGTTCGCCATGCAGGCAGAGGATGCAAACCCAGACACGACACTGTTGACTGGTAACTTATTTGATTCAGCACAATATTATTTTTGCTATGCATATTTCGAATTTTATTTGGGATTATTAGTGTGCTAGTTAGTATTTTTGGTGACTTGTGGAGTTTTTCTACTATACATGAGGTTAAAATTAGAATTTTTGGGATATAAGTTTTTGTGTTGTGCTAACGTCTCTCAGGAAATATCTTTACAAAGAGAGTTGCCACGAAGGCCTTGATAGATTCCGGGGCCACTCAGTCTTTCATTTCAGAGACGTTTGCTAATCATCTAGACATCAAGTCTATTGGACTTGACGTGAGCTATTCAGTGACAGTCCCATAAGGGGAAGAGTTATCAATTACTAGCGTGGTCAGAGACATTGACATGGAGCTGCAGGGCCGCCTTGTGTATGCCGATCTAATCGTGTTGTGGATGCCAGAATTTGATATTATCTTGAGAATGGACTGGCTGACGAAGGATTTCTTATTGATTTCCAGAAAATATCAGTGTTGGTAAGGTTGTTGGGCATGGAGCAGTTTCTCTTTGAGCCGGATAGATGAAGGATTTTCCCTCGTATGATCTCTTGCATGCAGGTACGAAGACTTATTCATAAGGGATGTCAGGTTTTCTTGGCCAGCATTATTTCCGCACCTGACGTACCCACTCCGTCGATATCTGATGTACCAGTAGTCAGACATTTTCCTAATGTTTTTCCTGGTGATGTCACAGGCCTTCTATCGGAGAGAGAAGTGGAGTTCGCCATCGACCTTATGCCAGGCACTGTGCCAATCTAAAAGGCACCATACCGTATAGCTCCAGTTGAGATGTTAGAACTCAAGAAGTAGATTCAGGAGCTCTTAGATAGAGAATTCATCCGCCCTAGTTTCTCACCATGGGGTGCACCAGTTCTCTTTGTAAAGAAGAAAGATGGGAGCATGAGGCTGTGTATCGATTACCGAGAACTGAACAAGGCAACAATCAAGAATAAATACCCACTTCCAAGGATCGAGGACTTGTTTGATCAGTTGCAGGGAGCTACAGTGTTCTCTAAGATAGATCTTCGATCAAGGTATAATCAGCTGAAGGTAAAAGATGCAGATGTTCATAAGACAGCCTTCAGGACCAGATATGGACATTAAAGTTCTTAGTGATGCTGTTTGGACTGACGAATGCTCCAGCGATTTTCATGGATCTCATGAATCGAGTATTTCAGCCATACCTAGATCAGTACGTCATAGTGTTCATTGCCAACATTCTTATCTACTCAAAGAGCCATGAGGAGCACAATCAGCATTTGGGTACTAGTTTTGCAGGTCTTGCAGCGTCGCAAGTTGTTTGCAAAATTCAGTAAGTGTGAATTCTAGTTGGAGAACGTAGCATTTTTGGGTCATAAAATATCTAGCAGTGGTATTGAGGTGGATCCAGCTAAAGTGGCAGCAGTTAACGATTGGGTTGAGCCGAAGAATGCGTCTGAGATCCGCAGTTTCCTAGGCTTAGCAGGCTACTACAGGAAATCTATCCAGGGATTTTCTTCGATAGCGGTGCCACTCACTTCATTGACTAAGAAGAATGCTAAATTCTTACGGAGTGGAAAATTTCAGAAGTGCTTCTATACTTTGAAGCAAGCTCTTATTTCAGCGCCAGTTTTAGTCATGCCATCAGGGCAAGGCAATTTTGTGTTGTACACCAATGCTTCTAAGCTCGGTTTAGGCGCAGTTTTGATGCACCACGGTCGGGTTATTGCTTATGCCTCCAGACAGTTGAAGGTGAATGAGAAGAATTATCAGACTCATTGTCTAGAGTTAGCTGTCGTTGTCTTTGCGTTGAAGATATGGAGACATTATTTGTATGGCAAGAAATGCCAGATATTTACTGATCACAAGAGTCTCAAATATTTCTTCACGCAGAAAGAACTGAATATGAGACAAATACGGTGGTTGGAGTTATTGAAGGACTACGATTGTCAGATTAGCTACCATCCGGGGAAAGCTAATGTTGTGGCAGATGCCTTGTGCAGGAAATTTGTAGTCGTAGCACTGCTATCAGTACAAAGATCTCTTCAGTCGGAGATTCAGAGGTTTGGTTTAGAGGTTTATCCCAAGGGCAGAGCTCCTAAGCTATCTAATCTGACAATCCAGTATTCTTTGCTAGACTGAATCCGTAGAGGTCAGCCTTCGGATGAGCAATTACAAAAATGGAGACTGAATGATGAAGCCAAGAGCAGTGTACTCTACACAATGTCTAATGGTATTGTGAGATACAGAGGAAAGACGTGGGTGCCTAGTGTTGATTCGATCAGAGAGGATATTTTGACAAAGTCATACATATCTCCGTATTCCATCCATCCAGGTGGTACCAAGATGTACAAGGATTTACAGATATTGTATTGGTGGTCAGTTATGAAGTGGAACATCAGGAGATTTGTGTCTGAGTACCTCACTTGCAGCAAGTGAAAGCAGAGCATCAGAGGTCAGCAGGAATGCATAAGTCGCTCCCTATCCTCGAGTGGAAATGAGAGAATATCACCATGGACTTCGTTGTTGGGTTGCCGAGGTCAGTCAGAGGATCCAATGTCATTTGGGTTTTAGTCGATCGACTTCCTAAGTCAGCACGTTTCTTACCGGTGAAGACGACTTTCTCCATGATTCAGTATGTAGAGCTCTATATCCAGGAGATAGTCCAGTTGCATGGATCTCAATTTCTATTGTGTCCGACAGGGACCCGAGATTTACATCGTCCTTTTGGAAGAATTTACATGCAGCCATGGGGACGAAATTTCTATTCAGTACAACATTTCACCCTCAGACAGATGGCCAGTCTGAGCGAGTGATTCAGATTTTGGAGGATTTGTTGAGAGCTTGCGTGATCGATTTCCATGGGAAATGGGAATCAAAGTTACCTCTAGTGGAGTTTACCTACGACAACAGTTTCCAATCGTCTATAGGTATGGCTCCCCATGAGGCACTAAATGGAAGGAAGTGCAGATCGCCGATTCATTGGGATGAAGTTGGCGAGAGATCAGAACTTGGTCAAGAGATCGTTTAACAGAATGCAGATGTGGTGGTCATGATTCGAGACAGGATGAGGATAACACAAAGTCATCCAAAGAGTTATGCTGACAAGAGAAGAATGGATCTCGAATTTGCCATAGGTGATCACGTTTTCTTAAAGATAGCACCTATGAAGGGTGTTATGAGGTTTGGGAAGAGAGGCAAGCTGAGTCCGAGGTTCATTGGACCATTCGAGATTCTTGACAGGGTTGGGTCGCTAGCTTGTCGTGTAGCCCATAAGCCGAATCTGGCTGGTGTAGACAATGTGTTCCACGTCTCGATGCTGAGGAAGTACCTAGCAAATCCTTCGCATGTTTTGAGCTAGGAGCCGTTGCAGCTTGCTCCGGATCTGTCGTATGAGGAAAGACCTGTTCAAATCCTGGACAGACAGGAGCGGAGACTTTGGAACAAAGTGACCAAGTTGGTCAAAGTTCAGTGGTTGAATCAATCAGTGGAGGAGGCCACTTGGGAGGCCGAAGTAGACATGAGGAGTCGCTACCGGGAACTTTTTGGTAAGATTTAATTTTGAGGACAAATTTTATTTAAGTGGGGGTGGAATTGTAGAGCCCAAAATCAGTACACGTAAAACCATGCATTTATTTAAATTGTTAAATTTTTTTATTGAAGTTTAAATTCATTTTTAGAAATGCATGATTTATGAATTTGTATTATTTTAAATTAATTATGTTTATGTGATGCACATTAAAATGCTTTCGTGAGTTTCATGTAGCGATTATTCGATGCGAGATAGATGAAAAGAGACCAGCGACGATTTTGGCAATTTTAAAATGTGGTATTTTATTTTCAGTTAGGATTGGAGCATTTTAAATGATTTATTTAGTTTTAACAATTTAAAGTCTAATTTAATTATTAGGTGATTTTAAAATTTTAAACCTTTCAAAATATTAGGTTGATTTGTTAGAGTTTTTTTTTAAAAAAAACTTTGACTTTGAGACATGTGTATTTTATTAAATTTGGATTATTAACATTATAATTATCATGTATTGGTTATTATTTATTTAATGAATCTAAATAACCCTAATTACCCCAAATTAACACTCACACACACGTTAACAGTAATAGACATACACACCCACGGCTACACCTCAATACACACACACACATTTCATTTGTGTTTTATTGTTTCATTATTTTGAGAAAAAAGATCTAGGGTTCTTAGTGCAACATCAGCAGCCACCTTTCCCTTCAAAAAATTTCAGCCATCACTCGTGTTTTTAGCAGCAGAAAACCTTGCCTCTAGTCGTCGGATCGCTTCTCGCATCGCACCGCTTTGGTCTTCGCCGTATCGTGAGTTTTATATATTAAAAGGTTTGTATATTCATTCATTTTCGCATCGATCTTGTCATAGTAATTATTTTGATGTATATTGTATGAAAAACATGTGTAGGTTATGCAAAAGCTTGAGCAAAAATTTTTGAAATGATTTTGGATCAAAAGTTTGGGTCTCAAAAACCGAGTCTGCTGTCTTTTTGGATACTATTAATATTTGGTTTATTTTCTGGAAAAACTTCCAACATATAAAACGTAGCACATTTTGATACATTTGATTTGACAGCAAATTCGTAATTTTTGGACAAGAAACGAGTGAGTTATGATCATTTTCGTGGGATTGCTCAAACTGTGAAATTTCTTTGTCACAAAATCCGTCACCCTCGATTATTTCGAATTATGTGACTTATACGTTGATTTTATGGAAATGTTTTCAACATATGATTTTTTTTCTCTGTGTTATCTTCGATTTGACAGTAAATTCGTAATTTTCTGATAAAAAATGAGAGATATATGATTTTTATCGTAAACTCGCTCAAGCTGTGAAAATTCTTGCATGTTCTTCATGTTTTCTCAAGTTTTGGTTACAGGCTTCGTTGGGATCTCCTGAATCTTTGCTGTTTTGGTTAGGGCAGCATGTCCATAGCATTCCAACGAAGCCCTCGACGCTTTTTAAGTATGTTCGACGTGCAAAAAGTGTTGGGACATCGTAATCTCGCACCCAAGACGCAGCGGAAGTTTAAAATATTTTTTCTTGGGCGTCGTGTGTTCAAAAATCATCCATAGGGCGTTTAGGATCATACATTTGCGTTCTTAACGCTTGACTCCAAACTATTCCGATGTTTAAACGGATATAGCCCTTCTTGTAAATCCCTACGAACGGCTCTTCTCCTTTTATCGCCTAATTGGGTCCAGGATCGAAGACTGTCCTCCTCGCTTGGATTGCACTATTAATTGCAAGTGATTTATGCGTTGAGATTACGTAATCCGAATTTCTAAAATCCGGAGACAATGCAACGACGGCGGCACGGCGTGATAGAATTAAACAATTGGCCAAATTTTCCCTTTTCTTTCAAAAGGGTGGCCGTGTGTTTTGAAAGGAATTTGGAGAGATTTTCTTTTTCTTTTGTGTGCACAAACTTCATCATTAATTAATGAGCCCTAATGTTGTATTTATAGAGTGAGACTCCTAATTTAATTAGGAGTCTCTCTCTCACAAGGACTCTAACAATTTCATTATATTTAAACTCCCACATAATTAATATATAATGTATTTATTAACCTTTAATAATACATGATATAATAATATCATATACACATATTTTATATCACCATATAAAATATATGCATGTATATTTATATTAAATTAAATTACCATTATTTAATTTAAAAACTAACTCATTGGTTAATTTAATTGTAGACTCCTCTAGATATTTATGGAAATTTGTACATGTTAGTAGTCACCACTACTAGCACCACAATTTAATTAGTAAATTCAAAATTCACTAAATAAACGATTCCGAACTCATTATAACCCCGATCGACGATCCAATAGCGCCGATGTATCAAGGATACAAGTCTTGTTTATATAATTAAAATCAAAAATTTCGAATATCAAAATTTTCATTTACCAAATTTGGAATTTATCATATATGGCAGTTACCATATTTGGCAGCCGTCAGTTTTAGTGAACTCCTTCACAAAACAGGCGGCTCCACTCTCTTTCTTTATTTAGCAATCATGCTAACTTCCACTTCTTCCATCCTATTGAATCAACTCATAAACTCCTTTATAAGCTTCATGTTTGATCTCCATCAAACTATAGTCGCCAAATTCCAACTCTTTGAAATTTGACTATCTCAACGGGAACACAGAATCCGATACTTGTGTGACCCTCAATGGTTCAGGGATACAGCTAGCCGTGGGTTCACATCTTCATGTTATTCAGAATAGCATTTATTCTTATTTTGGCTTACCCTAGTTAGCCCCATTCTTTTCATCAACACCTTGATCAAGAATGTCAGAACTCATTTTTGATTGGATCCATCGGATCATGGTAAGAGCGTCTAGTAGCATCGCCCTATGTTCCCCTAGATATCACTGATAGTGCCTGCAAGAACCTTTAGTCATGATTAGCGTACAGTACGGTCCCTTCAACACATACATCCCGATCGAATCTGCAACCATTGGTATATCGAGAGTTGCATATGAATTCGATAACGATGCGATTTATCTTTGAGTACTAATAGTGGCATGGCATGTGAAACTAGGAAAACACCTTTCTCTAAAGCACATTTCTTGCTCTGGCCAGAGACTCCTTGCACTATTAACTTATCAGATCACATAGGATATCTTCACCCGTAGGCGAATGGTGAATCCCCGACTACAATGCATTTGCTCTTACGTATTTCGAAACTACACCCAACCTCGCCACCTGATGACCCTCAATAGAGTCGGTAAACGGATCAAAGTGTATGCTAGTACGTATTGCCCCTACATTGTCCCGAGTCAAAGGACTAATGGTGTACAACCTTAACTGCGGACTATTCCACTCGATAAGTGGGAACCACTTGGATGGTCCGAGGGAGGGTTGTTCAGTGCATCATCATATGATCAACCATCTCTATGTATGGACATCTCCATGCCCTTGCCAATGAAACATGGCGTTTACACCACAGATGCTAGTGTCAAGCTCGAGCGACCTTTATCCTTGTTTTAGGCGGCTGATTCGACTAGGAACCTGTTTAGAATATATGGTACACTTCCTATTGAGTTTCATGATCTTACGTTGCGACGCAGACCTCATGGTACTTATTGTATATTCAAGGACTTTATCAATGCAGCTTGCCTGGGTATACAGATAAAGTATAATGCCATAATCGAATAAAATCGTAAAAGTTTATTAAAATAAAGATTGTTTTACATTAGAGTCAATAAAGCCCGAGCCACAAGTTGGCTTGCCGAGCACTTACTCTAACAATCTCCCACTTGCCCTATAGCCAACTACCCATAGATCTTAGACACATTGCTTCGCGATGCTTCTCAAACAATGGTCCTGGCAGGGGCTTCATCAGTGGATCAGCAACGTTATCTGCGGAGGCAACTCTCTCTACCAAAATGTCTCATCATCCCACAACCTCCTGGATTATGTGGAACTTCCTCAGTATATGTTTGGACTGCTGATGAGACCTTGGTTACTTCGCTTGTGCTACGGCACCGGTGTTGTCACAGTAGACCGGGACTGGATCAACTGTTTTAGGAATGACACCCAACTCTTGGATGAAATTTCTCATCTAAACACCCTCTTTTGCTGCAGCCGATGCAGCTATGTATTCGGCCTCAGGGTTGAATCCGCTGTGGTGTTTTTCTTGGAACTCTTCCAGGAGGCAGCACCACCATTGAGCTGGAATACAAATCCAGAGGTCGATTTCGAATCATCCGCATCTGATTAGAAGCTAGAATCAGTGTAGCCTTCCAATTTTAGTTCTCCACTCCCGTATACCAAGAACAAATTCTTAGTTCTTCTCAAGTACTTAAGAATGTCCTTCACTGCTTTCCAATGTAACAGATCGGTATTCGACTTATATCGGGTTGCAACACTCAGTGCATATGCAATATCAGGTCGAGTAGATATAATACCATACATAATACTGCCTATGGCAGACGCATATGGAATGCGGCTCATGGTTTCTATCTTTTCATCGTTCTTAGGGCACATAGACTTGGATAGATTCACACCATGAGACATTGAGAGATATCCTCTCATGGACTCCTCCATAGAGAATCTCCTCAGTATGGTATTGATATATGTGGATTGGGTGATCCCTAGCATCCTCTTTGATCAATCCCTATAGATCTATATTCCTAATACATATGACGCTTCACCCATATTCTTCATGGAGAACTTACCAGCTAACCATACTTTAGTTGACTGCAACATCCCTACATCATTCTCAATGAGTAGTATGTCATCAACATATAGCACTAGGAATGTCACTGCACTCCCACTAACCTTTTTGTATACACAAGGTTCCTCAGGATTTTTGGCAAAATCAAACTCTTTGATAGTGTTGTCAAATCTGAGGTTCCAGCTCCTCGATGCCTTCTTGAGTCCATAAATGGATCTCCGAAGTTTGCATACCTTATGCTCACTTTTCACTGATGCGAATCCTTCAGGTTGAGACATGTAAATCTCTTCCTTAATATCCCCATTAAGGAACGTTGTCTTCACAACCATCTGCCATATTTCATAGTCATACTATGCTGCTATGGCTAGCAGTATCTTAATGGACTTGAACATTGTAACTGGAGAAAAGGTTTCCTCATAGTCAACACCTTGTCTTTGATTATATCCTTTTGCTACCAGTCTAGCTTTGAAGGTCACCACTATAATGGCCCGAAAATTCGTGTTTGAAAATTTGCGAAAAAATTTAAAATTTTCTTTTTAAAATAATTAAAATGCCTCATTCATAAAATAAACTGATAAATCAAGTTTAATGTTCAAAATAGCAGCGGAAGAAATTATTGTTCGCAAAATAACAAGTTAAAGTAATCCAACAACTGATAAAAATGTTTGAGCATAAAAATGGTAAATGCTGTAAATGAGGTCCTCGGGTTCCACTACTGCCGACCCAAGCAAGCTCACCGGTCCCTGCCCTCGGTCCCGACCTCATCAGTACCTACAACAATCAAATCTAGTGAGTCTAAAGACTCAGCAAGCATATATCGTAAATAACGAGTAAATAATATAATAAAGTTGCATGGGAGTAAAAATATCATGTCATGAGGCATAACGTGAAAATAACTTATCATGAGCAATTATAATACGTGCATAACTGAACTGAGAATAATAGTGAAAATGTTTGCTCCTTGGAGCCCTGTAATGAAATAGCATGTAATAATTTTCTGGTGAGATTATGGTCTACGCAAGTGGCCCCTGCACTGAACTGAACTGAACTGACCGGTAAGTGACCACCGGGTGAAGTAATGATCGTCTGATCAGACTAATGCCTCAGTATACTGGGTGGAACTGAACTGAACCGGTAAGTGACCACCGGATGATACAATAATCCCATGATAGTGAAATGGCCACAAGCAATATTACATAAATCTCAAAAATGAATATTTTATATTTTTATGCACGTAATATAATTAAATGGCATAATTAAATATCCTGTATTATTTTATCCACATGGATTGGATCGTTGCCAGGATTGTTGCGACCTAAATTTAACATGAAAAAATATGCAAATGATTTTCTTGACCAAACTTTGTAATTGAATCCAAAAACGAGACAATTACGCCCAACGACTTCGTATTTAATCATGACTACGTGCCAACCCGAACCAACACCGAACCATCATTTATTCATGATTAAAATACATCTAAAATGATGAAATAATGCTCCAAAAATGATGCAAGTCAAAATTTTGGTGAATGGAGGCCAAAACATGAAATGCTCTTTCGAGAGTCAATTTGGCACATCGCACCGTAAATTCTCGTACGACCTCTAAACTTAACCGAATCACGAATGGTCAAAAACACGACCTTCCTAACTTGATGAGGCACTGTCCAGTTCAAGGCCATAGGCTAAAAGCCAACCAAGAATCCGGAACACGCCTCTGAACCACGACGTCACTTGCTGTCAAAATACAGCAGCAGCGCCTTTGATTACTTGCATCGTTTTCGAGACTACCGACCATTGGGGCTTGAACCACCGGCCATAGTCTCTTACCAACGTCCTAAGGAATGATTTGAACCATGGCTAAGGGCCCTAGGCCAGCCACAATTCGAACCACACCATGAAACCAGCCGAGAAGTCCCACCCGAGAGCACCCTTGCGTGCGTGAGGTGTATTGCTTCGCTTGCTGTCTCGTGTCGTTTCAGTGGTAATTTGATTGACCATGGCACGATCTAGACATCAAGAGGTATGGTATGAATCATGGCTAAGGGCCAGAGGCCAACCAAGATCCACACCACTCCACAAAACCGAAACATTACATGCAATAAGGGGAAAGGGGCCGAGGGGCTGTTCTTGTTTGTTTTGGTTAAAAACCGATTCCACCATGGACCAAGCCTCAAAATGGCGACTTGGTCACGTCTTAGACATGACCAGGAGATGTTCTAACCATGGCTATAGCCCTTAGGGTAGCCAAGATCAGATCCATCAATCTTTGACAGCAATCAAGAAAATCGAATGCAAATGGGACATGTTTGGGGAGTTGCTGTCATTTCTGGTTTCCAGCGGTTATGGGGCTTGAACTTATGGACCAATATGATCCTAACATGTCCTAGTACATGTCTAGATGCAGCCTTGGGAGCCTGGACATGATCCAACCACCTGAAAACACCAAAAACCAGCAAACCGTGAGAGCACAAGGGGAGGGCCGAAATCTACAAGTTCTTTTCCTGAAAATTCTTGATGTATTTCGGTTTTTCCCTCAAGATTCGTGCATACATGATGTTTTAAAAAAATAATATGACTTGATTGAAGAGCAAATAAAAATATAAACATGCCTTGGTTTCGTTTTGAAAAGAAAACGAACGAATATGACGACGCAGCGCGGAGGAGACGGAGTGATCTTCCTTCCTTCTTTTTTCTCTATTAATTTCCTAGCTCACTCTCGATTTTTCTCTCAATGTTGGCTCTGAAATTTCGAAATAATGGAGAGGGAGGGTATGGTTAGGAGTGATGAAGGGGAAGTTGCAATATAGAAGCGATGGCAAGACCAAGTCTTGCTCTCTTTGAATTTGTTGGATAATGACATGGTTTGGTATTCAAAAAAATTTGGAGGGGTGACCGATTCCTCAAGGCTACAACAAGGCAATGATAATGATCTATTATTAATTAATGGTGGTTAATAAATGAAAGGATTATCATGCTAAGAAATGACAAGGAAATGGTCAAAGGTGGTGAGTTGTCAAAGAATTGTTTAATCACCTAAGGGGTGGCCGAATCATGCTATGAAGTGGAGGGGAAATATTGCTTAGTTAGTGTATTTTAAATCTTTACAGCCTCATCTATCCTTTAAATAATTTAGTAATTAACACATTAATTATGGAACCTAAATGAACTTATTTCCCACTTACCTCAAGTTACTTAAATAATTTCTTAAACCTTCTTTTACCTTAAATTAACTTATTAGCTAGCTAAAATAAATTCTGGGAATGTTTTCTTAATCTTAAATTTTATCTCAAAACTCCAACTCCAGTCCGGCCTCACTGAATTAACTGAAAAGATAAAAATTAAACTACTGCATAAAATAATTAAATTTAAAGAAAAGCATTTAAATTCTCATGAAATAATAATAAAAATTCATTTTACTTTAAATGCTAGAAATTATGCATAACTTATACGTAGTCTGGTTTACGGGTTCTACAACCCTTCCCCCTTAAAAGAAATTTCGTACTCGAAATTAAAACTCACCAAATAATTCGGGGTACCGACTCCTCATCTCTGGCTCAGACTCCCACGTAGCTTCCTCCTCTAAATGGTTGAGCCATTTGACTTTGACTCGCTTAACCAGCTTGTTCCGAAGCTTCTTTTCCTGTCTGTCTAAGATCTGCACTGGTCTCTCCTCATAAGACAGGTTTGGAGTAAGCTGCAACGGCTCAAAGTTCAAGACATGCGAAGGATTCGCCATGTACTTCCTCGACATAGAGACGTGGAACACATTGTGAACTCCGGCCAGATTCGGCGGAAGAGCCACACGATAAGCTAACGTCCCAACTCTATCGAGGATCTCAAATGGTCCAATGAATCTCAGACTGAGCTTTCCTTTCTTCCCAAATCGCATGATACCCTTCATAGGTGCTACCTTCACGAAAACATGGTCGCCAACGGCAAACTCTAGATCTCTCCCCCTCTGATCTGCATAGCTCTTCTGTCGGCTCTGAGCAGTCCTCATCCTATCCCGGATCTTGACTACTACATCGGCAGCCTGCTGAATAATCTCTTGACCCAACTCTGATCTCTCTCCTACTTCATCACAATGAACTGGAGATCTACACTTGCGGCCATAAAGTGCTTCATACGGAGCCATACCAATGGAATACTGGAAGTTGTTGTTGTAGGTGAACTCAACCTATGGCAAGTTCGACTCCAAACTCCCTGAGAAATCAATAACACAAGCACGGAGAAGATCATCCAAGATCTGAATAACTCACTCTGACTGCCCATCTGTCTGAGGGTGGAAAGCTGTGCTAAACAACAACTTTGACACATAGTCGAACGCAAACTCTTCCAAAATGAGGAATTGAATCTGGGGTCCCTGTCAGATACGATAGAAACTGGAATACCATGAAGTCGGACTTTCTCCCGGATATACAACTCTGCATACTGAATCATGGTGAAAGTCGTCTTAATAGGCAAGAAGTGCGCTGATTTGGTAAGACGATCTACAATCACCCAGATAGCATTTGATCCTCTGACTGACTTCAGCAAACCGGTCACGAAGTCCATGGTAACATTCTCCCACTTCCACTCGGGAATAGGAAGAGGCTTGAGCAAACCTGTTGGTCTCTGATGCTCCGCTTTCACTAACTGACTTGACACTCGGATACAAACCGTCTGATGTCCTTCTTCATTCCCGGCCACCAATACAATAACTGCAGATCTTTGTACATCTTAATACTCCCAGGGTGAAAAGAGTACGGCGACATGTGGGCCTCTGATAGAATATTTGCTCGGAGAGAATCAATGCTAGGAACCCACATCCTGTCTCGATATCTCACTATACCGTCGCTCACTGTATACAAGACACTGCACTTGGCCTCATCTCTCTGCTTCCACTTTGCTAACTATTCATCTGCTAACTGACCACTCCGAATACGGTCTAGAAGAGAGGACTGAATAGTCAAGGTAGATCGACGGGGAACTCTACCTCGAGGATAAGTCTCTAGACCAAACCTCTGCATCTCAGTCTGAAGAGGTCTCGAAACTGTCAAATGAGCCATCACTGCGACTTTTCTGCTCAATGGATTCGCAACTACATTAGCTTTACCCGGGTGGTAGCTAATGTCGCAGTCGTAATCCTTCACAAGCTCCAACCAACGCCTCTGACGCATGTTCAGATCCTTCTCCGTAAAGAAATACTTGAGGCTCTTGTGGTCAGTAAAGATCTGTCACTTCTCTCCATACAAATAGTGCCTCCAAATCTTCAAGGCGAAAACTACGGCGGCCAACTCTAGATCATGGGTAGGGTAGTTCTTCTCATGGATTTTCAGCTGACGAGAAGCATACGCTATCACCTTCCCATGCTGCATCAATACTGCGCCCAAACCGAGCTTCGAAGCATCGGTATACAATACAAAATCTCCGAGCCCTGACGGCATGGCCAAAAGTGGTGCTGAGATAAGAGCTTGCTTCAAAGTATCGAAGCTCTTCTGACACTCCTCGCTCCACACAAATTTAGCATTTTTCTTGGTCAATGATGTGATTGGAATGACAATAGAGGAGAATCCCTTAATGAACTTTCGATAATATCTTGCTAGCCCAAGAAAACTGCAGATCTCTGATGTATTCTGCGGCACAACCCAATCTCTGACTGCTGCCACTTTTGCTGGGTCAACCTCAATACCACTGCTAAAAACAATGTGGCCTAAGAACGCCACCTTCTCTAATCAGAATTCGCACTTACTGAACTTTGCGAATAACTTGTGCTTCTGCAAGGTCTGCAGCACTGTGGTCAGATGTCTGCTGTGATCCTCCTGATTCTTGGAGTAGACGAGAATGTCGTCTATGAATACTATCACAAACTGGTCAAGATACGGCTGAAATACGCGATTCATGAGATCCATGAAGATCGCTGGCCCATTCGTCAAACCGAACGGCATCACAAGGAACTCATAGTGGCCATAACGAGTCCTAAAAGCAGTCTTGGAAACATCAGCATCTTTCACCCTCAACTGGTGATAACCAGAACGCAGATCTATCTTGGAGAATACCGAAGCTCCCTGCAACTGATCAAATAGATCCTCAATCCGCGGAAGTGGGTACTTGTTCTTCACTGTAACCCTGTTCAATTCCCGGTAATCAATGCAAAGTCTCATCGTGCCATCCTTCTTCTTTACAAACAAGACTGGCGCGCCCCATGGTGAAAAACTCTGGCGAATGAACTCCTTGTCTAGAAGTTCCTGAATCTGCTTCTTAAGTTCTGCCATCTCTGTCGGTGCTAGTCGGTATGGTGCTTTGGATATCGGAGCCGTACCTGGCATGAGCTCAATAGAAAACTCCATCTCTCGCTCGGGTGGTATACCAGAGACGTCCTCGGGAAAAACGTCTAAGAAGTCTCTAACAATCGGAACATCTGCGGCTGACTGACTGGGCACCTCGGGGACAGATATAAAAGTTGCTAAAAATGCCCGACACCCTCTATGCATGAGCTTCCTAGCCCTGACATAAGGAATAATGCACGGTAAGGGAAAGTACCTGTCCGGCTCGAATAAGAACTGCGTCATTCCAGGCGGTCGGACTAGAACAGATCTCCGTTGGAAGTCAATCAAAACTCTGTTCCGCAATAGCCAGTCCATCCCTAGGATGATGTCAAACTCCGGCATCGGCAACACGATCAGATCCGCATAAACGAGGTTGCCATGGAGCTCAAGATCTATGTCTCGGATCACATTGGTAGCTGCCATCTCCTCACCAGAAGGCAATACTACTGAATAGGCTACATCTAGCCCAACGGTCTTGACCTTGAGGAAATTAGCAAAGACCTCCGAAATAAATGAGTGAGTGGCCCCTGAATCTATCAAGGCCTTCGTAGCGGAACCAGATATAAATATTTTCCCCTGAAAGGTTGGAATACTAAGTTGAACCCAATAATCACAAGAACTAACTTATAGACATGCAAAGGCCAGAGTTCTTCTAACCTAATTCCCGAAAATAATACTGAGAGGAGCATGCAATCCTAATGCAATTCTATGTTCAAAAATCTTAACCCAAAACATTAAATCCCAAATGTAAACTTAAAGCTTAAAGGTACCTGTCATAAGCATGGTCTCCGGGTTCGTCTCCGTGGCATGGAGAGCGAAAACTCTGGCTTGGGTAGGCAGATTCCTCTGAGGGCATTGCAGAAGTAAGTGGTCTGGACTACCACACTTATAACACTTCCCTGAACCATACATACATGCTCCAGGATGGCGGCGTGAGCACTTGGGGCAGGCTGGGTGCTCAAAGGTCCTTGGGACTGCACGTCCCTGATGCTGCTGCCTCTGTCCTTTGTTCTTGGGTGGGCCATGGAAAGGCCTCTTGTTCTGATGTTTCTGCTGAGGAGGAGGAGGGCAGTGTGGTACTGGGACTGGTCGCTTATCCCTGGCGATCCCTTTCAATGTCGATCTGATCTTGCTCTGCAGCAAGAGCTCTTAAAACCGCGACTTCAAAAGTAGTAGGGCCTGCCACTCTAACATCGCGGCGCAAGATCGGTCGCAGACCATCCATAAAGTGTCTCAGTTTGGCTTCAGCATCACTGGCGATTAGGGGCACAAAGTGGCAACCCCTCTCAATCTTACGGACGAACTTCGTAACAGTCAGATCACCCTGACTCAGGGTCATGAACTCCCTGGTCAACCTGGAACGCACCTCATCAGTAAAATACTTGGAGTAGAATACCTCCGTGAAGCGCGTCCAACTCAGTGTAGCCAAGTTCAAAGCTACTGCTGCTCCTTCCCACCATAAGCGGGCATCTCCTCCGAATAATTAGGTGGCACAACGAACTCGGTCCGCATCTCCAAGCTCCATAAACTCGAAGATAACCTCGAGGGATTTGATCCAGCCCTCGGCAATCATAGGGTCTGTCGTCCCTGAAAACTCCTTAGGACGCATCTTCATGAATCTCTCATAAGTAGCCTCGGGCCCTGTCGGCCTGGCTGCCGCAGCATTGTTCCTCGCAAACTGTGCGAAGAACTGAGTCATCCCAGCTAGCATCTGGGCATTCATGTCAGGTGGAGGTGGAGGTGGAGGTGGTAAGTCCCTCTCCTGCCTCTGGTTCATGCCGTCCTCCTGGCGAGGCTCATCCTCTCTAGTGCGCTCGAGAATGCGTCTAGGGGGCATACTGTTCCATACATAACCCATACGTAACTAACATGCATAATTTCCATAATTTATTTAAATTTAAATACTGAACAATAAAAATCTAGACGTAAAATATTTCATGAAAACATGCTGTCCGAATATTTCATGCTTTAAATAAAATGCGTAAATGTAAAACTTACAGACCGAAGACGTGACTCCATGAGCTTCTCGTGGTCAGTAGTAGTACAACCCTTTACAGAACCATTGCTCTGATACTAGCTATAATGGCCCGAAAATTCGTGTTTGAAAATTTGCGGAAAAATTTAAAATTTTCTTTTTAAAGTAATTAAAATGCCTCATTCATAAAATAAACTGATAAATCAAGTTTAATGTTCTAAATTGCAGCGGAAGAAATTATTGTTCGCAAAATAACAAGTTAAAGTAATCCAACAACTGATAAAAATGTTTGAGCATAAAAATGGTAAATGCTGTAAATGAGGTCCTCGGGTTCCACTACTGCCGACCCAAGCTAGCTCACTGGTTCCCGCCCTCGGTCCCGACCACATCAGTACCTACAACAATCAATTCTAGTGAGTCTAAAGACTCAGCATGCATATATCGTAAATAACGAGTAAATAATATAATAAAGTTGCATGGGAGTAAAAATATCATGTCATGAGGCATAACGTGAAAATAACTTATCATGAGCAATTATAATACGTGCATAACTGAACTGAGAATAATAGTGAAAATTTTTGCTCCTTGGAGCCCTGTAATGAAATAGCATGTAATAATTTTCTGGTGAAATTATGGTCTACGCAAGTGGCCCCTGCACTGAACTGAACTAAACTGACAGGTAAGTGACCACCGGGTGAAATAATGATCGTCTGATCAGACTAATGCCACAGTATACTGGGTGGAACTGAACTGAACCGGTAAGTGACCCCCGGATGATACAATAATCCCATGATAGTGAAATGGCCACAAGCAATATCGCATAAATCTCAAAAATGAATATTTTATATTTTTATGCACGTAATATAATTAAATGGCATAATTAAATATCATGTATTATTTTACCACATGGATTGGATCGTTCCCAGGCTCGCTGCGACCTAAATTTAACATAAAAAAATATGCAAATGATTTTCTTGACCAAACTTTGTAATTGAATCCAAAAACGAGACAATTACGCCCAACGACTTCGTATTTAATCATGATTACGTGCCAACCCAAACCAACACCGAACCATCATTTAGTCATGATTAAAATACATCTAAAATGATGAAATAATGCTCCAAAAATGATGCAAGTCGAAATTTTGGTGAATGGAGGCCAAAACATGAAACGCTTTTTCGAGAGTCAATTTGGCACATCGCACCGTAAATTCTCGTATGACCTCTAAACTTAACCAAATCACAAACAGTCAAAAACACAACCTTCCCAACTTGATGAGGCACTGTCCAGTCCAAGGCCATAGGCTAAAAGCCAACCAAGAACCCGGAAAACGGCTCTGAACCGCGACGTCACTTACTGTCAAAATACAGCAGCAGCGCCTTTGATTACTTGCGTCGTTTTCGAGACTACCGACCATTGGGGCTTGAACCACCAACCAGAGACTCTTACCAACGTCCTGAGGAATGATTTGAACCATGGCTAAGGGCCCTAGGCCAGCCACAATTCGAACCACACCATGAAACCAGCTGAGAAGTCCCACCCGAGAGCACCCTTGCGTGCGTGAGGTGTATTGCTTCGCTTGCTGTCTCGTGTCGTTCCAGTGGTCATTTGATTGACCATGGCACAATCTAGACATCAAGAGGTATGGTATAAACTGTGGCTAAGGGCCAGAGGCCAACCAAGATCTACACCAATCCACAAAACCGAAACATTACATGCAATAAGGGGAAAGGGGCCGAGGGGCTGTTCTTGTTTGTTTTGGTTAAAAACCGATTCCACCATGGACCAAGCCTCAAAAGGGAGACTTGGTCACGTCTTAGACATGACCAGGAGATGTTCTAATCATGGCTATAGCCCTTAGGGCAGCCAAGATCAGATCCATCAATCTTTGACAGCAATCAAGAAATCGAATGCAAATGGGACATGTTTGGGGAGTTGCTGTCATTTCTGGTTTTCACCGGTTATGGGGCTTGAACGAATGGACCTGTCCTAGTACATGTCTCGATGCAGCCTTGGGAGCCTGAACATGATCCAACCACCTGAAAACACCAAAAACCAGCAAACCGTGAGAGCACAAGGGGAGGGCCGAAATCTACAAGTTCTTTTCCTGAAAAATTCTTGATGTATTTCGGTTTTTCCCTCAAGATTCGTGCATACATGATGTTTTAAAATAATAATATGACTTGATTGAAGAGCAAATAAAAATATAAACATGCCTTGGTTTCGTTTTGAAAAGAAAACGAACGAATATGACGACGCGGCGCGGAGGAGACAGAGTGATCTTCCTTCCTTCCTTCTACTCGATTTTTTTCTCTATTAATTCCCTAGCTCACTCTCGATTTTTCTCTCAATGTTGGCTCTGAAATTTCGAAATAATGGAGAGGGAGGGAATGGTTAGGAGTGATGAAGGGGAGTTGCAATATAGAAGGGATGGCAAGACCAAGTCTTGCTCTCTTTGAATTTGTTGGATAATGACATGGTTTGGTATTCAAAAAAATTTTGAGGGGTGACTGATTCCTCAAGGCTACAACAAGGCAAGGATAATGATCTATTATTAATTAATGGTGGTTAATAAATGAAAGGATTATCATGCTAAGAAATGACAAGGAAAGGGTCAAAGGTGGTGAGTTGTCAAAGAATTGTTTAATCACCTAAGGGGTGGCCGAATCATGCTATGAAGCGGAGGGAAAATATTGCTTAGTTAGTGTATTTTAAATCTTTAGAGCCTCGTCTATCCTTTAAATAATTTAGTGAATTAACACATTAATTATGGAACCTAAATGAACTTATTTCCTACTTACCTCAAGTTACTTAAATAATTTCTTAAACCTTCTTTTACCTTAAATTAACTTATTAGCTAGCTAAAATAAATTCTAAGAATGTTTTCTTAATCTTAAATTTTATCTCAAAACTCCAAATCTAGTCCGGCCTCACTGAATTAACTGAAAAGATAAAAATTAAAATACTGCATAAAATAATTAAATTTAAAGAAAAACATTTAAATTCTCATGCAATAATAATAAAAATTCATTTTACTTTAAATGCTAGAAATTATGCATGACTTATACATAGTCTGGTTTACGGGTTCTACAACCACCTTCCCATCCGCTCCAAGTTTCCTTTTGTAAATCCATTTACATCCTAGGGGAACAATTCCTTTAGGTGGATCTACTAAGGACCATACTTGGTTCAAATACATGGAGTCCATCTCGGACTGCATGACTTCAAGCCATTTAGATGAATCGGCATCAGACAATGCTTCCTTGAAATTTCTTGGATCACATCCAGGAATGGGCTCATCTTGGCCCTTTTCAAGAAGCAGGCTCAACCTATTAGGCGGTCTTGGGACCATTCGGATCTCCTAGGAGCTTGTGTTTCTTTGATTGGCTGTTGGGGTGTGGATTCTACGACTTGTGTAGTGGGTGGTTCTCGAATCTCATCGAGTTCTATCATCCTGACTTTTCTATCTAATAGAAACTCTTTCTCTAGGAATGTGGCATTCCTTGAAACAAACGCCTTTGTTTCACTAGGATAAATAGAAGTAATATCCAACAGAGTTTTTTGGATATACCGAAAAGTAGCAGAAATTTTCTCTACTATCCAATTTGTCTCTCACTGCCCTGCTTCACTTAAGCAAGGCATCCCCATATTCTTAGATAAGAATATTTGGGCGGCTTTCCCATCCATATCTCATATGGATTTTTATCCACTGCCTTTGTATGGGCTTTGTAAAGGGCCTAAAATCCTTACTTGGAAATTTGCGGAAAATTTAAAATTTTTCTTTTTAAATAATTAAAATTGCCTCCTTCATAAATGAACTTATAAATAAAGTTTGATGTTCAATGTGGCAGCGGAAGAATTAACATTTTTGAAATAACAGTAAAAAGTTTTTCCAACAATAATTAAAACGTTTGAGCCATCAATTAAAAATAAATGCTGAACTGAGGTCTTCGGGTCCTACTACTGCCGACTCGAGCCTGCTCACTGGTCCCCGCCCTCGGCCCCGGCATCATCAGAACCTACAACAATCAAGTCTAGTGAGTCTAAAGACTCAACATGCATATATCGTAAATAACGAGTAAATACTATAGTAAAATTTCATAGAATAAAAATGTCGTGTCATGATTAATTATAATACGTGCATAACTGAACTGAAAATATCATGGTAAAAATGTTTGCTCCTTGGAGCCCTGTACTGAAAATAGCCTGTAATAATTTTCCTGGTGAGATTAGGGTATACGCAAGTGGCCCCTGCACTGAAACTGACCGGTAACTGGCGACCGGATAATAATATGCTCCCATGACCAGTAACTGGCGACCGGATAAAATAGTAAACGTCTGATCAGACTGTAGCCACAGTATACTGGGTGAAACAAACTCAACTGACCGGTAACTGGCGACCGGACCGATAACTGGCGACCGGATTTAGCAATAATCCCATGATAGTGGAATGGCCACAAGCAATATCGCATAATCTCAAAAAAATGAACATTTTATATATTTATGCACGTAATATAATTAAATGGCACAATTAAATATCCTGTAATAATTTACTGCATGGATTGGATCGCTCCCAGGCTCGGTGCAACCTAAATATGTCATGAAAAATATGCAATAGATTTATGGGACCAAACTATGCAATAACATTCTAAAATGTGACGATTACGCCTACCGACTTCGTATTTAATCATGACTCCGAACAAACCCAAACCAACACTGAACCGTCATGTAGTCATGATTAAAATATGCCTAAAATGATAAAATAATGCTCCTAAAATGGTGAGGGCCGAAATCTAGGTGAATGGAGGCCAAAACATGAAACGCTCTTTCGAGAGTCAATTTGGCAAATCGCACCGTAAATTCTCGTACGACCTCAAAAATGATCTGAATGACAAACAGCCAAAAACATGACCTTCCCAACTCAATGAGGCACTGTACAGTCCAAGGCCATAGGCTAAAAGCCAACCGAGAACTCGAACGAGCCACCGAACCCACACAGCAAGTTGCTGTCCAAAAATACAGCAACTGTGCTTGGTTTGCTTGCGTCGTTTGCGAGGCTAATGGCCATTGGGGCTTCAACCACCGACCAAAACCTCTTACCAACATCCCAAGGAATGATTTGAACCATGGCTAAGGGCCCTAGAACAGCCACAATTCTAACCACACCAGCAAACAACCGAACGTTCCAACCGAGAACAAATTCTGCACGTAGGATGCATTGCTTTTGTTTGGATGTCACTAATCGTTCCAATGGCCATTTGATTGACCATGACACGATCTAGACATCTAGGGGCATGGTATGAACCGTGGCTACAGTCCATAGGCCAACCAAGATCCACACCAACCCACCAAAACCGAACCACACATGCTGCACAAAGGGAGAAGCCGAAGGGGGTGCTGGGCTGTTCTAGTGTTTTAATTAAAAACCGATTCACCATGGAACAAGCCACCAAAAGGGCGACTTAGTCACGTCATAGACATGCTAGGGAAATGATCTGACCATGGCTATAGGCCCTTAGGGCAGCCAAGATCAGATCCTTTCCCCTTGACAGCAAAACCGAATTTTTGAAGCACAAAATGGCACCGATGGAAAGCTGCTGTCATTTTCGGATTTCATCATGCATGGGGTTTGTTTGAATGGACCAACGTGGTCCTAATGCCTCCTAATACATGCCTAGATGTCGCCTTGGGAGCCTGGAGTCGAGCCAACCACCTGAATATACAAAAACAAGCAAAACCGTGAAGGCACAAGAGGGACCGAAAATCTGCATGTTTAATTTTTCTGAAAATTGTTGGTATATATCGGTTTTAGCATGAAAGTGATGATCATGAAATGTAAAAATAATGATAATAGGACTTGATTGAAGAGTCAAGGAAGAATATATGCATGCCTGGTTTCGTTTTGAAAGAAAACGAAAGAACGAGACGATCCGGCGCGGAGGAGGTGGAGCGCTTTCTATTCTACCTTGCTTCTTACTCGATTTTTCTCTCTAGTTTCCTCTAGTGCTAGCCACAATTTTTCTCTCCAAAATCACTCTGAATTTCGAGACTAAGGGAGGGGGAATGGTGGTTAAGAGGGTGAGGAGAATGGGTGCAAAATATAGGGAAGAAAATCAACACCAAGTCTACCTCTCATTCAAATTTTGAATTGGTTTGATCAAGTCTTTTTGAGGGGAGCATGGCCGATATTATCCATGATAATAGACTAGGATATTGCCTATTAATAAACTAATTAAGGTTGATCAATAATTAAAAAGGTTATCATGCTAAAAAAATGACAAAGAATGGGTCAAAGGTGAGTTGGCATATTCTTGCTCAATCTACTAAGGGTGGCCGAATTTACACAATAAAAATGAAGGGGAAATGTTGTTTAGTTGATAAATTTTAATACCTTAAGAGCCTTACCTATCCCTTAATTAATTTAGTGAACTAACCCCTTAATTAAGGAACTTAAATAAATTTATTTTCTACTCACCTCAAGTAATTAAATTAAATCCTCAAACCTCCTTTTTAACTTAAATGAACTTATTTGCTAGCTAAAATAAATTCTTGAAATGATTTCTAAATCTTAAATTTTATCTCTAAACTCCAACTCCAGTCCGGCCTCACTGAATTAACTGAAAAGATAAAAATTAAACTACTGCATAAAATAATTAAATTTAAAGAAAGGCACTTTAAATACTCATGCAACCAAAATCATTTTAATTTAAATACTAGAATTATGCATGGTTTATACGTATTCTAAGTTACGGGTTCTACAATCCTTCCCCCCTTAGAAGAAATTTCGTCCTCGAAATTAAATCTCACCGAATAACTCGGGGTAACGATCTCTCATCTCCGACTCAGACTCCCATGTAGCTTCCTCCTCTGAATGGTTGAGCCATCTGACTTTGACTCGCTTAACCATCTTGTTCCGAAGCTTCTTCTCCTGCCTGTCTAGGATCTACACTGGCCTCTCCTCATAAGATATGTTCGGAGTAAGCTGCAACGGCTCAAAGTTCAGGACATGCGAAGGGTTCGCCAAGTACTTCCTCAGCATGGAGACGTGGAACACATTGTATACTCCGGCCAGATTCGGCGGAAGAGCCACACGATAAGCTAGCGTCCCAACTCTGTCGAGGATCTCAAATGGTCCAATGAATCTCGGACTGAGCTTCCCTTTCTTGCCAAATCTCATGACACCCTTCATAGGTGCCACTTTCACAAAGACATGGTCGCCGACAGCAAACTCTAAATCTATCCTCCGCTGATCGGCATAACTCTTCTGTCGACTCAGAGCAGTCCTCATTCTATCACGGATCCGGGCTACTACATCGACAGTCTGCTGATAATATCTGGACCCAACTCTGCTCTCTCTCCTACTTCATCCCAATGAACAGGAGATCTACACTTGCGGCCATATAGTGCTTCATACGGAGCCATACCAATGGAAAACTGGAAGTTGTTGTTGTAGGTGAACTCAACCAATGGCAAGTTCGACTCCAAACTCCCTGAGAAATCAATGACGCAAGCACGGAGAAGATCCTCTAAAATCTGAATGACTCGCTCTGACTGCCCATCTGTCTGCGGATGGAAAGTTGTGCTAAACAGCAACTTCGTACCCATAGTCGAATGCAAACTCTTCCAAAATGAGAAAGTGAATCTGGGATCTCTGTCAGATACGATAGAAACTGGAATACCATGGAGTCGGACTATCTCTCGGATATACAGCTCTGCATACTGAACCATGGTGAAAGTCGTCTTAATAGGCAAGAAGTGCGCTGACTTGGTAAGACGATCTACAATCACCCAGATAGCATTCGATCCTCTGGCTGACCTCGGCAATCCGGTCACAAAGTCCATGGTAACATTCTCCCACTTCCACTCGGGAATAGGGAGAGGCTTGAGCAAACCTGCTGGTCTTTGATGCTCCGCTTTCACTAATTGGAAAGTCAGACACTCGGACACAAATCGCCTGATATCCTTCTTCATCCCTGGCCACCAATACAATAGCTGCAGATCCTTGTACATCTTCGTGCTCCCTGGATGAATAAAGTACGGCGACGTATGGGCTTCTGATAAGATATCTGCTCTGATAGAATCACTGCTATGAACCCATATCCTGTCTCGGTATCTCACAATACCATCACTGAATGAATACAAGACACTGCCCTTGGCTTCATCCCTCTGCTTCCACTTTGCTAACTGCTCATCTGATGACTGACCACTGCGAATACGGTCCAAAAGGGAAGACTGAATGGTCAAGGTAGATAGACGGGGAACTCTACCTTGAGGATAAGTCTCAAGATCAAACCTCTGCATCTCAATCTGAAGAGGTCTCGACACTGTCAACTGAGCCATCACTGCGACTTTTCTGCTCAATGTATCCGCAACTACATTAGCTTTACCCGGGTGGTAGCTAATGTCACAGTCATAATCCTTCACAAGTTCCAACCAACGCCTCTGACGCATGTTCATCTCCTTCTGCGTAAAGAAATACTTGAGGCTTTTGTGGTCGGTAAATATCTGGCACTTCTCTCCATACACATAATGCCTCCAAATCTTCAAGGCAAAAACTACTGCGGCCAACTCTAGATCATGGGTAGGGTAGTTCTTCTCATGAGTCTTCAACTGTCTAGAAGCATAAGCTATCACCTTCCCATGCTGCATCAATACTGCGCCAAGATCGAGCTTCGAAGCATCGGTATACAGAACAAACTCACCGGACCCTGACGGAACGACCAAAACTGGTGCTGAGATAAGAGCTTGCTTCAAAGTATCGAAGCTCTTCTGACACTCCTCGCTCCAAACAAATTTCACATTCTTCTTGGTCAGTGCTGTGAGTGGAACTGTAATCGAAGAGAATCCCTTAATGAACTTCCGATAATATCCTGCTAAGTCAAGAAAACTGCGGATCTCTGATGCATTTTGCAGCACAACCCAATCTCTGATTGCTGCAACTTTTGCTGGGTCTACCTCAATACCACTGCTGGATACAATGTGGCCTAAGAAAGCCACCTTCTCTAACGCGAATTCGCATTTACTGAACTTTGCGAATAATTTGTGCTTTTGCAATGTCTGCAACACTGTGGCCAGATGCCTGTTGTGATCCTCCCGATTCTTGGAGTAGACAAGAATGTCATCTATGAACACTATCACAAACTGGTCGAGGTATGGCTGAAATACGCGATTCATGAGATCCATGAAGATCGCTGGCGCATTCGTCAAACCGAACGGCATCACAAGAAACTCGTAGCGACCATAACGAGTCCTGAAAGCTGTCTTTGAAACATCAGCATCTCTCACCTTCAACCGGTGATAACCGGAACGCAAATCTATCTTAGAGAAAATCGAAGCTCCCTGCAACTGGTCAAAAAGATCCTCAATCCTCGGAAGTGGGTATTTATTCTTCACTGTAACCCTGTTCAACTCCCGATAGTCAATACAAAGCCTCATCGTGCCATCTTTCTTCTTAACAAACAAGACTGGCGCGCCCCAAGGTGAGAAACTAGGGCGAATGAACTCCTTGTCAAGAAGTTCCTGAATCTGCTTCTTAAGCTCTGCCATCTCTGTCGGTGCAAGTCGGTACGGTGCTTTTGAGATCGGAGCCGTACCTGGCATAAGCTCTATGGAAAACTCCACCTCTCTCTCGATGGCAGACCAGAGACGTCCTCAGGAAAAACGTCTAAGAAGTCTCTAACAATCGGAACATCTGAGGCTGACTTCCTGGGAGCCTCGGGGACAGATACAAAGGTTGCTAGAAACGCCCGACAGCCTCTATGCATGAGCTTCCTAGCCTGAACATATGGAATAATACGTGGTAGAGGAAAGTACCTGTCTGGCTCAAATAAGAACTGCGTCATTCCAAGCGGTCGGACTAGAACAGATCTCCGCTGGAAGTCAATCAAAACTCTGTTCCGCAGTAACCAATCCATCCCTAGTATAATGTCAAACTCTGGCATCGACAGTACGATCAGATCCGCATAAACAAGGTTGCCATGGAACTCAAGATCTATGTCTCGGATCACACTGGTGGCTGCCATCTCCTCGCCAGACGGCAGTACTACGGAATAGGCTATATCTAGCCCAATTGTCTTAACTTTAAGGAAATTAGCAAAGACCTTTGAAATGAATGAGTGAGTGGCCCCTGAATCTATCAAGGCCTTCGTAGCAAAACCGGATATAAAAATTCTCCCTGAAAGATCGGAACTCTAAGTTGAACCCAATAGTTACAAAGGCTAAACTTATAGACATGCAAAGGTTGAAGTTCTTCTAACTTAAATTTCCAAAATATTACAGAGTAGAGCATGCAATCCTAACGCAATTCTATGTTCAAAATATTAACCCAAAACATTAAGTTCCAAATGCAGACTCAAAGCTTAAGGTACCTGTCATCAGCATAGTATCGGGGTTCGTCTCCGTCGCATGGAGAGCAAACACTCTGCCCTTGGTAGGCAGGTTCCTTTGATGGCACTGCAGAAATAAGTGGTCTGGACTACCACACCTATAACACTTTCCTGAGCCGTACAAACATGCTCTAGGATGGCGACGTGAACACTTAGGACAGACTGGGCGCTCAGGAGCCCTCGGGGCTGGGCGTCCCCGCTGCTGCTGCTGCTGCTGGCCTCTGTTTCTAGGCGGTCCGTGAAAAGGCCTCTTGTTCTGCTGCTGATGCTGCTGAGGAGGAGGGCGGTGCGGTACCTGGGCTGGTCGCTTTCCCAAGCGATCTCTCTCGATATCACGCTGATCCTGCTCTGCGGCTAGGGCTTTGGAGACAGCGACCTCATAAGAAGTAGGGTCAGACACCCTAACATCACGGCGCAAGATCGGCCGTAGACCCACCAGAAAATGCATCATCTTGGCTCTAGCATCGTTTGCGATTAGGGGTACAAAATGACAACCCCTCTCGAACTTACGGATGAACTCCGTAACAGTCATATCTCCTTGCCTCAAGCTCATAAACTCAGTGTTCAACCTGGTGCGCACTTCCTCAGCAAAGTATTTGGAGTAGAACACCTCCGTGAAACGTGCCCAAGTCAGGGTAGCCAAGTCAAGGGCTACTGAAGCTCCTTCCCACCATAAGCGGGCGTCTCCTCCGAAAAGATAAGAGGCACAACGAACTCGATCCACATCGCCAAGCTCCATGAAATCAAAAATAACCTCGAGGGACTTGATCCAGCCCTCGGAAATCATGGTGTCAGACGTCCAAGAAAACTCTTTCGGACGCATCTTCAGGAATCTTTCGTAGACATCCTCGGGCCCTGTCGGCCTGGTCGCCATAGCATTGTTCCCCGCAAACTGTGCGAAGAACTGAGTCATCCCGGCTAACATCTGGGCATTCATGTCCGGTGGAGGTGGAGGTGGTAAGTCTCTCTCCTGCCTCAGCTCCTCTCTGTCCTCTCGGCGAGGCTCATCCTCAGTAGGGCGCTCAAGGATGCGTCTAGGGGCATACTGTTCCATACATAACCCATACGTAACTAACATGCATAATTCCATAATTTATTTAAATTTAAATACTGAACAAATAAAATGAATCTGGACATAAAATGCTTCATGAAATCATGCCGTTAAGAAAATAATTCATGCTTTAAAGAAAATGCGTAAATATAAACTTACAGACCGAAAACTTGACTTCGTGAGCTTCTCTTGGTCAGTAGTAGTACAACCCTATACAGAACCACCGCTCTGATACCATCTGTAAAGAGGGCCTAAAATCCTTACTTGGAAATTTGTGGAAAATTTAAAATTTTTCTTTTTAAATAATTAAAATTGCCTCCTTCATAAATGAACTTATAAATAAAGTTTGATGTTCAATGTGGCAGCGGAAGAATTAACATTTTTGAAATAACAGTAAAAAGTTTTTCCAACAATAATTAAAACGTTTGAGCCATCAATTAAAAATAAATGCTGAACTGAGGTCCTCGGGTCCTACTACTGCCGACTCGAGCCTGCTCACTGGTCCCCGCCCTCGGCCCCGGCATCATCAGAACCTACAACAATCAAGTCTACTGAGTCTAAAGACTCAACATGCATATATCGTAAATAACGAGTAAATACTATAGTAAAATTTCATGGAATAAAAATGTCGTATCATGATTAATTATAATACGTGCATAACTGAAGTGAAAATATCATGGTAAAAATGTTTGCTCCTTGGAGCCCTGTACTGAAAATAGCCTGTAATAATTTTCCTGGTGAGATTATGGTATACGCAAGTGGCCCCTGCACTGAAACTACCGGGTAACTGGCGACCGGATAATAATATGCTCCCATGACCGGTAACTGACGACCGGATAAAATAGTAAACGTCTGATCAGACTGTAGCCACAGTATACTGGGTGAAACAAACTCAACTGACCGGTAACTGGCGATCGGACCGGTAACTGGCGACCAGATTTAGCAATAATCCCATGATAGTGGAATGGCCACAAGCAATATCGCATAATCTCAAAAAAATGAACATTTTATATATTTATGCACGTAATATAATTAAATGGCACAATTAAATATCCTGTAATAATTTACTGCATGGATTAGATCGCTCCCAGGCTCGCTGCAACCTAAATATGTCATGAAAAATATGCAATAGATTTATGGGACCAAACTATGCAATAACATTCTAAAATGTGACAATTACGCCTACCGACTTCGTATTTAATCATGACTCCGAACCAACCCGAACCAACACTGAACCGTCATGTAGTCATGATTAAAATACGCCTAAAATGATAAAATAATGCTCCTAAAATGGTGAGGGCCGAAATCTAGGTGAATGGAGGCCAAAACATGAAACGCTCTTTCGAGAGTCAATTTGGCACATCGCACCGTAAATTCTCGTACGACCTCAAAAATGATCCGAATGACAAACGGCCAAAACCATGACCTTCCCAACTCAATGAGGCACTGTCCAAACCAAAGCCATAGGCTAAAAGCCAACCGAGAACTCGAACAAGCCACCGAACCGACACAGCAAGTTGCTGTCCAAAAATACAGCAACTGTGCTTGGTTTGCTTGCGTCGTGTGCGAGGCTATTGGCCATTGGGGCTTGAACCACCGACCAAAACCTCTTAGAAACATCCCAAGGAATGATTTGAACCATGCCTAAGGGCCCTAGGCCAGCCATAATTTGAACCACACCAGCAAACAACCGAACGTTCCAACCGAGAACAAATTCTGCACGTAGGATGCATTCCTTTTGTTTGGATGTCACTAATCGTTCCAATGGCCATTTGATTGACCATGACACGATCTAGACATCTAGGGGCATGATATGAACCGTGGCTACAGTCCATAGGCGAACCAAGATCCACACCAACCCACCAAAACCGAACCACACATGCTGCACAAAGGGAGAAGCCGAAGGGGGTGCTGGGCTATTCTAGTGTTTTAATTAAAAACCGATTCACCATGGACCAAGCCAACAAAAAGGCGACTTATTCACGTCATAGACATGCTAGGGAAATGATCTGACCATGGCTATAGGCCCTTAGGGCAGCCAAGATCAGATCCTTTCCCCTTGACAGCAAAACCGAATTTTTGAAGCACAAAATGGCACCGATGGAAAGCTGCTGTCATTTTCGGATTTCATCTCATGCATGGGGTTTGTTTGAATGGACCAACGTGGTCCTAATGCCTCCTAATACATGCCTAGATGTCACCTTGGGAGCCTGGAGTCGAGCCAACCACCTGAATATACAAAAACAAGCAAAACCGTGAAGGCACAAGAGGGACCGAAAATCTGCATGTTTAATTTTTCTGAAAATTGTTGGTATATATCGGTTTTAGCATGAAAGTGATGATCATGAAATGTAAAAATAATGATAATAGGACTTGATTGAAGAGTTAAGGAAGAATATATGCATGCCTGGTTTCGTTTTGAAAGAAAACGAAAGAACGAGACGATCCGGCGCGGAGGAGGTGGAGCGCTTTCTATTCTACCTTGCTTCTTACTCGATTTTTCTCTCTAGTTTCCTCTAGTGCTAGCCACGATTTTTCTCTCCAAAATCACTCTGAATTTCGAGACTAAGGGAGGGGGAATGGTGGTTAAGAGGGTGAGGAGAATGGGTGCAAAATATAGGGAAGAAAATCAAGACCAAGTCTACCTCTCATTCAAATTTTGAATTGGTTTGATCAAGTCTTTTTGGGGGGAGCATGACCGATATTATCCATGATAATAGACTAGGATATTGCTTATTAATAAACTAATTAAGGTTTATCAATAATTAAAAAGGTTATCATGCTAAAAAAATGACAAAGAATGGGTCAAAGGTGAGTTGGCATATTCTTGCTCAATCTACTAAGGGTGGCCGAATTTACACAATAAAAATGAAGGGAAAGTGTTGTTTAGTTGATAAATTTTAATACCTTAAGAGCCTTACCTATCCCTTAATTAATTTAGTGAACTAACCCCTTAATTAAGGAACTTAAATAAATTTATTTTCTACTCACCTCAAGTAATTAAATTAAATCCTCAAACCTCCTTTTTAACTTAAATGAACTTATTTGCTAGCTAAAATAAATTCTGGAAATGATTTCTTAATCTTAAATTTTATCTCTAAACTCCAACTCCAGTCCGGCCTCACTGAAATAACTGAAAGAATAAAATTAAAACTATTGAAATGAAATAATTAACTTTAAAGAAAGGCACTTTAAATACTCATGCAACCAAAATCATTTTAATTTAAATACTAAAATTATGCATGATTTATACGTAGTCTAAGTTACGGGTTCTACAGGCTTGATTCAACAACCTTGCCTCTGTTTCAAGCGCATATCACCAAAGGGATACCGGCAACTCAGTGAATCCCATCATAGATCGGATCATGTCCATCAATGTCCGATTACGACGTTCTGACACGCCACTCAACTTGGGTGTGGCAGGCGGAGTCCACTGTGAGAGAATCCTATTCTCGTTAAGGTAGTCTAGAAACTTAGTACTCAAGTATTCTCCACCTCGATCTAATCGTAGTTTTTTAATACTCTTTTCTAATTGTTTCTCTACTTCTGCTCTGAATTCTTTGAACTTTTCAAAGGCTTCAGACTTGTATTTTATTTAATACACATACCCAAACCTCGATGGTCATCGGCAAAAGTAATGAAGTAGAAATGGCCAAATCTCGTGCTAACACTTAGCGGGCCATACACATCTGTATGGATCAAATCCAACAGATCATGTGCACGTTCCACTTTCCCTAGGAAAGGGGCCTTGGTCATTTTTCCTTTCAGACAGGACTCACACGTCTCTTAGAGAGTTTACGAGTCAAACATGCCCTCTCCCACTAGCTTGTGGATCTTTCTTTGGGAAATATGTCCTAGCGTAACGTGTCACAAATGTGCTTGGTTTAGACTATCTTGTTTTCTTTTGGTTGTTGTTGAAATTATGTTTACTTGCACATTCACTTATCATTGCCAAAACATTTCTGGCCCAAATAATTTCTTATGTCCAGACTTCTTGCAGTGAAATAAACATGTTCTGACTTATCGGACTTTGTCAAATTCCATGCCCACCACCTTCTCAATAGGCCCAATCATACTTACACCATGCTCATGGGCAAGAGCCCCATCTTGCACGCGTGTGGTCATGAGCTCCAAGAAAGTAGTGTGCATCATTGTACGAGTTTAATGCACTATGAAACTCTTGCATGTGTATTTGAATTTCAACAGCATTCAACATTTCCTCAAACTGTCTCTACAGTTCATTTGACATAGAAGCGAGCACATAACACTTTAACTTGCATACTATGGTCCCACCATCTTGCATTTTTTGTCAGTTCAGCAAGACTAACATTAGTGTTTATTCTATTTTCTCCGAATTTAGAACAATTTTTCCAGCCAATCTTGAAAATTAGTGTTCGGTTAGCTTGTTTTAATAACAGATATGAATTACGCGACGAAATCATAAATATACTGATATGGAAAAAGAATAAACGTTACCGACTATTTTAAAATATTTTGTAAGACGTAAAATATGGACTTTTGTTTTTACGAATTGCCTCCCACTATTTTGACATTTTCACCACCCCCTGATGAAAAACGGGAAATCCAATTTCCCTAGTGAGTACGCAAGGCCCAATTGCAAAATTATGATCCCGAATAATATCAGCCAATCATAACTTCCAAAAAGTAGAGCCCAATTGCAACTCCTTGCAACCCTTACGTAATTTTGCCTCACGTTTGAGGAGGGTCCAATAATATGATCCCCTTTTCTTCACGTGTCGAGCCCGGCCCATCAATATTGAACCTTAATGGACGGTCGCCATGAGATCCCCCAATAATATGAGCCGAAGTCATGTGAGTTCTACGTAGTTCACATCAAATATGTCAGTGGAAGTCACAGCTTTCCGGCGTCCAGGCCTCTTCAATAATATGAGCCAGACACTGACAACGCAACCACCGTTGATGGAAGGCAAGGAATTATTAAACTTTCTTTTAATTATCCTTTTAATGGGCTTGATTTAAATTTTGGATCTCATCCAAAGTGAGGGATTTTAATTTTAAAAATTTTGTCTCATCATTAACTTTAAAACTCGTGTCATGATTGTTTGTATGATTGTCGGATTCATGCAACTCTTGTTATTATATTAATAATAACGCACATACTGATTATATATAATATATCACATACATCATAAATAATAAAGGATGATCGATAACCGAGAGCTAATTGATCCGTACGAGCCACATACGGATCCATGTCCATAATCTAGGTAAATGCAGGGATGTAAATGCAATATTACATAAGCTTCCAATATTTTACATGTCTTCGATCTTCAAAACTATTTACGAGGATTGGGCCCACCGCCTTCAAATCTTGATCTCCCACTAATTCTTATATTTACATTAAATATCCATGGCACATTGGGATACAAATTTAGGGGGTGGAAACGGACCATAAACCAGGTCCACTTTTAATTATCAAATAATCAAAAAATTACAACACGTAAAATATCCTAACATACACCTAGCACATTGGTCATGGCTCTCGATCATATTTTAACATATAATATCATATATTATATAAATCCGATAATATCACATATTATCAATAAATCGTGTATCTCGTAAATTATCACTAACCGCCATAATTATCAAATTAAATAAATATTTCAAATAATTAAATTTCTTGTAAAACACCTTTTACCATAAATAATTAAAATCATATTTCAATTATTTATTTTGTAAGAAATTGATTTTATCAAAATTATTGTAGGGGTAAAATCGTCTGTATTATCACAAAATATAAATTTAGCCCAAAATTTTAAAATATCAAAAAATCGCCCCTAGCCCGAACAATTCAAGCTCACGACCCGGCGCGGTGCCCGAGACGTTCTTCGGTACTCGACCGTGCCGCCCGCCAGCTGCCCGATCCGATCGGGCGCCGGTGGGCGCGCTATGCACTGGCCACGCGTAGAGGAACGCAGGCCATGCGCACGCCGCGCACCCGCCATGCGCGCGCACTGCGTGCCTGACGTGCGGCACCTGCTCGCAAGCTGTGCAGCGCCGCACTGGCGCGCGCGTCTGCCTGGAACAATTCCGGGCAGACCCAAATTTTTTTATTATTTTTTTATTTCAAAAATAATTTTTAGGGGCGTTTTTCATAAAAATTCTTACGCGGTTAGAAATAATAAACTCAACATAATTTAATTAAAACACGCGATTGAGAATTACCGGCTCTAATACCACTGTTGGGACATCGTAATCTCGCATCCAAGACGCAGCGAAAGTTTAAAATATTTTTGCTTGGACGTCGTGTGTTCAAAAATCATCCATAGGGCGTTTAGGATCATACCTTTGCGTTCTTAACGCTTGACTCCAAACTATTCCGATGTTTAAACGGATATAGCCCTTCTTGTAAATCCCTACGAACGGCACTTCTCCTTTAATCGCCTAATTGAGTCAGCGATCGAAGAGTGTCTTCCTCACTTGGATTGCACTAGTAATTGCAAATGATTAATGCGTTGAGATTACGTACTCCGAATTTCCAAAATCCGGAGATGATGCAACGACGGCGGCACGGCGTGATGGAATTAAACAATTGGCCAAATTTTCCCTTTTCTTTCAAAAGGGTGGCTGTGTGTTTTGAAAGGAATTTGGAGAGATTTTCTTTTTCTTTTGTGTGCACAAACTTCATCATCAATTAATGAGCCCTAATGTTGTATTTATAGAGTGAGACTCCTAATCTAATTAGGAGTCTCTCTCCCACAAAGACTCTAATAATTTCATTATATTTAAACTCCCGCATAATTAATATATAATGTATTTATTAACCTTTAATAATACATGATATAATAATATTATATACACATATTTTATAATCACCATATAAAATATATGCATGTATATTATATTAAATTAAATAACCATTATTTAATTTATAAACTAACTCATTGGTTAATTTAATTCTAGACTCATCTAGATATTTATGGAAATTTGTACATGTTAGTAGTCACCACTACTAGCACCATCATTTAATTAGTAAATTCCAAATTCACTAAATAAACGATTTCGAACTCATTATAATCCCGATCGACGATCCAATAGCGCCGATGTATCAAGGATACAAGTCTTGTTTGTATAATGAAAATCAAAAATTTCGAAGATCAAAATTTTCATTTACCAAATTTGGAACTTACCATATATGGCAGCTGCCAGTTTTAGTGAACTCATTCACAAAACAGGCAGTTCCACTCTCCTTCCTTATTTAGCAATCATGCTAACTTCTACTTCTTCCATCCTATGGAATCAGCTCATAAACTCCTTTATAAGCTTCATATTTGATCTCCATCAAACTATAGTTTCCAAATTCCAACTCCTTGAAATTTGACTATCTCAACGGGAACACAGAATCCCTTGTGTGACCATTAATGGTTCAGGGATACAGCTAGCCGTTGGTTCATATCTCCATGTAATTCAAAATAACATTTATTCTTATTCGAGTTTATCCTAGTTAACCCCATTCTTTTCATCAACTCCTTGATCAAGAATGTCATAACTCATTTCTGATTTTACCCATCGGACCATGGTAAGAGCGTCTAGTAGCATCGCCCTATGTTCCCCTAGATATCACTGATAGTGCCTGCAAGAACCTTTAGTCATGGTTAGCGTACAGTACGGTCCCTTCAACACATACATCCCGATCGAATCTGCAACCATTGGTATATCGAGAGTTGCATATGAATTCGATAACGATGCGATTTATCTTTGAGTACTAATAGTGGCATGGAATGTGAAACTAGGAAAACACCTTTCTCTAAAGCACATTTCTTGCTCTGGCCAGAGAATCCTTGCACTATTAACTTATCAGATCACATAGGATATCTTCACCCGTAGGCGAATGGTGAATCCCCGACTACAATGCATTTGCTCCTACGTATTTCGAAACTACACCCAACCTCGCCACCTAATGACCCTCAATGGAGTCGGTAAACGGATCAAAGTGCATGCTAGTACGTATAGCCCCTACATTTTCCTGAGTCAAAGGACTAATGGTGTACAACCATAACTGCGGACTATTCCACTCGATAAGTGGGAACCACTTGGATAGTCCGAGGGAGGGTTGTTCAATGCATCATCATATGATCACCCATCTGGGTAAATGGATATCTCCATGCCCTTGCCATTGACACATGACGTTTACACCACAGATGCTAGTCTCAAGCTTGAGCGACCTCCGTCCTTGTTCTAGGCGGCTGGTTCGACTAGGAACCTATTTAGAATATACGGTACACTTCCTAATGAGTTTCATGATCTTACGTTGCGACGCAGACCTCATGGTACCTATTGTATATTCAAGGATTTTATCTATGCAGCTTGCATGGGTGTACAGATAAAGTATAATTCCATAATCGAATAAAATCATAAAATATTATTCAAATAAAGATTTTTTTACATTAGAGTCAATAAAGCCCGAGCCACAAGTTGGCTTGCCGGGCACCTACTATAACAAAAAGAAAATGTTTTATGTTTTTGAGGTATGCAAAATGTCTTGTGACCAAATATGAACGGGTTTGGAAGTCGGTGAACGTTGCCGAGGACCTCTCCACCCCTGTAAAGCATGATCGGATTTAGATCAGGATTGGAAAGCGGTAAAGCATGACCGGGGATCTCATGTACGTGGTAGTGGATTTTCTCTTCCAACCCAGTACTTTTGTTTAGTCTGATCAGGCGCATTTATGTATGGGTCACTTGCTTTGAAACATATCTCTACGCAAAATGATGAAGTTATGCATGTTCAAGTATGCACGATGCAAGTATGTTTATGAAAAGTTTTATGATGATGGAACGTCTATGTTTATGTTATTACGTTCAAGTTTCAAGTATGTATGCTCTACTTTAAAGATTCATGTGGTTTTATTACGTATTTGTTATCTCCAGTTTATACTCACTAGACTTGATCGATGCAGGTGAGGACAAGTATGAGGAGATGAGGGGTGAGGACAAATGAGCCGGCTTGGACTGCGCAGGTGGATAAACTCGAGCACCGCCAATATTTTAAGATTTTATGCATGACGCTTTTAATACTCTCACTTTTACGAGATTTCTTCATGTTGTTCGAACAAGTATTTTTACCAAATTTTATTGTGATCTTTTTATTGCAGATATTTTAGATGAACTGTTTATTTTAATCGACATTTGAAGGTTTATTTCATATCTAAGAATTTTAGATTGTATATTTTGGGTTTTATGGATTAACTGTAGAACCCGTAAATCAGTTTACGTATAAGCCATGCATAATTCTAGATTTTTTTAAATTTAATTGACTTCATTGCATGATTATTTTAAATGCATTTCTTTGAAGTTAATTATTTTATTATCTCAGTTCAGTAGTTTGATTTTAGCATTTCAGTTATTTTCAGTGAGGCCGGACTGGAGTCGGAGTTTGGAGATAGAATTTAAGATTCGAGAAATATTTCCAGAAGTTAATTTAGCTAGCAAGTAATTTAATTTAAGTTAATAAGGAGATTTGGGGATTTATTTATGCAACTTGAGGTGAGTAAAAAATAAGCTTATTTGAGTTACTTAATTAAGGATTTATTCAATAAATTAATTAAAGGATTAGTGAGGCTTTTTAGAGTTATTAATTTAGTAAATAAACGACACTCCACATTCATTTTATTAGTAGATTTCGGCCACCCCTTGGTTACTAGAGGATTCAATTGCCAACTCATCAACTTTGACCATTTCTTTGCATGTAATTAGTAGGATAAATCTAGGATTTTTGGGAGCACCATGTAATTAATTAATGTTAGAACATTATCCTAGTCTAGATGAGCATGTAGAATCGGTCATTGCACCACCATAATCCCTCCAAGTAGAATTGATAGCAAACCACAATTCAAAATTCAAAAAAATGGAGACTTGGTCTTGATTCTTTCCCTATAATTTTGCACCCATCTCCCTCACTCCCCTAACCATCATATCCCCTCCCTTAGTCACGAAATTCAGAGTGTTTTTGAGAGAGGAAAACCGTGGGACTCATAGCTAAGCGAAGGGAGAAAAATCGAGTAGAAGAGGAAAGGAAAGTAGCGCTCCATCTCCTCCGTGCTGCGTCGTCGTCGTTTCGTTTGTTTTCTTTCGAAACGAAACCAGGCATGTCTAGATTTCTTTCAAACCTCAATCAAGTCATATTATCAATTATTTTTCAGTACATGATCATGTTTTATCATGCAAAAAACCGAAATACATCATAGAATTTTCAGAAAATTAATGCATGCAGATTTCGGTCCTTTCATGACAAGCTTCACGTTTTTCTGAGGTTTGTTGTTTCAGGTGATTGGTTCGATTCCAGGCTCCCAAGGCGACCTATATACATGTAATAGGATGCATTAGGACCACGCTTGTCCATTGGTTTAACCCCATGCTCGCTGGAAATTCAGAATGACAACAACTTTCCCATTGCTTCTCATGTGCTTCGAAAATTTCAGTTTTTATGTCAAGGGGTTGGATCTGATCTTGGCAGCCCTAAGGGCTCTTAGCCATGGTTGGATCACTCCCCTAGCATGTCTAAGACGTTACTAAGTCGCCCTTTTGGTGGCTTGGTCCATGGCTCATCAGGTTTTTAAATAAACAACAAGAACAGCCCCTCCCCTCTCGGTTTCCCTTCTTTTGACAGCATCATGTTTTTCGACCGTTTGTCATTTGGATCATTTTTGAGGTCGTACGAGAATTTACGGTGCGATGTGCCAAATTGACTCTCGAAAGAGCGTTTCGTGTTTTGGCCTCCATTCCACCTAGATTTCGACCCTATCATTTTAGGAGCATTATTTTATGATTTTTCAGCGTATTTTAATCATGACTATACGTCGGTTCGGTGTCGGTTCAGGTTGGCTCGGAGTCATGATTAAATGCGAAGTCATTAGGCATCATAGTCGCATCTTTTGAACGTAAATTGCTGTAGTTGGTCATGTTTAAGCTATTGCATATTTTTCATAGCACAGTTAGGTTGCAGCGAGCCTGGGGACGATCCAATCCAATCCAGTTGGTAAAATTACGGGACATTTTCATTATGCCAGTTAATTATTTTACGTGCATTAAATAGAAAATGATTATTTTTTAGATTTATGCGATATGGCTTGTGGTTCGTTCACTATGTGGGAGTGTTATTTTATACGGTCGCCAGTGACCGATCAGTTCAGTATGGTACCACCCGATCGCCAGTGACCGGCCAGCTCAGTTCAGTTTCAGCCTCCCCGGTAGCCAGTTACCGATAAGTTCAGCTTAGTGCAGTGGCCACAGGCGTAAAACATAATCTCAATAGAAAATTTTATCAGTTATTTCAGTACAGGCTCCAAGGAGAAAATATTTTTTTCTGTGATTATCAGTTCAGTTATGCACATATTATAATTGCTCAGTACAGATTATTTTCAGCATGCCTCAGGACAGGATATGTTAACTCATGCATATTTTAATTCAGATTTTTACTCGTTACCTGCGATATATGCATGCTGAGTCTTTAGGCTCACTAGACTTGATTGTTGTAGGTACTGATGAGGCCAGGGCCGAGGGCGGGGACCAGTGAGCCAGCTTGGGTCGGCAGTAGTGGCACCCGAGGACCTCAGAGCAGCAGTTGTTATTTTATTCCGCAAACATTTTATCAGTCGTTGGATATTTTTTTAAATTGTGATTTTTGGCAAACTTTATTTTCTTCCGCTGCAATATTTTGAAATATTGAACTTGTTTCACCAGTGATTTTATGAATGAGGCCACTTAAGTTCTTTTAAAAAGAAAATTTTTAATTTTCCGCAAATTTTCAAGCAAGAAGTTCTAGGGCCTTTGCATTAACACTACTCGAATTTAAGATTTGCAACAATGTTACATTTGGGATGTACTTATAAATAGTTAAGTTACGTAAGGTTGGTACCGTAAGATAAGGAATTGGTTCAAAGATCTTAGGCTATATTATTTTGGGGTTGAGATAAAGTTTAACTTTTAAGCGTATTACCGAGGATAGAAGTCGATCAGTAAATTTTGGTGCTAAGGTTTCTTAAGTTGAACTACATAAATGCTAATATAATACGTCAATGAACATCTTGGGTATAGTATAACAAAGTAAGACGTAATAAATTCAGACTGTCATTTCTAATATTGGAAATTTTGAGAAAATTTGAAATTCGAGGTTATAGAAAAATAGAACTAGGTCACCATGAGTCGTTCTAAGTTGCAATTCACAATCAAGGATTCAGTAGACAATTCAATTAGGATTGAGGAGACATAAGGACATGTTAACACTTATTTTACCAGAGTAAAGCAGTGGAAGCACGGATTATTGAGGTACTAGAATTAAGAGTTTAAACATTTTGATTATCGAGGATAAGCGAATTTCGGGGACGAAATTCAATTTAAGGAGGGTAGATTGTAACGTCCCGAAAATTCGAAGGTCCACGTGAACCACATGCATGCAAGTTATTAAATTCTTTGGTTTTTTATTAAATTGTTTAAAGAATTTAAATGCATGTTTATTCCATGAATTTGTGTTTAATTCATGATTTATTTAAAGTTCATGCAATTTAGGGTTTTATTCTAAATTGTGTGTTTAATTATTTTGTGCATTTTATGCATAATTCATGAATGATAGGATTTAATTCATGAAATTTTAAAAGTTCACGCATTAGGATTTTTAGGTGCATTTCACGTTCGAACGGGGATCGAAGACCGGAGAATTTTCAGGAAAATTATTTTAATACATGATTAATTTTTATAAATTAATATATAGTGTTTTAAGGGGATTTTTCAATAATGGATTTTACCGGGTATTCTTATCCGCATGACTTTATTTTTAACAGCACACGAATTTTATCGAATCGGGGGACTTTTTAAGGGTTCGGCTAATATTTTCAAATTTTTCCAACACGAAATATTTTTCGAGAGTGTGTTTGGATCTAATGGACCTATTTTTAAGCTTATTGGGCTTAAATATCTTTTTAATCTTTTAATTACATAATTTAAGGTCCATTAACCATTTGTTTATTATTTAATTAAACTCTAAGCACCACTTAACCTAAACCTATAATCCCACCAGCCGACACCCTTTCAGAATCCATTATTTCATCGGTTTCATCATTTACTGCTAAAGGCCCCATCGGTTTCCTCTTGTTCTTGCAAAGGAGTAATTCTCTTGGGCCCCTTGTCTCATCCTTGCTCTTCAAATCACCAAGGCACGCTTTGTATCCTTTATTAGAAGTCATTTGATGAAACACGCTTTATCATTAGTCGCATTTGTTCTTCTTTACTGTTGGTATAAATAGGTTGACTTGTGGTAGTTGAGTCTCGTGACTTTCATTTTACAAAATCACAATTTGATATACAGAGAAAGAGCTTTTCTTATTCATCATCTGGGAAGACATCAGCAAATTCACATACCACTGGCAAATCAGCCAATGATGGGATCGATTTCAGTACGTCTACTGAATACACAAGGAATCCCTCTGCTCCTTTCTGTAATAATCGAGTCATGGATAATACAGATATCAAAGGAATTCTGGATCTAGAACCCTTACCGTAAAATTTCCATTCATCAGCCATATCAGGTCTGAATCTCACAATCTTCTGGAAACAATCTACGGTAGCTCTGTACTTGGTTAGCATATCGATACCAATAATGCAGTCAAAATCAGACAAATCAAGTACAATACAATCTAACTCAATCTCATGCCCGTCATACTGTAGTATGCAATGTTTCACAGAATTTACTGATATCAAACCTTTCCCCAAAGGAGAAGAGACAGATACTACAGCAGATAATGATTCAACAGGAAAAGCATGTATCAATGCAAATCGTTCAGAAATAAACGTATGGGATGCACCCGTATCAATCAATACATAGTCACGATAACCACAAAGAGAACAGTTACCTGCAACAACATCATCTGGTGCTTCTTGTGCCTGTTCTTCAGTCAAAGCAAATACTATGGCCTGCTATCTCGGAGGCTGGCTAACAGTCTAGCTTCCTTCTGGCCTCTGCTGTGACTGAATGGTAGTCGGTGGCTGGAAAGAGTGAACAGCAGATGATCGTCTATCAGTCTGAGCCACTGATCCAGATGATTCTGCTCCCTGGGATCCTTGAGAACTTCGTTGTGGACAGACTCTAGCAAAATTTCCCTGCTTTCTGCAGATGCGGCAACTACCAAATACTCCTTGGCATTGTTCTGTGGGATGTCTCCGTCCACAAGTTCTACAATAAGCTCCTATATAACTCTGGCTCTGTCGGGAACCACTGGAGCTAGATGAAGTGCTGCCAGACTTCTTAAACTGTTTTCCTCGAGCTTTCATATAATCTTTCTTTCCACTGCTGCTACTGCCAATCTCAAATCTGGGAGGGGGTTGTTGGAATGGAGTAGAAGTTTGTTGTTGTCTCGGTACTGGAGAACATACGAAGCTCCTTTTTGCCTAATCAAACCAGCTTCAGCTCCTTTTGCTCTGTTCAGGGCGTCAGCAAAATTATTCGGTCTTCCAGTGTTTACCAACGTAAAGATCTCAGGATTCAACCCATTTATGAACTGATCAGCAACATCTTCATCATTTTCAGCAACATGTGGAGCAAATCGCAGCAAAGTAGAGAACTTGGCCACATATTCTTCTATGTTCAACTGATCATGTCTCAGATTGGCGAACTCTGCACCCTTGTCTTTCCTGTACGATACTGGGAAAAATCTTTGATAAAATTCAGTCTTAAAGATTTTTCAAGTAATAAATGTACCTCGATGCTCCAAAGCCCTCTTAGTCGTGAGCCACCAATTCTTTGCAACATCATGCAATTGATGTCCAATCAGTCTAACTCTGCGCTCGTCTGTATAATAAAAGGAATCAAACAGCATCTCTATATCATCTAGCCAACTCTCACAGTAAACAGAATTCTCCGTGCCTTTCAATGTCGGTGGTTTAAATGACTGAAACCTCTTTAGCAGTGTTTCCATCGGTGTCGCTGTGACATCCATCGGATTAGTTGAGGTACTACCCTGTTCTGGGACTCTTCGAGGAGGCATATCTGATTATCAAAAGGGTTAGTAACCAAATACAACAATTTTGTTTCAGTCCTCCTCTGATCATCTTACTGCTGATCAAGAATCGGTTCTGATTCATTCTCAAATCATACATGTTTCCAATCAAGTCAGATAATCAGGTAAACATGTATTAAAGCAGTAAAACATGCTAGCATAGCAAAAGCAGGAAAGAAAACTCAATCTATCCCGCTCACTAGCTTCTATCTCAGTCTAAGGAACCTACTGCTCTGATACCACCTGCTGTGGAGACCCAAACCTAATTCATCTTCTTAAATCATTATTAGGATCAAATGTAACAATTAAGTAAACTGGGTCATAAATTTTTTTTTTTTAAATACATAAGTGCGGAACATATGATAATCAATCTGATATACATATCAACAGTAAAGTACAAGTCTTGTACAAAGTACATTTATCTCCAACTAAAGTTCAACCACTATACATCAAGTGTTGAAAGCCAATTCTATCTCTAAGTCCGGATCTCCACGCTAATCTTGATCTCTCATCCTCTTCTTGACCCTGATCTTGTCCCACCTGTTGTCGTGCACACATACAAACACAATAACAGTCGGATAACTCCGGTGAGAAATATATTCCCAGTATAAACAACGTATACATGCAATCATATAAACAGATATAAAAGCATGAAACAGATATCAATAACATGTATCATAATCTGAAAGACATGAATCGATATAAAACTGTAAATCAAACTCTTGACTAAAAATCTCAGACTCGACTCTTCTCTAATCTAGGGATCCCGATCCTGGACATTGGAACACTATATCGAATCTCAGCAATAGAATTCGATTTGCTCCTAAGCAACATCGATATAAACCAAACATCCAGTGTCTTGGCAGATCCGCCAAAGACTTGGCACCTCAGCCAATGACTAGATACATCAGCCCATGACTCAATACATGCTTTGCTATAAATCAATAGATTAAGCATACCAATCTCATGAATTGCAAATATCAATGCAATAAAATAAAGTACGTGGTTATGGGAAACTCAAGTCGGATCTAACTCGGGTCGTATCTTCCCGGTTCAACATTGATTTATACATTTCTTTTGTCGATCTGACGAAGTCGAAGTCTCGAATTCGAAGCTGTCAATACTCAATCTGGCAATGACAATATTGAGGAGTACAATGTCAATATACAATCCAATCAATACTGGATATGATCAGAACTCAATCTAATTCTGTTTCGACGGCATAACATCGCAATCTCGATATACCCAGCAATACAATATCAACATATACAAATCATAATCGATAACAAACTCAATCTGATATCAAATCTGTATAATCTCAATCAAATCATATCTGAAAATGATAACAATTTCATACGGTATCCGTTCTTCAATCCGGTTTCGATTATACGATGTCTAATATCTCAGAAATACATAGTATATATCAAATCATGATTCCTTCAATACCATGTTTTCAAATCATAATGAAACATAAGAAAACTTACATCCTTCTAAAGCTCTTGTCGATAGAAACACAGTACTGAACTCGAATTGAAAATCAGACGATTGGATTTTGCGCAATCAGAATTCTAGAATTTGAAGAAATTTGAAGCTTCTTCCTGTATCTTTCGGTTTTCTCACAACATTTCTGAAGGAAATGAATACTCATTATATATACAATGCATATCCAAAGCCATGTGGCTCATCCTTTGTACTACACGTCTCGCGCATATGCGCGACCTCCACCGGCGCATATGCGCGAGACACTCTGTCTCGGCATTCTTCATTTCCTCTGCTCGCGCATATGCGCGTCCTCTCTTCGCGCATATGCGCGAGGTTCTCTACCATGCTTGCGCATATGCGCGGCTCGTGTCGCGCATATGCGCGAGGTTCTCTGCATATCTCGCGCATATGCGCCCTGCTTAGTCGCGCATATGCGAGAGTGGTTCAGTCCTCGCATATAACAATGTCTTCTCTCGTCTTCCCAGGTCTGTTCCTTTCCGTCTATAATCACATCAATTCATAATCAATAATCGCAGATTAACAGAATAAAAATCTCGGGCATTACATGAGCATGCATGGCGAACACTCTTCCCTGGGTCGCCTGCCTCCATTGTGGGCACTCCTTCAGCATGTGGTCACTGGCTTCACATTTAAAGCACTTGCCTGACCCATATAAACATTGCCCCGGGTGCTGGCGGTTGCACTTAGGGCACACTGGGAAATCTTCGGGCTTCTGAGGCGCTCTCTGCTGCTGAATTGGACCCTTGCCCTTTGGCGGTCCCTGATAAGGCTTCTTCCCTTGTTGTCCCTGGAAGGGCCTCTTAAATTGAGGTCGTTGTTGCTGCTGCTGTGGTGCCTGATAGGGCCTCTAGCCCTGCATATCGACCTCGATATCTCGCTGATCCTGTTCTGCCACCAAAGCTCTAGACACGGCGACTGCATAGGTAGTAGGACCAGCAACCCTCACATCACGGCGCAAGATCGGCCGCAACCCGTCCATGAAATGCCTCAGCTTCCCCAGGGCATCATTAGCTATCTGGGACACAAAGTGAAACCCCCTTTCAAACTTTCTGACAAAGTCAGCCATGCTGCTATCTCCCTGACGCAGCATCATGAACTCCCTAGTCAATCTGGATCGTACTTCTTCAGTTAAGTACTTGGAGTAGAATACCTCCTTGAAGCCATCCCAAGAAAGGGTCTGCAAATTCACTGCTACGGACGTGCTCTCCCACCACACTCTGGCATCCCCAGTCAGTAGAAATGTGGCACACCTGACCCTATCCGCATCTTGCAGCTCCATAAAGGTAAAAATCACCTTGATGGATTTAATCCAGCCCTCGGCTATCATCGGTTCAATGGTCCCCTAAAACTCCTTAGAATTCATCCTTCTAAACCTCTCGTACACCGTCTCTGGTCTGGGTCTAGCCCCTGAATCAACTGCAGCCTGGTTCCTCGCGAATTGAGCGAAGAAGTGAGTCATACCTGCAAGAATTTGTGCCTGCATATCTGGCGGTGGAGGAGGAAGAGCGTCTCTCCCCTCCTCTCGGGCCTCTCTGCCTCTTCTCTTGCTTCTCGGTTAATTATGCGTCTAGGAGGCATACTGATCCAACAATTTACCCAACACGTAAACCCAATATTCATGAACATAATATCAATAGCATACGATGAACGTAAATCGAACATAAAACATGGACATGCTGAAATCATAACTTAATGCTTAATACATAACATAATTCAAAACTTTAAAACTTACAGACTTGAGGTGTGGCTTCGTGAGCTTTTCGCGACTGGCAGTAGACGTAACCCTTTACAAGAACACCGCTCTGATACCAACTGTAACGTACCGTATTTTTAAACTACTTGAAATTTGCGGAAAAATTAAAATTTTCTTAAACATGAAATAAACTTTCAAATTGCGCTAATCCATAATCCGTTCTCAAAAATAACTGCAACCAAATGTTCGAAATTAAAAATTTTGCTAAAGCATTTGACTAGACATCATGATAGTAACATAAAATCAGAGTATTTGAAACTTTCATAAATTTTTAAAAACATGGCGGTCCTCGGGTTTAGCCTCCCGCTCAGTCCAAGCCAGCTCACTGGTCCTCACCCCTCGTCTCCTCAAATGCATCCTCACCTGCATCGATCAAGTCTAGTGAGTTTAAAGACTCAACATGTATAAACTGGAAGTAACGAGTAATACGTAATAAATCACATGCAACTTTAAAATAGAGCGTACGTACTTGAAACTTTAACGTGCATACTTAAAAGCTTGAACGTAACATACTTGAAACTTGTACATACATACATAAACATAGACGTGCCATCATCATAAGACTTTTCTTAAACATGCTTGCATACTTGTACATACTTGAACATTCATAAACATCATCATTTTGCGTATAGGCATGTTTCAAAGCAAGTGATCCATACATAAATACGCCTGATCAGACTAAACCACAGTACTGGGTTGACAGGGAAGATCCACTGCCACATACATGAGATCCCCGTTCATGCGTTAACGGGTGGATTGGTCCCCGTTCATGCTTTAACGCTTTCCAATTTTAATGACCGAGATTTTATCACTGTAATCAGACATTAATTAATTGACAGAATTGAGATTTCAGGAGCGAAAGTAAGATGTGAATGGAGAAGCTGAGCGCCGGTGCATTACAAGACCAAAATTTGTACAGAAGGTTTGGCGCCCGAGCGGTAGAAAAAGACCGCCCGAGCGCTAGTGCACCACAAGATAAGTAATCGGACAAACGTCTAGCGCCCGAGCGGTAGAAAATGACCGCCCGAGCGCCAGTGTATAATAAGGATTATGCTCGGACAGAAGGTTCCGCGCCCGAACGGTAGTTTTTGACCGCCAGAGCGCCGACTGAAATTCAAGAAAAATAAGTCACGTTTCTCTATCATGCAACTTGAGATATATATATAGGCAAATCTCTTCATTTACTTCAGAATTATAACAAAAACCATCCGAGGAAGCTACGAGAAATCCTTACGCCTTTGCACCTCATAGAATTCTGATTTTGCAAGATCCAGCCGTTAGAATTTCAATCCGACTTTATTTCCGTGTTCCTCTCGATAAGAGCTGCAACGAGACGTAAGTTTTTTTTATGTTTTGATATGGTTTGAAAATATGGTATTGAAGGAATCATGATTGATCTATATATGGTGTTCTTGAGATATTAGACATTGTATAATCGAAATCAGATCGAAGAACGGATACCGTATGGAATTGTTATCACTTTCAGAATTGAATTAATTGAGATTATACAGATTTGATATCATATTATGTTTGTCGATCGATTATGAGTTGAGATTGGTATCTATTGATATTTGTATTGCTGGGTATATTGATATTATGCAGTTATGCCGTTGAAACAGAATTAGATTGAGTTCTGATTATATACAGTATTTATTTGAGTGGTATACTGATATTGTAATCCTCGATATTGCCATTGCCAGATTGAGTATTGACAGATTTGAATTCGAAACTTCGACTTCGTCAGATCGACAAAAGAAAGGTATAAATCAATGTTGAACCGAAAAGATACGACTCGAGTTTAATTTGACTTGAGTTTCCCAAAACCACATACTTTACTTATTGCATTGATATTTGCAATTCATGATATTGATATGCTTAGTCTATTGATTTATAGCAAAGCATGTATTGAGTCATGGGCGGATGTGCCTAGTCATTGGCAGAGGTGTCAAGTCTTTGGCAAAGGTGCCAAGACACTGGATGTTTGGTTTATATCGATGTTTCTTAGGAGCAGATCGGCTTCTATTGCTGAGATTCGGTATATTGTGCCAATGTCCAGGAACCGGGATCCCTAGATTAGAGATGAGTTGAGTCTGAGATGATGAGTCCAGAGTTTATTTACAGCTTTATATCGATTCATGTCTTTCAGATTATGATACATGTTATTGATATTTGTTTCATGCTTTTATATCTTTTTATATGATTGCATGTATACATTGTTTATACTGGGAATATATTTCTCACCGGAGTTATCCGGCTGTTGTTGTGTTTGTATGTGTGCATGACAACAGGTAGGACAGGATCAGGGTCAAGAAGAAGATGAGAGATCAAGATTAGCGTGGAGATCCGGACTTAGAAGTAGATTGGCTTTCGACACTTGATGTATAGTTGTTGAACCTTAGTTGAGATAATTGTACCTTGTACAAGACTTGTACTTTACTTTCGATGTTTATATCAGACTGATTATCATATGTTCCGCACTTTTGTATGTTAAAAAAAATTTAGACCCAGATTAATTAATTGATCCAAATGATGATTAAGAAGATGAATTAGGTTCGGGTCCCCACACCAATCCTGATCTAAACTCGTTCATGATTTAACGGGGTGGATTGGTCCCTGGTCATGCTTTATCGCTTTCCAATCCCATACATAATTTTGTCACAAGACATTTAGCATACCTCTAAAACTTAAAAATATTTTCTTTGCACGTCGAACATACTTACTTACTTGGCACTGAGGGATTCGTTTGATCTCGCTTATTACATGCACTTAACTTTTATAGCTTAGACGTAGGTACTCGTACTCACCACCGAAGTAATTAAATAGCTTATGACATTCTAGATCACTCGGGACTTGACCTCGTTAAGTCATCGTACTAACCCATGACATCGAACCCCGAACAATCTCTAAAATGATGTGCGAACGTTTCCCAAAAAATAAAAGACATGAACTCACTATTGAACTTGAAAAGAAGGAAGAACCAAACATTTTTACAGATGGGTCCGCACTCGGGCAATAAAACTTCACGCTCGAGAGCCAGGGTCCGCGCTCGGGCGGTAACAAATTACCGCTCGAGCGCCGAGTTTTCTGGAAGTTTTTCCTCGACAGTGAAGGTGGCGCTCGGGCGGTAAAAAGTTACCGCTCGGGCGCCGAGTCTTCTGGACTCCGCGATTTAGAAGCTTATTTTCTCCAAATTCGATTACACAGACAGTGAACAACGCCTCAAGACCCATCCTAAGACATTATGGCACTGACTCGACTCCACAAAACGTCCCAATTGACGAAGCACACCAAACAAGCAACAAATTCGTAAACTCAAATTTTGACACCAATTGTTTCCTACGATTTCTAATGCAACCAACGACTATCAACGCAAAACAAAGCATTCAAAACTCATCCCAAACTCATACTCCATCTACCAAAACACAGCAGTGATCACCCGACGGTTCCCAACGAAGCCTGCAACAAATAAACTTCAAGAACACATCAATAATATATTTTTTAGAAAACGAAGTTTGAGCAGTCGTACGAAAATCACCATAACTCACTAAATTTTTATCCAAATATTACGAATTTACTGTCAAATCGAAGATATCAAAAAGTTCTACGTTTCATGATTTGAAAGTTTTTCCAAAATGTCGACCGAAAAGTCGGAGTATTTAAAATGACAGCAAACTTCGAGTTTTCAGATCTAAAATCGTTTCAAAACCGATCCAACAAATTTTTGCTCAAACTTTTGCATAACATTCACATGTTTTCATACAATAAACATCAAAATATTTACTATGACAAGATCGATGCAGAAACGAAAGAATATACATGCGTTTGGATCTTTAACGCTACCGAAACGACGACTCCGACGCGGGAAGGAAGCGAGGGTTGATCCGGGACGATCGTGCAATGATTTTCTTGCAACAAAACTCACGAAAATTTGCTAGAAGATTCAGAGGAAGGGGGCGGCTGCTGAAGGCAGAAGAACCCTAGGTTTTCTCTTCTCAAAAATAATAAAAGTTGGAATGAAATATGTGTGTGTGTGTGTATCGGTATGTGTGTGTGTGTTTAGCTAAAATTAGGGGGATAAATATTGCTTAATTAATAATTAAAAACTAATAAAAATACTAACATTCTTCAAAGTTTTAATAACATCTCTAGATTTAAAATAAAATGTACAAGTGGCAAACCTTTAAATTTTAAAGTCATAAAAAATCATTTAATAATTAAATTAGGCTTTTAAAATGCTAAAAATTAATTAAACCTTTTAAAATGCCCCAAACCCAACTTAAAATAAAATACCACGTTTAAAATTGTCAAAATCGTCATCGATCTCTTTTCCTCGATCCCGCATCGAATAATCGCCTGAAACATGAAACTCGATAAAACATTTTAACGTGCATCACATAAACATTAAAATAATGCAATTTAAATAAATCATTACCAATAAAATCATTTTAAACTTAAATAAAAGATTTAACAATTAAATAAATGCATGGGTTCTACGTGTACTGATTTTGGGCTCTACACTTATTATACTCGTCTGAGAACTTTGTGGGATGAATTGAAAGATTTCCAGCCAGTATCGGTGTGTAATTGTGGTTCTATGAAGGATTGGGTGAAGTACCAAAATCAAGATTATGTTATGCAATTTCTGATGGGACTCAATGAGTCATATGCTCAGATTCATGCTCAAGTTCTGATGATGGATCTGATTCTTGTAATTTCGAAGATCTTCTCATTGGTGGTTCAAGAAGAACGTCAACGAACCATACATTCTGACATTTCTGGTTCGCCATTGGATCACTCTTCACACTCGTCCTCTAATCCGAGCATAGAGATTGTCAAGGGACCTTCATATGGTAAAAATGATAAAGGTAGAAAATCAGATCTGCCAACTTGTTCTCACTGTCATTATCCGAGGCCATACTAGTGATAAATGCTACCAATTGCATGGATATCCACAAAGTCATCCCAAATACAAGCCGAAGCAATATTCTGTAACCACCAGTAATGCATCTAAAGTTCGAGCAAACCATCTTAAAGTTGCTGATACTCCAGCCAATTCACAGCCAACCAGCAGTGCACCAGATTCGCTAAGTCCCGACCAATGCAAGCAGCTCCTTGCCTTTTTGAGCACTCAACTGCAGCTTGGCTATGGCACCACTATGGATTCGAAGCAACTTGAGGCATCTGTATCGTGTCTCAGTGGTATCTCTTCATTATCCTTTTATGATTCTTCTATCCTTAATAATCATTGGGTCCTAGACACAGGAGCCACACATCATATTTGTTGTTCTCTTGCGTATTTTCATTCCTATAAAGCCATAAATTCTACAGTCACACTACCTGACAATTCCACAGTGGCAGCAACACATATAGGATCTGTTTTGTTGTCCCCTGACTTGATACTCGAGAATGTGCTTTTTGTTGGCAGCTTCCATTTCAATCTTGTTTCTGTTAGCTCTCTAACCGAACATCTAAAGTGTTCTGTGTCCTTTTCTTCTGATTCTTGTGTCATTCAGGATATCACCAAGGAAAGGAGGATTGGGATGGGTAGCCGCATTGGTAACCTTTATGTTCTGAATCCATCCAACACTTTTCCTACAGTCTGTAATGTTTCTCTTACTCATAGCCAATTATGGCATTATAGAATGGGGCATCCCTCTTCGCCTAGATTGTCTGTATTAGGCCAGTTATTTCATGATGGTTCAATAAATCCAAGTGATGTACTTGACTGTTCAATTTGTCACCTAGCTAAACAAAAGAGATTATCATTTTCTCCCAACAATCTAACTTGTGATATTCCTTTTGAGTTAATTCACATTGATGTTTGGGGTCCATTTCATCCTTTAAGTGTTGAAGGATATAAGTATTTTCTTACCATTGTTGATGATCACACACGATACACTTGGATATATTTGATGAAAGCCAAATCTGATGTTTTGTGTATCTTACCTGATTTTTGCAAGTTGGTCCATACACAATTTGGTTCCAAAGTCAATTCTGTTCGTTCTGACAATGCCCCATAATTGAATTTATCCAATTTTTTCAAGGCCGAGGGAATTGTATTCTATCATTCATGTGTTGAACGACCACAACAAAATTCTGTTGTGGAACGAAAACATCAACACATCTTGAATGTAGCTCGAGCTTTGTTGTTTCAATCACATGTCCCTTTAGTTTATTGGAGTGATTGTGTCTCTACTGCAGTCTACCTCATCAACCGAACTCCTTCTTCACGTCTTTCTGATAAAAGTCCTTTTGAGTTGTTGTTTCAGAAGCTGCCATCTTACTCTCACCTTAGATCGTTCGGGTGCCTTTGCTATGGTTCTACACTTTTGAGCCAATGTTCCAAATTTTCTCCTCGTGCCATCAAATCCGTATTTCTCGGATATCCCTCAGGTTATAAAGCCTATAAACTTCTCAACATTGACACCAATGAAATTTATATATCTCGGGATGTTGTTTTTCATGAGCAAATTTTCCCGTTTGCAGAACAATCATCTCCACCCGACTCTTCTTCTCATTTCTTTTCTGAAAATGTCCTTCCCACACATATTCGTCTACCATCACCAGCTACTGACCCACTACCGCAATCTCATTCTAAAAGAGTGTCCACCAAGCCTGGTCACCTACGTGACTATCATTGTTTTGCTACTTCTTCATACTCACTCGAGCTGTCTACTGCTCATCCCTTGTCATTGGTTCTTAGCACTCATCGACTTTCACCTTCCTACCGAGCTTTTGTCAACAATATTTCATCCATTCCTGAGCCTAACACATTCTCTCAGGCTATTCAGCACCCGGAATGGTGTCAGGCCATGACTGATGAGTTGAGTGCTTTAGAGAGCAATAACACTTGGACCATTGTTTCCTTGCCTACTGGTAAACATGTTGTTGGCTGCAAATGGGTCTACAAAGCCAAGTTTCTAGCAGATGGGACTCTCGAACGATATAAGGCCTGCTTGGTCGCAAAAGGGTATACAAAACAAGAAGGGGTGGATTATTTTGTGACTTTTTCTCATGTTGCTAAGTTGACCACAGTCCGAACCTTATTAGCTTTAGCAGCCATTCGAGGATGGTACTTGATGCAACTTGATGTAAACAATGCATTTTTTCATGGTGACTTATTTGAGGAGGTTTACATGTCACTTCCTCCCGGGTATGAACGAAAGAGGGAATCATGGCAACCTAATCCTGTTTGCAAGCTACAAAAATCTTTATATGGACTCAAACAAGCCTCTCGGCAATGGTTTGCTAAGTTCTCTTCCACTCTTCTCAAGATTGGCTTCGTTCAATCCCATGCGGACAGTTCCCTATTTGTTCGTACACACGGTGATGTGTTCTTGGCCTTGTTGGTATATGTGGATGACATAGTAATTGCCACAAATAATGACACTGAAGCCGAGAGTTTAAAACTTTTCTTGAACATGCAATTCAAGTTAAAGGACTTGGGCGACTTGAAGTATTTCTTGGGCATTGAGGTAGCCAGATCTTCACGAGGTATATACATATGTCAGCGTCATTACGCACTTCAGTTAGTCACTGAAGCCAGATTCATTGGGAGTAAACCTCGCACAACTCCCATGGATGCCAATTTGAAACTCAGTCAAGATGATGGCGAGTTATTAGCATATCCGTCCATGTATTGTAGGCTTGTAGGAATGCTACTTTACCTCACTATCACACGTCCGGAGTTGGCCTATTCAGTAAACACACTTAGTCAGTTTGTTTCGGCACCACGAACTGCTCATTTGAAATCTGTATATTCAGTTCTAAGATATGTGAAGGGTACAGCAGGTCAGGGCTTGTTCTGTAGTTCGAAAACCGAAGCCAAATTGCATGTGTTCTCGGACTCTATTTGGGCTGCATGTCCTGATTCACGTCGCTCAGTCACTGGATTTTGTGTGATGCTGGGCAGCTCATTAATTTCCTGGAAATCAAAGAAGCAACAAACAGTATCTAAATCTTCTGCTGAAACCGAGTACAGGTCCATGGAAAATGCTACTTGTGAAGCCGTCTGGATGATTTCATTGCTCAGAGATTTGTGCACGGTGGTTGACGTACCAGTGACGCTGTTTTGGGACAATAAAGCAGCCATTTATATAGCATCCAACCATGTATTTCATGAGCGTACAAAACATATTGAAATTGACTGTCAGGCATCATTCGAGTACTGCATGTTGCCTCCCATTTGCAACTTGGAGATATATTCACTAAGGCTCTTCTTCCTACAAAGCTTCGAGCACTGATGGTCAAGATGGGAATTGAAAATATTCACTCCCCATCTTGAGGGAGAATATTAGAAGTCATTTGATGAAACACGTTTTTATCATTAGTCGCATTTGTTCTTCTTTACTGTTGGTATAAATAGGTTGACTTGTGGTAGTTGAGTCTCGTGACTTTCATTTTACAAAATCACAATTTGATATACAGAGAAAGAGCTTTTCTCATTCATCAATGGAGTTTTGCCTCCACATTATGTCTCGCTTTCTTTCTAATATCCTTCTTTCTGCATCATTCACGCCATTCTATGCTGTTACATGTGTGCTCGCATACGAAAAAAGTTTAAAGCCTTGTTGCTTCGTTTATGCTTCGTCTTATTCGTGAAAAAACTGTATTTTATGCATTAAACTCACGTGTTTGATGTTTGGGTGCAAGGGGATGCCGATCTAGGGTCCTAAGGAGCTGTTCATGTCGAGGGTTATGTTAGAATAACCTGAGAGAGCCTTGGTTCAGGTCTATGCAGGGAAAAGCCGTTCGTTCGGGCGCTAGTGCGTTCTTAAGAGCTAGATCGAGGATTGGTTCGGTCTCGGCTGTGCAAGGGGCGTCCCTAGCTCTGGAACAGATCATAGAGGGTCTGAACCATGGCCTAGGTTGCTTCGAACGTGGCTGATACGAGGTTAGGAGCCGCTTGAGCGTTGGACGTTTGGGTGATGTCCGAGTGCCCTTCGTAGGGAGCTAGCGGTCGTGTGTGCTGTGTTTGATGCATGGGTCTGTTGGCTTTGTTCTGGTAGGTCCCCTAGGGTCTGGTCTAGGTCCACAATAGGCTGGTTCATGGTTGGCACGATGGATTAACTTGAGGCGTGAGTTTGGGAGAGAGGTGTGCATGAGGTGTTGAATTGGGATAGGACCGAGAGGTTGGCAAGTTCTAGAAATTCCAGCCGTGGGTTTGGGGGCCTAATGAAATTGTTTTAGGACCTATTGAGTGTTTTTAAGATATGGTAAAAAGTTGGGAAAGTTTCGGTTTAATTTTCGTTCGATTCGGGTTAAAATCGGGACCCCGGTCCAAATTTTAAAACGAATCGGTTAAGTTATGAATTTGGGCTCGAGTTTACGTCTAGGAATACTTTTAAAAATGTTTTGGATTATTTTAAGGAGTTTGGTAGGCTTTGGGTCAATTTTAGATATACAGGGGTGAAATGGTAATTTTTGAGTTCCAGGGGCAAAATGGTAATTTTGCACCCGAGGTGAGATTTTGGTCCTGGCAGCGCTCTGAGCACAAATTTATGACATTTTAAATGTTTATGCATCACGTTCATGATTTTTTTATGGAATTATGATAAATACTTTGCATGCTTGGTTTAAAGGAAAAGTTACGCAAATGTATGTTTTTATTAAGTGATGAAATTGATGAAATTTTTGAACGATGGGAATTGGTTGTGACAGACGATGTATATGTATACGATGACATGAGATATGTTGAGCTGAGGCCCGGGCTCAGTGGGCGGGTAATGCTGTCGCTGATGTCCCCTGCCGCCGGGTACCACGGTTTATAGATGGATCCATCAATAGAGCTGAAACGAAAGTCACAACTAATGAAATGAATTCAATTAAAATAAAATGTATATGTTTATGATGACATGAGATGACATGATTTAACACGTATATGTTGATACGATGATACATGCTATGATTATTACCATGTTTTGAAAGGACACATTTACTTATACGATTTTTACAGCAGACACGAAATGTATGTTGATTAAGATATTTTTCACTGCTGTGTGCTACGTATATGTACTTGTTATTACTGGTACAGGTGTGTTGAGTCTGTAGACTCACTAGGCGTGTGTGATGCAGGTGAGCTTAATGATGAGGAGACTGGAGGTGTCGAACTCTGAGTAGGCAGACCTGGTGGCACAACATGACCCGAGGACTACATGTTTTCTGCACATCATGATTTTATGAGCTTTGGGTAGACACGAGCAGTTTACACGTTTTTATGATACGCTGTTGATTTTCAGGATTTTACTTGTTTATTTTATTTATGCATGATTGTGAGCCGAGTTGGTAATATTTTAAACTGCTATATTTTTATTGTCAAATATTTACGATTATTTTTAAATGACATATTTTTCAGTAGGGTTATATGCATGCAAAATATTTAAATGTTATTTTTTAAATGCGAGCTTAAAAAAATTTATTTCCGCACTTTTAAAATTAGTAGACGTTTCATTTTTTATTTTTCCGCAAATTTTAAATAGTTTAAAAGTACAGTATGTTACAGGTAAAATGATCATTTTACATCCCTGGTAGTTTGAAAGGTCTGGCAATGTCCCGATGAATCATAATACATGCTAAATGATAATTTAGAATGATTATGATGAAAATACGATATTTTTACGATATATATTGAGGCTAAATGATTTTCCCGGAAAATGCTATTTTACGATTTTTTAAAGATACGATATTTTGTAATAAAAGGAAAAGAAAAATATTTTAAAGGATGTAAATTAACTGTGAAAAAGAGGATATGTTGGGGATCCGTTTTAAGAAAGAACAATGAACTTACAAATTTACTAAGAATATCGTGAGGAAAAAGGCCCCGGAAGATGACCGTTTACGAGAGAAGGCCTAAGAAGAAGTCCAACGATCGTATTTTCATATTTGGACACGGTCCAGTGACGAGAGTTGCTGATGCCCCGCCCCCAGGTACTTAGTGTATATAGACTGATCAATCGACCACATGATGACATGATGGAAGATATTCACTTTCAAGGAACAAACTTCACCCAAAATGATACATGATGATGAAAGACTTTATGATTTATGATTATTTACGCTTACAAGTTTTATGCCAGCTTATTTTAAATAAAAATATGATTTTTACATACATGTGCATGTATATGCATTACTTATTATTTACGTTTAGAACGTTTTGAGTTATTAGGCTCACTAGGTTTGAATGGGTTTAAGTAAGGATGATATTGAGGGAGACGATGACGCTTGAGTGGATGGGGCCTGGTAGTACACTCATGAGGAACTTTTATTTTCCGCACTTCTAGATATAAGCTTAAAGTTTTTAAATAAAGTTGAGGATTTATTTTATAAATATTTCATGCTTTGGTTTGAATATTAGAGGTTGATTTTTATTTTAAATTGACGTACGATTTTATGATTGACAATTTATGGATTTTTATTAGTTTATTTATGTTGGATGGTTTTGGAAGTTTAGAAGAAAAAGTTTATAAAAAAATAAAATTTAGTAGTATTTTAAAACTAAAAAAGAAGAGATGTTTCAATTTCTTACCAACATTGCAAACAAATAGCATAATATACAACTCCGTTTCAATGACACTAACCCGTATATGTATGCAATCGGGGAGAGTCATGATGACATTCAACTAATTTTAAAGCAAAAAAAAAAAAATTATAATTTACCATATTTAAACTTTAAAATTTCTTTGCTCCTGTTATCTGCGAAATGAAATGTTTCCTATACCACTTGATGTTCTCTTACCTATGCAAGTAGCCATTTTGACAGTTATCTTTCTTTATTTCTTCGTAATGTTCTTTGTAAGTAAGAACAACGGTATTTATTTGTCATGAAGAAGTAATTGTCCGGTCTGCACTTAGAATTATTGACTAATTAAAGCCAATATCATGGAATTTAGTGCACAACCTTTTTTCATTATTTAAACATTTAACAAACATTCAAGATGTGGTTAATTATTTGAGGCCAACTGAGTTGTCCAACGTTTTGAATAGCTTGATTACAAAAAATATGACGAGGGAGAGTTTCTCGGCAGTTATATATATCAAGTAATGGATGGAGTTTGCATAATCCATTTACAGTTCAATATAGCTTTGTAACTAGCTCGAGTTGGGCAAGAGTTTCTCTTCGGATTTCAGCTTTCCACGCAACGAGTCTTCAAACTAAGTAGGCTGGTAGGAAACACAATTAAGCGCATGCAGGTGTATATGATACACCAGTTCATGTTGATGATGTTGTCAACAGGAAAAATATTATGCAAACAGCAGAAATAAGGTACATACATGGCTGTCCCAATCCTTTTCTTCTTTTTTTGCTGAAAAATTCCGAAAAAACGAAACACCATTTTAACATAAAATGTTTCGCCTTGAAATTGGCCAACGAAACTTCGTTGAAAAGAAAAGGAGATGTAATAAAAATAAAAAGAGTAGAACGCAGGATCCCAAAAATGTCATCCATTTTGTCCCAAATGTTTTTATGCAGCCACTAGCCAACACTAATTATAATTTCTAAAGAAATAGCAGATTAATAAGAGTATTTAAAGAAGATAAACCAGCTTCGCAAGAAGATGATATTTACAAGCATGAGAGAAGATTATTCCCCAATAGTGACCACGAGATAGATTCCATAGTCCATACAATAAGCAACTTCTGCAAGCCAGAGTTGATTCTCAATCCAGATGGGTGCAGCAGACAACTGGTAGAAGCAATTTCTGCAAACATCAAGCAGCAGGTGGCCGGAGTGTAGAATCTTGAGACGTGTCGCATGTATTGGGTGGTAAATAATGCCACATCGGGACAAAACTGTATCCAGGAAACATTGGCATTTTGTTTGCCCCAGCCTGATAAACAGGTGGGTGGGGAGGCATGAACCCAGTAGATGGAACAGCCATGCTTTTTAACTGCTGTTCAATCCTTTCTTTATCAGCCTTAAGCACCAGTTTCTCTTCACGAAGTTCATTTTTCTCAGCCTGCACAAAAACAGAAATTAGAACACAGGGCTCAAAAGGACCTAAATATAGCATTTTCATCCACATGATCACAATGATATATTTGGATAAATTGCATATAAGTCGCATATAGTGTTGAAGAGGCTAAACCTGCAAAAAATCAATTACCTAAATTCTGGAATTTATAGTTTGAACCCCATATTGGCGAATTTTTGTGGGATGTGTGCTTCGTACACGCTTATTCATGAAATTACACCAAATTAAAATTCTCCTAAGTTGAAAAAACATTCTAAATATGATAAAAACATAAATATTTTCCCCCTCATAACATCTCAAAAGTTCCAAATCTATTTATAGAGAGATTGGAGCAAGGAAGAAAATAACTATATTTAAGTTTTTGCAATATCCATAATGATACTTTCGGCTTTGAAAATTCTAATTTCAGGATATTTCTTGCATAGACATTTGAAAAATTAGTGTAATTATTAAAAATGCAGCGAGGTTGCAACTATAAATTTAAAAACAAAATGGGGTTTTACCTCATGGTTTGTAAGCATCACATAGGGGATTTATACATAATTCACACTACACAATAAGATTAAGATAGTGTTTTAACAGAACCTTTCAATACATGTTCAAGACGGTAAGGCTACTGTTAAAATATGCATAATAGGTTTTCTTTTTCCATGAAGTAAAGCTTTTTCAATGCTTCAATACCCTACACTACAAAATTTTCGAGGGGAGGCTTTCTTTATCAGTCTTTTTCAAAGCATTTGAAGACAATTAAGGGAACCAAAATTCACATTCATGGTTAGTATGCAACACAACTATCATCTCTAACCTTCAAAGTTTTGATTTCTTCCAAAAGCTTTTCATTCATCTCACTGTACTCTTGGGATTCAGTTTTTAGCTGGCCTAGAGTTCTTATAGTATCACCGATAATGGCTAATTTGTCTGTTTTCATAGGTCTTCCAGGTTCCAATATAGCTGACAGCTCCGCAAACCTGCAGGACCAACAATATTGTATACGTTAATATATTAATATTCCCATTTTCTTTAATTAACTCTATTTAAATTAAAGGACTGCCACAATGATAATTATGATTTTTCAAGAGGAAGTAAACATGGTAGCGCACACATCGTCATCGTTTAGTGAAACAAAGTTAAATGACAATAGGGAAAGATAGTATTTTTACCTATCATTCAATTTTTCTCTCCTCATTTTCTCACGGCATGCTTTAGTTTCTCCGCCACCGCATGGTTCGGTGCGTCCCCTGCACAGTAGTACAACACCCAAACAATTAAAAATAACCTAATAAAAAAACAAGCAACCTATGATCGCTTTTGATTTTTAATATCAATAAAAAGGCATGGTTTCAATCATATCACGGTAAAATAAATCAAACAAATCCATGAATTTCGACTCAGAAGATATTATTTCATGTTTTCGCACACTAAAATTATTTCACTCAAGGTTTATAATTTAAGAAAGTGGAAGCTTGTACTGATATCAGTAAAACAAGATTAAATTATTCAATATCACATGGAGAAGAGATTGTATTTCAGATCTGCAACACTCAGTTGAATTCTATTCAACTTTAATCACGTATAACTTTTTTCATTCATATTGTATAGGGTCAAAACCGTTTTGGTCTCTTGTGTTTGCGATGTGCTAAAAAAGGTCTCTGAACTTATCGATTTTAGACATTTTTGTTCCCCAATGGTAATTCATCGTTCAAAACTAACAGAAGAGGGGGCCAAAATATTTTGTTCCCAAACAATGGGGACCAAATGGTTTTAACCCTAAACAATAAGAACGAAAAAGATATAATTATCTTGTATAAAGAATTAACTAATTTTGGGAAGATATTGGGCACGCTCAGTACACACAGCCTTTTCCGATAGTTTTACTGTTGGGAACTAAAAACATCCAAAATTCATAAATCAATGTATCTTTTTGGCAAATTGCAAGAAAGAAGGACAAAAAAGGTTTTAGGCCCTAACAATAGGGAAGAAAATTATTATCCAGTGAATTTTGTTAAATATATTTAATGAAAAACATATGTATAAAAGGTCATCAGTAAACTTTCTCAACACATGAAACATAACAACATGAACCTTACTAAAAATAGAAACAACTATTCATAGTTACCTCTTCCTAGTACATTCGTTAACTTGAGAAAAACTACCACCACTGGAGACATCAGTCGCCACAGCAGCACTGCAACAAAATAATCAATCATATCAAGGACCAACATTTTGCAAGATTTTTCCTTAACCTACAATTTAGGGTTAAATAACAGTGAAGCCAACAAAAATCTCTATTAGCATAATCATCAGGGTTTTATTGACGTAATCATTGGGATTCTAGAATCATTGACCGTTGATTATTGTGATTTCATTGTAATTGTATAGTTTTTCACTTTTATAATCTCAACTATATTGTATAATAAATTTACTTCCTTATGTAACTATCAGATATACAATCTTTTGTTCATAATATGAGATCCAAGCCTTTCTGAATCTCCTTGTTTTGTTCAAGTACCTCTCTTCTGTCACTGTTTTCATTTAAAACACTATCCTTGCTTTGTCTGTTTCGGTCAATAATAATATGAATATGTTTGTTCAACATTCTATCATAAGATGGAAAAAAATGATCTTCTGAATTCAATTACCAGCGTCTAGACTGGATCAAACCACATGTTAGTTCAAGGTATGAGAAGTTTTTGACTGGATAAAAGCTTTAGCATATCATTTTACTAGACATATTTTTAAACCTGCACGAGAGAAAGATGACTCCGACAGAGTCTAATGAACGACTTGAAGATTGGGATAGGACGAAAAACCACCGGATCATCACATGGCTTTTTAACACCTCTATTTCGGTTCTCAATTATTTCTCGCGTCTCTATTATGGGGACAAAACCATTTGAGCCCCCTTAGTTGCGGTGTGCTAAAAATGTTCCTCCATTTAATAGGTTTTGATACGTCAGCTAGAAGTAATTTGTCCCAGATATAATCAATTCTCCGTAACTTAATTCAATTTCAAACTTCCCTAGAATTGAACTACAGATTTTGAAAAATTCCGCTCCTTTCACATTGCTATCTGATTTTCCATCTGTTAGACCAATAAAAACAATAAAGCACAAAAAATCCTTCAATTTTTCAATTATCGAAAAAAAATCCGGGCTCAGATCAGCAAGGCAAGCAGAATGGTCGCCCCCTCAACTAAATAAACCATAATTTTCTAAAATATGGAACTTTAACACCAAGCCCGCTCCTCGAATTTTCCGGTTCATCTCAGAATTAGACATCCCCAAATATATAACATAAATCTCTAGAAAATAACCACAACCATTACGGCATTCGAAACCATAGCACTGACGATTAAAAAAAACATGAATAAATTAGCAGCTCCATAAAACAAGAGACAACACAAACCCATTCAATGAACACAAAATCCAACAAATAACCAACCTTTGCAGCTGAATCTGAGGGCTATTCCAACAAAGATCCGCGGGCGCGATGCCATCCAGGAGTTCGCCGTAATCTATCAAGTCACACCAGCCATTCCCATCAAACGAATCCAGCGGGAGATTATCCATTCTCCCTGCGAAAACTTGGAGAAAAACAATGGCGGATTCAATCTCTCGAAATCGAAATTGGGAATTGGAATCCTCGGTTTTTTTTATAAATATACAGTAAAATAAATAAAATGATGTAAATAATAATGGGGAATAAAGAAATTTCTGATGTTTGAGAATCAGCCAATGAAATGGCAACACGTGGAGAGATGGAATCAATGGCCCATTTGGTCGTCGCGTATAATATTTGGGAAAAAGGAGTTGAAAGGACAGGAGAGTTGACAAGTCCATACAAAAACTATTATTTCTAGCGGATTATCCAAGTAGAAAAATTTGAGAATAAAGTAAAATTTTTTAAAAAATTAAATTAAAATTACTATTTTTAAATGATGGGAGAAAAATAAAATATAAAAAATATTGTATATATAGTTGAATGACTAGAATGTGTTTTGAGAATTATAAAAAAATTCTATAACAATGCCAAAATTAGTATAAAGGGTTTAACTTTAATAAATATTGGGGTTGACACATACACATTACTTCTGTAGCATAATACATAAATATTATGTATGAAGTGAATGTTATATATTTGTATATTAAATTTTTTTAATATAAATTATGTTTTAATAAAAAGCAAAGATTTTAAAATATATAATATTAAAGACCTTCCTAGTCCATCCCTCACGAGCCATGCACGAGGACGTGCATGGTTTTCTAATATATCTCACGGTCGCGGCTAGGTGATGCCCTAGCTGTGCGCACTTCATCTTCTAGCCTCCCCAGCATTGCGTGGACCACCATAACTCGAGGCTAGGAGCCTCAGGAGCCCTTACCCTGGCCTTGAAAGCAGCCCGCACAGCCCCTTTCCTTTATCCCATAAAAACTGTACGCCCTTGCCCTACAAGCCCCTGGCCGATCGGTCCTCATTGCTGCACCACGTCCGGCCTCACCCTTGCATCTAAGGACCCTTAATCATGTGGAAAAATATTCCTTAGTTTTCTTACCATGGCAGCCCCTTTATGCATCCTTAGCAAAAGTTTTACATTATGAAATCATGAGTTCTAAGCATATCATGGCATAAAAACGAAAATAATACAAGGGTTTCAAAAAATTTCATGCAAATTTGCCTCAAACATATAATTTGATGTGATAGATGAGAAAAATGAGATTAAGATGTGAAACACATTGTGTACTCCAGCTAGCATTGGTGACAACGCCACTCTATATGCTAATGTTCTAATCTTCTCCAAAATCTCGAACGAACCTATGAACATCGGACTAAGTTTGCATTTCTTGCCAAATCTCGTAATACCCTTCATAGATTCTACTTTCACAAATACGTGGTCACTCACTGCAAACTCTAGTTCTCTTCGTCGCTTATCCGCGTAGCTCTTTTATCGGCTTTCTGCAGTCTTCATCCTATCTTGGATTTTGACTACTAGCTTCGCTGTTTGCTTGATCAAGTCCAGACCAAATTCCCTTCTTTCACCAACCACGTCTCAATGTATAGGAAATCTACACTTCCTTCCATATAGTGCCTCGTAAGGAGTCATTCCTATAGACGATTGGTAGCTATTATTGTAGGTGAACTCCACTAGAGGTAGCTTCGGTTTCCAATGTAAGGCCCGAGAAGTTGATTATTGTAATCTAATATGAATTGTGGATAATCGAGATGTGATTATAGACAGGACGGATCAGACCCGGATTTCATATTAATTTGCGGTTATTGATTTATGGATTGATATGATTATGAAAGGGCCCAACCGAGACACGAAATGAGATTGCATGTGATGATATATGTGCGAGGACAGTACCCCTCGCGCATATGCACGGCACTGATGCGCGCATATACGCGAGGCAGGTAGAGGACCTCGCGCATATGCACGAGACAGGGCGCGCATATGCGCGAGGAGGTGCATTGACGAATGCTATGTCCAGAGAACCTCGCGCATATGCGCGACGATGGTGCGCGCATATGCGCGAGATGCTGAAGAGAAGCCTGCCGAGACCAGTAGGTCTCGCGCATATGCACCGATTGAGATCGCGCATATGCGCGAGACGTGCTGCACAAAGGAGTGAGCCACGTTTTGCTGAGACATGCATGATATATATATATATACATATATATACATATATATATATATATATATATCCTTTCCTTTATTCAGTGGTCGGGAGAAGAAAACGCAAATCCAGGGAAGGGCTTGAATTTCTTAGACTTAGGATTTGATTTACGAACAATCCGTCCGTCTGATTTGGAATCCGACTTCAGTACTGTGTTTCTATCGACGGAGGCTTCAACTGGACGTAACTTTTGTTATGTTTTGATATGATTTGAAATTATGATACTGCCAGAATCGGATATGATTGATATATGATGTTCTTGACATAGTAGACATCGTATAATCGAAACCGGATCGAAGAACAGATACCGTATGAAATTGTTATGATTTTTAGAACTGATATGATCGAGATTGTACAGATTTGAGATTATGATCTATTATTGTTGAGATTATGGGTTGTACCGATATTGATTATGAGCCGTGTTATTATATTTGTGATATTGAGATTAACGGGGTTACTGAGATTGTATTGTTATTCCGTCGAAACATCAGTAGATTGATATTAATCAGATTCGCTATTGATTGAGATTGTATCGTTGTATAGTTGACATTGATCAGATTATGTCTAGATTTGAGTATTGATCAGAACAGGTCTTGAATTGAGTTGTACATTGACACAGTATATTCGATATTGTCATTGCCAGATTGAATATGGACAGAGTTGAATTTGAGACTTCGACTTCATCAGGCCGAGAAGATAAAGGTATAAATCAATGTTGAATCGGGAGATACAACTCGAGTCAGATTGGACTGGAGTTTCCCTAAACCACATACTAGATTGTTTATGCTTTGAGATGTTTATATTTTGTCTATTGAATTATAGAAATGCACTTAAGATAGATGAGTCCTTGGCAGAGCAGCCAAGTTACTAGATGTTCGGTGCTATCGAATTGCTTAGGAGAAGATCGATTCCTATTGTAGATGTTCGATACAGAATGGACCGAAGTCTAGGAATAAGACGTACCGCCACCCCGTTTGGGAGAGTAGGTGGGAGATTTGTTACGTCTTATTCACACCGGGATCCCTAGACTTAGATTTGAGTCTAGTCAAGAGTTTTATCTGTATTCACTAATGTGTCATAAAATCATGATTCATGTTCTTGATACATGGTTTATGTTTGTATATGATCTTATGCATTGCATGTATACATATTTTACACTGGGATTTATTCTCACCGGAGTTTTCGGCTGTTGTCGTGTTTGTATATGTGCATGGCAACAGGTGAGACATGATCAGTACCGAGAAGAGCTTGAACGAATGATGATTAGCGTGGTGATCCGGGCCTAGATATGAAACTGGTGGTTTATTCCTAGACGTGTAGTAATGGAAAACAAACACTAGTTAGATGGTTGTAAATGGAATAACTTTGCAAGTTGATCATGTATTGTAGATTTTACAATTGATCGTGTATAATAAGTAAAATTCGCTTGTTGTATGCTTGTATACATTTTGGTTAGTAATGCTTTGTATATAAGAAAATTTTTTTTTAACCAAAGTAGTATACATAATTGATCCAATTAGTCCCAATGATTGAAGAAGACAAGTTAGCACCCGGGTCCCCTTGATCCAATTAGTCCCAATGATTGAAGAAGAGAAGTTAGCACACGGGTCCCCACATCCAACTTCCTTGAAAATCGATCACACAAGCTCGGAGTAGATCCTCCGAAATTTGAATCACCCTTTCTGACTGACCATCGGTTTGAGGACGGAATGTTTTACTGAATAACAACTTTGTCCTCATCGCTGCATGTAGACTCTTCCAGAAAGATGATGTGAACCTTGGATCTCGGTCAAAAACAATAGAAACTGGAATCCCATGCAGTCGAACTATCTCTCGAATATATAGCTCTGCTTAATGTGTCATGGTGAATGTCGTCTTGATAAGTAGAAAGTGCGCTGATTTCGTAATATGATCAACTATCACCCAAATACCGTTGAATCCCTTAATATTCTTTGGCAAATTCCACCACAAAATCCATGGTAATATTTTCCCATTACCACTCGGGAATAGGAAGTTGCTTAAGCTTTTCAGCTGGCCTCTGATGCACGGCTTTAACTTGTTGTCATGTCAAACACTCGGACACAAAATGTAAGATGTCTCGCTTCATGCTCGGCCACCAATACAATAACTGCAGATCATTGTACATCTTCGTGCTTCCAAGATGAATGGAGTACGCAATATTATGAGCTTCTTTCATAATGACTTCTCTCAAAGAATCGCCACTAGGAACCCAAAGTCGATCTCGATACCCAACTATGCCATCCTTCTCGGAATACAGCTTCCGACCCTTAGCTTCATCTCTTAGTATCCACTTTTGCAACTGCTCATCAAAAGACTGCACCTGTAACGTATCGTACTTTTAAACTTCTTTAAAATTTGCGGAAAAATAAAAATTTCTTAATTAAATAGAAACCTTCAAATTGCGATAACAATAAACTGATCATTCAAAATATTTTCAACGAAAAGATCACAAATAAAGTTTACTAAAAACACTTATCTAAATATCGTAAATAATAACGTAAAATCAGAATATTTGAAACATTGCATAATTTCTTAAAAACATGGGTGGTCCTCGGGTTTAGCCTCCTGCTCAGTACAAGCCGGCTCATTGGTCCCCACCCCTCGTCTCCTAAATGTCATCATCACCTACATCGATCAAGTCTAGTGAGTCTAAAGACTCAACATGTATAAACTGGAGATAGCAAGTACTACATAATAAAACCACATGCATCTTTAAAGTAGGGCTTACATACTTGAAACTTGAACGTAATAGCATAAACATACTTGAAACTTGAATGTAGTAGCATAAACGTAAACGTGCCATCATCATAAAACTTTTCTTAAACATACTTGCATCATACATACTTGAGCATACATAACATCATTTTGCATAGAAATATGTTTCAAAGCAAGTTACCCATACATAAATGCGCCTGATCAGACTAAACCACAGTACTGGGCTGACAGGAAAATCCACTGCCACATACATGAGATCCCTGGTCATGCTTTACCAGGTGGATTGGTCCATGGTCATGCTTTACCGCTTTCCAATCCTGATCTAAACCCGATAATGCTTTACAGGGGTGGAGAGGTCCTCGGCCACGTTCACCGACTTCCAAACCCGTTCATAATTTGGTCACAAGACATTTAGCATACCTCAAAAATATAAAAATATTTTCTTTTGCACGTCAAACATACTTGCTTGGCGTTGAGGGATTCGTTGGATCTCGCTTGGGGCCATTTGCACGTACTAACATGAGTTCAAACACTTATCTTTCATAACTTAGACGTATTAATCATGCTCACACCCAAAATGACAAATTTCCTTATGAAGTTCTAAATCTCTCGGAACTTGACCTCGTTCAATTATCGTACTGAATCATTACATCAAACCCCAAAAAAATCAAAAAAAAAAAAATTAAAAAGGAGTACACGGACCCCGTGTAAGGGTCCGGGTAGGTGCTGGAAATCCATATTTCGAAGGAAAAAGGGCACGGAACCCATGTAAGGGTCCGACTTCAGGTCCGTGTAGGTGCTGGAATTGTGAACAAACGGAATTCTCTACACTTGTGACTTAATCCTACTCACTCGATCATAAGGACCGTGAACCAACACCTCAAGACCCATCCTAGGATGCTAAGGCACTGATTCAAACTCAAACAAACACCTCAAAACAACTACGCATCACAAAAAACGCAACTCAATCCGTGAACATGACATCTGACACCAAAACGCATCCTACGACTTCTAATGCAGACAATTGCCTGTCGATGCAAACCGACACAGCAAAATCAATCCCAACATCATACTCAACATACTTAAACTTAGCAGCGAACACCTGTCGATCCCCAACAAAGCCTGCAACAATAAAACTTCAAGAACACCTCAAGAACGCATTTTTCAGAAAAACACAGTTTGAGCAGTCCCACGAAAACGATCATAACTCACTCATTTATTATCCAAATATTTCAAAGTTACTGTCAGATCGAAAGTATTGAAAATTTCTATGTTTTATAAGTTGAAACTTTTTCCGGAAAATCGACCAAAAAGTCGCAGTAATTAAAATGACAGCACATTTTGAGTTTTAGATCTAAAAACGTTTTAAAAATCGATCCAACAAATTTATGCTCAAACTTTGTACATCATACATGGATTTTTACTCATAATAATCATCACAACACATAATATGACGAGATCAACGCAGGAATAATAGAATATATGTGCCTTTAATCTTTAAAGTTACCGAAACGACGACACCGAAGCGCTGAAGATGCGAAGGTTGATCCGGAACGACTTGTGGCTCGATTTTCTTGAAGAAATCTGTTGCGACTTTGATTGTTGCACTCCCAAGAGCAGGATGTCCACAAGTAGTATAATTCGGTGAGTCCGAATATCGTATCCACAGGGAAGCTAAGGTAATTACAAGTTTACTACAATGTCTTTTATTTATTTTTTCTTTTAGTTGTTTGAATCTTTAATTGGTAACTTTTAAGTGTACAAATTTTAATTTAAGTAGTTGATATTAAAGGATCCACTCTTGTTATTTTAATAAAGTTAACATTAACGAACATTATTAAAAACCACTTAATAAAATGGTTCCAATATATTAAATAATCATATTTATATTATGTTATATAGTATTATCTTATAAGTATATAATATATACCAAAACTTATAAATGTTGTCAAGTATTTATTGTGCTATATATATTTGTAAACACTAAATCAAGGTTCCCACTTTAAATGGTTGGTAAAACCAAACTAACATTTAAATGGTACCAAGAAATTAATATTATGATATATTTATATATAGTAAATCAAGGTTCCCACTTTAAATGGTTGGTAAAACCAAACAAACATTTAAATGGTTCCAAGAATTTAGTGTAACATATAGCAACAATAAATCAAAACTCCCACTTATAAGTAGGGTATAAAAATGCTTAAAAAAATAAATATAACATAAACAATAAATAATGATTAAATAATATAAAACATAGATTCTTACCTTTTAGTAACTTTATTATCATGCCAAGAGTTTCACCTTTTCATCTCAACTTTAGGAAGTTAGCTATTCATTATTCAAAGTGTAAAACTTTGAATATGAAATTAACATGCTAATTATATTTAAATGAAGAAATAAAAGAAAAATATAGAGATAAATATTATGAATCGAAGGTTTGTTCATAGAATGAGGGATATCTCAATACATTACAATGCACCCCTACTTATAACCAAATTTGGGTAGACAACCACAAATAAAATATTATTTTTTTACACATAAGTCTTCATTGGTGTTCCAATATATTATATTATATTACACATCACTTTTGAAAATCTTCTTCTCCAAATTTGCTTCTTCTCATAAAAAGAAACATGTGGATAATTGAGTTGTCTAGTTGTGGTATTTTTTTCAAACTATTTGACCAAGTAATTTGAAAGATATGGTCAAAATACTAGAGCATGGTAAAACTGCCACTCCTTTGGTAACTTTATTTGTTGCTTAATTTGATCCCAAATGTGAAAGGATTTTTATCTCATGCTTGCCACCAATATTGTAGATATTAACATCAACTTTCTACAGGTCCAAGAATCATCTTAATCCCATTTGCAACGCCAAGTTTATTCTTGTTTTATCGAACCTGTAAAAAATAGTAAAAACTTATAATTACACAACAACTTATATTTTATACAATTTATTATAAAACATATAATATTTAAACATTTAATAAAACAAAAACTATATATTTATATTATAAAACATTTAATTAATGTACAATTTTTATGTTTATCACACCTCCCAACCAGCTTATTGCTAGTCCCTAGCAATTTAAGCATTAATAGCAATACAAAACATATTGATTAATTTAAATAGAAATGTAATCAAAACTATCTAAGTGTTTAAATTAAATTTGAAAACTGTCAAAGTTATATCAAGATCATCATAATTATAATTTATGAAATAATTTAGATGATCAATTCAAAGCTTATTTCAGGTAGTTAAATGTACACGGTCTTCAAAAATTCCTAGTAAGAGTCTCAACTCCATATCTCACAGGTTAATAAATGTTTTAATTTACGGCAACGATTTCTCTCATGGAGTTGGAATACAGATAAATGCTCAGAAAAATTGTTTACAGAATGTAGACAGACAAACGAGCCAAACTAATCAAAAGATAGAAAATCCATTGATTCAAAATCTAGTTGTTCTTATTATATATTTTTTCCTGATATATTTTTTTTTCATAACATCATGGAATCAGACTAAGTTTATGCTTCTTGACCACATATTTATTTAATTTGTACAATAAATTTCTCTCTTTTTTTATGAGAGATATATGGGTCGTAGCATATAACTTAAAAATTACATAGATCTTCAATATCTTTCTTGTTGTATTTTTCTCCTTCTTTTTTATCAGGAAATATAATTTTTTTTTCAAAATAAGAACTCAAGATTTGAACAATAGATAGTCTCTCTCATGATCAATAAAGGCTCGAAAGCTGTTTTCTCAGTCCTCTCCACTCACTCACAAAATATGTATGAGTTTAAAATTTTAGGCACTCTTATAAGGTATATCTTGGGCCATATACTTTAATACCTGATTTTATCACAATGGATAATCACTCAAAAAGATTTCATAAATTATATTTTTATATTGATCAGAATATTAAAATTGACTTTTTTTTCAAATAAAAATTTAAACATTCTTAAATAGATTAATGCATGTTCTAATTTAAATCTTTCAAACATGTAATGTATGATATTTTTGCAAAAATTACTAAGATACAAACAATAAACATGATTTTATTTTAAAATAATATATATTTTTTTATTTTTTTTTAATTTTATTTTTTATAAGTTTGTTCTCCCCTCAATCAGAATATGACATTGTCCCTAATGTCAAAATAACTATTAATAAAGAGTACATAATGAAAGAGATATCACCTAGAACTTTATTGAAGATAACAAACTGAAACAAACGCAAACCAATCCACGACTTTTGAATCAATGATCCAACTTCATTTTCTTATTGCTTGATTGCGACCAATTGATCTTTGTTATCATCGGATCAGGCTTATGAACAAAAGCTTCCAAATCATCAATTAATTGGTCGGCAGTCGAAGCACACAGATGAGCATCCGTCGTGAATTTTCTGAAATGAAATTCTGTTCCACAGCTTTATCAAGAAATGTCAACAAACTGTCATAATAATTATTGATATTCAACAAGCCCACAGGTTTATTATGGATATTAATTTGTGCCCAAGAAATAGTGTGAAAAATTTCTTCTAATGTACCAAAACCACCTGGTAGTGCGATAAAAGCATCAGAATTTTCAATCATTTGAGTGATTCTTTCATACATAGAAAAAACTTTTAATTCCTCCCCAATCGTAACATGTGTAATATTTCCTTCAGCTAAAACTGTAGGAATAATACCCAAAACCTAACTACCTCCAAAATGAGCAGATGTTGAAACAGATCCCATTAACCAAATATTACCTCCCCCATATACCAAGTGAATTTTTCTCTCAGCCAATATCTTTCCAAGATTATTCACTGCTTCTACAAACACTTCATTTTTTCCAGGACTCGACCCACAAAATACACAAATATTTTTCAATGTATGTGCAGAGGATCCAGCCATGTTTTTACTTTCTTTTTTTTTTGTCTGCGAAAATAGAGAGAAAGATGAGAGATTTTATAGGGGTAATATGTTATCATGACAAAACTATGGGTCACAGCTGTAAACATTATAAATAGTAAAAACAATAATGACACACATGCATATCAACAGTAGTGTGATTGTGGCTCACAATTTTCCTCTGGTTTTACGTCGAGAAACGGCTTCAACGCCTTCTATGAGTCGAGGATATGCTTCCCATCCAATTTTCTTATAAATTGGCAAACAGGGTCTTTTTTAGTCGGATTCCCAAGACTATGACGCTCATCTTGGAATTGTTTCCATAAACGGAGAAGTTCAATATGCACATGTCCACTAGAATGCGTCTCAAGAGTCAATAAGATGTTATCTAAAGACTCCTTACTCAGCCCATTCTTTATGAAACCAATTTTATCTTCTCTGTTATTGGAAACACATCCCAAAGATCTGCATCGTTTGTCACAAGTCTATCTTGCACACTTATGACAAACCCCTAAACTTTTGGCCCTTCGTTTTTTCGCATAAGTGCTTTTTTCTAATCCAGGCAAACACCGAGTGAGCAATGATTGTGGAACTTCTCTTCCTAATTGGACCTTAGCTTCTATTACAAGACGAATATCTTCTGGAATTCCTTTTTGCATTAGCAATCTCAATCTTTCACACCTTCCTGCATAAATTTTTCTTAGATCATTTTCAGAAACAGAGGGAAAATATTTACAAATTTTTAAGAGAATTTCATCCATTTTGAAAAGAAAAGAAATGATTATTTTATTTTATTTTTGTATAAGCAATTGTGGGAAACTGATTTAACCGACTATGAGAGTCACGGAGTACCGTTATCCGCCATTTAATCGGGAAAATAAAAAGATTAAAATAAAAAGATTAAGAAAACCTGAAATAAAAACAAATAAACTTAAATGCAACACCAAAAAAATAAAAAAAAAATCAAGGATCAGAAAGGGAAATAAACTCTTCTTGAAAGATTTCATTTTCTAAAAATGGTTTAAGCCTTTGTCCATTTACTTTAAAAATATCACCATTTTTAGGATTTTCAATATCCACAGCTCCATAAGTATACACATGCTTTACAACATATGGGCCTGTCCATCTTGATCGTAATTTTCCTGGGAATATGTGAAGTCGAGAATTATAAAGCAAAACTTTTTTACCAATCTCAAAAGATTTTCTAAGAATTGTTTTATCATGAAATGATTTGATTTTTGCTTTATAAATCCTTGAATTCTCATACGCGTCATTTCTGAGTTCATCAAGTTCATTAAGTTGCAATTTACGCAATTTGTTGGCATCATCCATGCTTGAATTTAAAGTTTTGATCGCCCAATAAGCTTTATGTTCCAATTCCACAGGTAAATGACAATGTTTTCCATAAACAAACCTATAGGGAGACATATTCAATGATGTTTTAAAAGCTGTTCGATATGCCCAAAGTGCATCATTAAGTCGCAGAGACCAATCTTTTCTATTTGAGTTAACAGTTTTTTCCAAAATTTGCTTTATCTCCCTATTAGCTAATTCAACTTGTCCAATTGTTTGAGGATGATAAGGAGTAGTTACTTTATGAGTAATACCATATTTTTTCATTAATGAAGCAAATGGTTTATTAACAAAGTGAGTTCCCCCATCACTTATCATGGCTCGAGGAATTCCAAATCTACTAAAAATATTTTCTTTTAAAAATTTGATGAAGATTTTATGATCATTTGTTCGACATGGAATTGCCTCTATCCATTTGGAAACATAATCAACTGCAACTAAAATATACAAGTATCCAAACGACGGTGGAGAAGGTCCCATAAAATCTATTCCCCAACAATCAAAGATTTCAATTTCAATAATAGGATTCAAAGGCATCATGTTTTTTTTTTGAAATCGCACCCAATTTTTGACAATTTTCACAGATCTTGCAGATTTCGTGGGTGTCTTTAAACAAAGTGGGCCAATAAAATCCACACGGCAAGATTTTTGCAGCCGTTTTCTTTGAAGAAAAATGTCCTCCGCATGCTTCTGAATGACAAAATTTAATGACACTACTTACCTCATTGTCGGGTATGCAACGTCAAAAAATTTGATCTGGAAAATACTTGAACAGATACGGATCATCCCAATAAAATTTTTTTACCTCATTCAAAATTTTTTTTTTATCTTGAGAACTCCATTGCGTTGGCATTTTTCCTGTCACAAGAAAATTTACTTTGTTAGCAAACCAAGGTGTAGTAGTAACTGAAAATAGATGTTCATCAGGAAAATTATCGTTAATTTGTGTCATTTCACAAGATGATCCTGTTACTAGTCTCGATAAATGATCGGCTACGACATTCTCGGTTCCCTTTTTATCTTTGATCACAATGTCAAATTCTTGGAGCAACAAAATCCATCGTATTAGTCGTGGCTTTGCAGCCTGTTTGGTCAACAAATATCTAATAGCAGAATGATCAGTAAACACAATAGTCGTTGATCCAATCAAATAAGAACGAAATTTATCTAATGCAAATATTACAGCAAGTAGTTCTTTTTCAGTTGTGGAGTAATTCATTTGAGCATTGTTTAAAGTTCTACTTGCATACTATATCACATAAGGCTTACCGTTTCTTCTTTGACCCAATGCTGCACCGACTGCATAATCACTCGCATCGCACATGATTTCAAATGGTAAAGACCAATAAGGAGGTTGCATGATAGGAGCTGATGTTAAATGTCGAATGATTTTATCAAAAGCATTTTGACATTCTTGAGTCCACTCAAATGCAGTTTCTTTTGTTAAGAGGTTACAAATGAGTTTAGAGATTAAACTAAAGTCCTTTATAAACCTCCTATAAAATCCAGCATGTCCCAAAAATGAGCGAATTTCTTTAATGGTTTTTGGAGGGGGTAAATTGGTAATGACATTAACTTTTGCTTTATCAACTTCAATTCCATGAGATGACATGACATGTCCCAAAACAATTCCAGAAGTAATCATGTAATGACATTTTTCCCAATTTAAAATAAGACCTTTTTCCTCGCATCTTTTTAAAACTTTTTCCAAATTTTCAAAACAATTATCAAATGTATTCCCAAAGACAGTTAAATCATCCATGAAAATTTCCAAACAATTTTCAACCATGTCGCAGAAAATGCTTAGCATACATCTTTGAAATGTTGCTGGGGCATTGCATAATCCAAATGGCATCCTTCTAAATGCAAATGTTCCAAAAGGACATGTGAATGTAGTTTTATCTTGATCTTCGAGTGCAATGGGAATTTGATAATAACCTGAATATCCATCAAGAAAACAATAGTATGGATGATCTGCTACTCTTTCTAAAATTTGATCCAAAAATGGCAATGAAAATGATCTTTTCTAGTGGCGTCATTTAATTTTCTATAATCAATACACATCCGCCAACTAGATGGGACTCGACTTGTTAACAATTCACCTTTTTCATTTTTTATCACTGTGATGCCAGATTTTTTTGGAACTACTTGTGTTGGGCTTACCCACTTACTATCAGAAATAGGGTAGATAATCCCAACATCAAGTAGTTTGAGAACTTCGGTTTTCACATCTTTCATTTGTGGATTTAATCTCCATTGTGGTTGTTGAGATGTTTTTGCATTTTCTTCTAAGTGAATTTTGTGAGTGCAAATTAGTGGATTAATGCCATTGAGATCTTTTAGTGTCCAACCAATTGCATTTTTATGTCTTTTAAGCATATCAACTAATTTACCTTCTTCATCACTTGCTAGTTTGGAAGAAATTACCATCGGATATGTTTCATCTTCTCCAAGAAATGCATACTTCAATTCTTCTGGCAAGGGTTTTAACTCCAATATTGGTGGTTCGTCTTTGTTCTCATATTTTGCATCAAATTCTTTCTCTGATCCTGATAACGAGTGATACCTGATAAAATCATCAAGATCAATTTCAATATTTTCTTTAACAGTTTCAATTGAACAAATATCTAATTGATCACGAGTACTCCCTTCTTGAATGTTTTCTTCCGCAAGAGTTTCAATAATATTTTCATCTTCACTTTCATCTCCTTTGTCATGTGGTTGCTTACAAAGATTAAAAACATTAAGCTCCAAGGTCATGTTACCAAATGACAACTTCATTATTCCATTCCTGCAATTTATTAGAGCATTAGAAGTTGCTAAAAATGGACGACCCAGAATTACAGGAATTGCATTACAAGCTTCGATAGGTTGTGTATCTAAAACTATGAAATCGACAGGATATACAAAGTTATCAACTTGGACCAATACGTCTTCTACCATACCTCTTGGCACCTTAACAGATCTATCGGCAAGTAAAAGTGTTACCGAAGTAGGTTTTAACTCGCCTAGACTGAGTTTTTGATAAACTGAATATGGAAGTAAATTCACACTAGACGTAGGTTTTAACTCGCCTAGACTGAGTTTTTGATAAACTGAATATGGAAGTAAATTCACACTAGCTCCAAGATCAAGCAAGGCTTTTTTAATCTTTCGTTCTCCAATAATACATGAAATAGTAGGACAACCAGGATCTTTGTATTTAAAGCATTATTATTTTGAATGATTGCACTTACTTGTTCGGCTAAAAATACTTTCTTTTTCACATTCAATTTTCTTTTCACAGTGCATAAGTCTTTCAAAAATTTGGCATATGATGGTACCTGTTTTATTGCATCTAATAAAGGAATATTAACTTTTACTTGTTTAAAAATATCATATATATCAGAATTCAAATTTGATTTTTTTGTATTTTTCAATGCATGAGGGAATGGTAGTGACACTGTCTGTTGAACATCCTCTTCGCAAGTTATGGGTTCCACTTCCTTACCCTGTGGAGTTGATTTATCATCATCTTCACAAGGTTCAAGAATGGATTTTTCCACAACCTTACCACTTCGAAGGGTAATAACAGATTTTACCTGATCCATCGGTTGAGTTCCAGAAGTTCCAGTTTGTGAATGATGATCCTTGGGATTAGGCAGAGGTTGTGAAGGAAATTTACCTTTTTCATGAACATTAAGTGCAGATGCAAATTTAGCAAGAGTTTCTTTCAAATCTGTCATGGTTTGAGCAGTTTGAGTATTGATAGACTCTTGCTTTGCAATGAAAGAATTCAATGTATCTTCCAAATTTCTTTTAGGTGGAGGAACATAAGGTGCATAATTTTGAAAATTTTGTTGATTTTGGAAATGTGGTTGTGAAAATTGTGCAGCATTATCATTCCTCCAACTAAAATTTGGATGATTTCGCCAACCTGGATTGTAATTTTGAGAAATTGGTTCAAAATTTGGCCTTTTGAAATTGTTCAAAACATTGGCTTGTTCATGGAGACATTCTTTAAAAGAGGGCAAAGTGGGACAATCTTTTGTAAAATGATTACTTGTATCACAGATGTGACACGCAATTTCTTGAACAGATTTTAATTGACAATTCTTTTTCAATTCAAGTGCCTCAACTTTTCTTGCCAAAGAGGTAAATCTAGCTTGAAGATCATGTTCATCTTTGAGAGTGTACATACCTCCACCAGATGTAGGAGATTGAATCTTGTTTGATGGTTCGATTGTACCTATAGTGTCCCAATTTTGAGCATTTTCAGCTAATGAATCGAGATACTCAATTGCCTCGTTTGGATCTTTATCTTCAAATGTTCCATTACACATAAATTCAACCATTTGCCTATCTTTAGGTGTTAAGCCTTCATAAAATTGAGAAACAACTCTCCAAATTTCAAAACCATGATGTGGACAAAGATTAAGCAATTCTTTGTACCTATCCCAACACTGATAAAAATTTTCTCCTTGATTTTGAGTGAAAGTGATGATTTGCCTTTTGAAAGAATTTGTTCTGTGAGATGGAAAAAAATTTTTCAAAAATTGTTGTTGCAATTCATCCCAAGTTCGAATGGATTCCGATCTAAGATTTTGTAGCCAAGTTTTAGCTTTATCTTTTAAAGAAAATGGCAAAAGCTTAAGTCGAATGGTGTTCATGCTACAATTTAGATCATTATATGTGTTGCACACTTCTTCAAACTCTCGTAAATGCATGTATGGATTTTCAGAATCTAAGCCATGAAAATTGGGTAATATTTGGATAATACCAAGCTTAAAATTGAAATGAGATGCATCAGGGGGAAAAACTAGACATGAAGGTGCACTAGTACGTGTATGATTCATGTGATCTCTAAGTGTTCTTCGTCTATCATGATCATGTTGAGATTGAATTTCATCTTCATTTTCTTGGATGGGTTCTTCCGCCATGTTTTGTAAAAATAAAGGGTTATTTCGAATGAGTCGACCACTAAGTATACGTGACCAAATGCTCATGCAAATGCAAATGCAAAAGAATAAAAACATACAAAAGCAATAAAAATTCAAATAAAGAAAAATAAAATATAAACAAAATTAAATAGACTTGAAATTAAATTATACTTCCCCGGCAACAGCGCCAAAAACTTGTTGCGACTTTGATTGTTGCACTCCCAAGAGCAGGTTGTCCACAAGTAGTATAATTCGGTGAGCCCGAATATCGTATCCACAGGAAGCTAAGGTAATTACAAATCCACTACAATGTCTTTTTATTTATTTTTTCTTTTAGTTGTTTGAATCTTTAATTGGTAACTTTTAATTGTTCAAATTTTAATTTAAGTAGTTGAGATTAAAAGATCCACTATTGGTATTTTAATAAAGTTAACATTAACGAACATTATTGAAAACCACTTAATAAAATGGTTCCAATATATTAAATAATCATATTTATATTATGTTATATAGTATTATCTTATAAGTATATAATATATACCAAAACTTATAAATGTTGTCAAGTATTTATTGTGCTATATATATTTGTAAACACTAAATCAAGGTTCCCACTTTAAATGGTTGGTAAAACCAAACTAACATTTAAATGGTACCAAGAAATTAATATTATGATATATTTATATATAGTAAATCAAGGTTCCCACTTTAAATGGTTGGTAAAACCAAATAAACATTTAAATGGTTCCAAGAATTTAGTGTAACATATAGCAACAATAAATCAAAACTCCCACTTATAAGTAGGGTATAAAAATGCTTAAAGAAATAAATATAACATAAACAATAAATAATGATTAAATAATATAAAACATAGATTCTTACCTTTTAGTAACTTTATTATCATGCCAAGAGTTTCACCTTTTCATCTCAACTTTAGGAAGTTAGCTACTCATTCTTCAAAGTGTAAAACTTTGAATATGAAATTAACATGATAATTATATTTAAATGAAGAAATAAAAGAAAAATATAGAGATAAATATTATGAACTCAAAGATTTGTTCATAGAATGAGGGATATCTCAATTCATTACAATGCACCCCTATTTATAGCTAAATTTGGGGAGACAACCACAAATAAAATATTATTTTTACACATAAGTCTTCATTGGTGTTCTAAGATATTATATTATATTATACATCACTTTTAATAATCTTCTTCTCCAAATTTGCTTCTTCACATAAAAAGAAACATGTGGATAATTGAGTTGTCTAGTTGTGGTATTTTTTTCAAACCATTTGACCAAGTAATTTGAGAGATATGGTCAAAATACTAGAGCATGGTAAAACTGCCACTCCTTTGATAACTTTATTTGTTGCTTAATTTGATCCCAATTGTGAGAGGATTTTTATCTCATGCTTGCCACCAATATTGTAGATATTAATATCAACTTTCTACAGGTCCAAGAATCATCTTAATCCCATTTGCAACGCCAAGTTTATTCTTGTTTTATCGAACCTGTAAAAAATAGTAAAAACTTGTAATTACACAACAACTTATATTTTATACAATTTATTATAAAACATATAATATTTAAACATTTAATAAAACAAAAACTATATATTTATATTATAAACATTTAATTAATGTACAATTTTTATGTTTATCAAAATCCAACGAAAATTGCTCGAAAAATTTGAAGGGGAGTGGCTGTTGATGTTTTCACTATGAACCCTAGGTTTTTTTTTAAGAGAATAAAATGAAATCGGAAGAAAATGAAGTGTGTGTGTAGGCGTGAGTGAGTGTGTGAGATAGTGTGTGTGCGTGAGTTGTGTAGTTAAATTAGGGGAAATTATTGTTTAATTACACAATTAAGAATGCTAATTAAAATACTAATTGAAATATTAACCCACATTTAACTTTACTAACAAACCCCAAATTAAATTTTAAAGTAAAACTTGATAAAATTTAAAGGTTTTAAATTCCTAAGATCACTAATGAATAAGTTTGGATTTAAAATGCTAAAAAAACTAAATAAATCATTTAAAATGCCCCTTTCTAACTTAAAATAAAATACCGCATTTTAAAATTGTCAAAATCGTTGTCGGTTTCTATTCCTCGATCCCGCATCGAATGATCGCCTGAAACATGAAGCTCGAGAAACATTTTAACGTGCATCACATAAATATAAATAATTTAAAATAATGAAATTTCATAAATCATGCATCGCTAAACTCATTTGAAAACTAAATAAAAGATTTAACAATTTAATTAAATGCATGTGTTTTACGTATACTGAATTTGGGCTCTACAGTTCCTCCCCCACTTAAATAAATTTTGTCCTCAAAATTAAACTTACCAAACAGTTCCGGATAGCGAATTCTCATATATGCCTCGGCCTCCCAATTGGCCTCCTCCACTGCTTGATTTAGCCACCGGACTTTGACCAACTTAGTCACCTGGTTCCGAAGTCTCCGCTCATATCTGTCTAGGATTTGGACAGCTCTTCCCTCATATGACAGATCTGGAGCAAGCCGCAACGGCTCATAGCTCAAAACATGCGAAGGATTCGCTAAGTATTTCCTCAGCATCGAGACGTAGAACGCATTGTGTACACCGGCCAGATTCGGCGGTAGGGCTACATAATAAGCTAGTGTCCCAACTCTGTCAAGAATTTCGAACGGTTCAATAAATTTTGGACTAAGCTTGCCTCTATTCCCAAATCTCATAACACCCTTCATGGGTGCTATTTTCACGAAAAAGTGATCACCTACGGCAAACTCTAGATCTTTCCTCCTCTTGTCAGCATAACCCTTTTGACGAATCTGGGCGGTCTTCATCCTGTCTCAGATTTTGACCACCACATCTGCAGTCTGCTGAACAATATCTGGACCAAGTTCTGACCTCTCACCGACTTCATCCCAATGAATTGGCGACCTGCACTTCCTCCCATACAATGCCTTGTAGGGAGCCATACCTATAGATGATTTGAAACTGTTGTTGTAGGTAAACTCCACTAGAGGTAGCTTTGATTCCCAACTCCCACGAAAATCGATCACACAGGCTCGCAACAAGTCTTCTAAATCTGAATCACATGCTCAAACTGGCCATCTGTCTGAGGGTAGAAAGTCGTACTGAATAGCAACTTCGTCCCCATGGCTGCGTGCAAACTCTTCCAGAAGGACGATGTAAACCTTGGGTCCCTGTCGGACACAATAGAACTAGGATCCCGTGTAATCGAACTATCTCCCTGATATAGAGCTCTGCATACTGAGTCATGGAGAATGTCGTCTTCACTGGCAAGAAGTGTGATGACTTAGTAAGTCGATCCAGTATAACCAAGTGGCATTGGATCCTCTAACTGACCTCGGCAACCCAACAACGAAATCCATGGTGATATTCTCCCATTTCCACTCGGGAATAGGGAGGGGCTTAAGCATTCCTGCTGGCTTCTGTTGCTCTGCTTTCACTTGCTGGCAAGTGAGACATTAAGATACAAATCAGCGGATGTCCCTCTTCATACTTGGCCACCAATACAGGATCTGCAAATCATTGTACATCTTGGTACCTCCTGGATGGATAGAATACGGAGATGTGTGTGCCTCTGTCAGAATACCCACCCTCATCGAATCAACACTAGGCACCCACATCCTTCCTCTGTAATTCACAATAGCATCAGACACTGTGTAGAGTACACTGCCCTTGGCTTCATACTTCAGTCTACATTTCTGTAACTGCTCATCTGAAGGCTGACCTCTACGGATTTGGTCTAGTAATGAAGACTGGACTGTCAGATTAGACAGCTTAGGAGCCCTGCCCTTAGGATAAACCTCTAAACCAAACCTCTGAATCTCAGAACGAAGAGATCTCTGCACTGATAGCTGTGCTATGACTGTAAATATTTTGCTCAAAGCATCTGCCACGACATTTGCTTTCCCTGGATGGTAGCTAATTTCACAATCGTAGTCTTTCACTAATTCCAACCACCGTCTTTGTCTCATATTCAGCTATTTCTGCGTGAAGAAATACTTAAAACTCTTGTGATCAGAAAATATCTGGCGTTTCTTGCCGTACAAATAATGTCTCCATATCCTCAACGCAAAGACGACAACAGCTACCTCAAGATCATGAGTCAGATAATACTCCTCATGCACTTTCAACTGTGTGGAGGCATAAAATATAATCCAACCGTGCTGCATCAAAACTGCGCCTAAACCAAGCTTAGAAGCATCGGTGTATAGCACGAAATTGCCTTGCCCTAGTGGCATGGCTATTGTAACGCCCCAGATTCGACGACTGTACAGTCCATTACATTGAACAGTCTTGCAATCCCTCTCATTCCCGTGTGGGTTCGGTTCATTCATGTTCCCTTCACCTAGAAGCCTGCCAGGAGCCGCTCATTGTCCGTGCAACTGATGGCACCGGCGATCACCCCCCGCCCTCTTCGGCCCCGGGCCTACCAACTGCGAAGGCCCTCGAACTACTTGCTTGAAAATTTGCGGAAAAATAAAAATTTTCTTTTTAAAAGAACTCAAATGGCCTCATTCATAAAAATCACTGGTGAATCAAGTTCCATATTTCAAAGTATTGCAGCGGAAGAAAATTAAAGTTTTCCAAGAATCACAATTTAAAAATATCCATCAACTGATAAAAATTGTTTGCGGAGAAACGTAACAACTGCTGCACTGAGGTCCTCGGGTGCCACTACTGCCGACCTAAGCTGGCTCACTGGTCCCCGCCCTCGGCCCTGGCCTCATCAGTACCTACAACAATCAAGTCTAGTGAGCCTAAAGACTCAGCATGCATAAATCGCAGGTAACGAGTAAAAATCTGAATTTAAAATATGCATGGGATAAAATATCCTGTCCTGAGGCATACTGAAAATAATCTGTACTGAGCAATTATAATACGTGCATAACTGAACTGGAAATCACTGTAAAAATATTTGCTCCTTGGAGCCTGTACTGAAATAACTGATAAAATTTTCTGTTGAGATTATGTTTTACGCCTGTGGCCACTGCACTAAGCTGAACTGATCGGTAACTGGCTACCGGGGAGGCTGAAACTGATCTGAGCTGGCCGGTCACTGGCGACCGGGTGGTACCATACTGAACTGATCGGTCACTGGCGACCATATAAAATAACACTCCCACATAGTGAATGAACCACAAGCCATATCGCATAAATCTCAAAAATAATCATTTTCTGTTTAATGCACGTAAAATAATTAACTGGCGTAATGAAAATTCCTGTAATTTTACCAACTGGATTGGATTGGATCGTTCCCAGGCTCGCTGCAACCTAACTGTGCCATGAAAAATATGCAATAGCTTAAACATGACCAACTATGCAATTTACGTTCAAAAGATGCGACTATGACGCCTAATGACTTCGCATTTAATCATGACTCCGAGCCAACCTGAACCGACACTGAACTGACGTATAGTCATGATTAAAATACGCTGAAAAAATCATAAAATAATGTTCCTAAAATGATAGGGTCGAAATCTAGGTGGAATGGAGGCCAAAACACTAAACGCTCTTTCGAGAGTCAATTTGGCACATTGCACCGTAAATTCTCGTACGACCTCAAAAATGATCCAAATGACATACGGTCGAAAACATGACCTTCCTAACTCAATGAGGCACTGTCCAGTCCAAGGCCATGGGCTAAGAGCCAACCAAGAACTCAAATGACGCTTCTGAACAGCAGCATACTTGCTGTCAAAAAAATACAGCAGCTGCGCACTACAAGACTTGCATTGGTTTCGAGACTATCGGCCATTAGGGGAGTGAACCACCGACCAGAGACTCTTACCAACATCCCAAGGAATGATTTGAACCATGGCTAAGGGCCCTAGGCCAGCCACAATCCGCATCACACCATAACTCAACCGAAGGGTCCAACCGAGAGCAACGTGCATGCGTGTGTAGTGTTTATGCTATGATCGATGTCTTGCGTCGTTCCAGTGGCCATTTGATTGACCATGGCACGATCTAGACATCTAGGAGCATGATATGAACCGTGGCTAAGGGCCATAGGCCAACCAAGATCCATACCAAGCAACAAAAGAACGAAATCAAAAGCTGCACAAATGAAGAAGCCGAATGGGGAAAGGGGCTGTTTTCACGTTTTGATTAAAAACCGAGGCGCCATGGACCAAGCCACCAAAAGGGCAACTTAGTCACGACTTAGACATGCTCGGGAAGTGATCCAACCATGGCTATAGGCCCTTGGGGCAGCCAAGATCAGATCCTTCCTCCTTGACATCCAAACTGAATTTTCGAATCACATTTCTGCACTTATGGGGAACTTGCTGTCATTTCGGTTTTCCAGCAAGTATGGGGCTGGTTTGAATGGACCAACATGATCCTAATGCATCCTACTACATGTATACAAGCCGCCTTGGGAGCCTGGAGTCGATCCAATACCTGAAACTCACAAACCAAAAGAAATCGTGAAGCTTGCCATGAAGAGCCGAAATTCTGCATGTGTGTTCCAAAATATTTTGACATGTATCTCGGTTTTTGCTTGCTAAAACATGATCCTGTACTGAAAAATAAATGATAATATGACTTGATTGAGGTTTGAAAGAAATCTAGACATGCCTGGTTTCGTTTCGAAAGAAAACGAACGAAACAACGACGACGCGGCACGGAGGAGGTGGAGCGCTTCTTGTCTACCTTTCTTGGACTCGATTTTCTTGCCTTCCCTCTAGCTAAGACTCACGATTTTTCTACACTGAAAATGGATCTGAATGGTGCTGCATTCGGTGGTGAGGGAGGGAGAAAATGGTTGGGGAGTGAGATAAGATGGGTGCAAAATATAAGGAAGGATCAAGACCAAGTCCACTCCCTTTTGAATTTGAATTTTGAATTATGGTTTGATATCAAATGAGTTGGTGGATGCTTCTAGGAGGTGGTGGCCGAAATTTATCTTGATTCTAGGCTAGGATATGTCCATTTATTTAATTAAATTGTGCTCCCAAAAATCCTAGAATTATCCTACTAATTACATGCAAAGAATTGGTCAAAGTTGATGAGTTGGAAAATGAATCTTCTAGCACTAAGGGTGGCCGAAAAATGCATGATAAAATAAAGGGAAATGTTGATTATCTAGTCAACTAATAATCCTTGAAAGCCTTACTAATCCTTTAAATAATTTAGTGAGCTAATCCCTTAATTAAATAACTTAAATGAGTTCATTTCTTAATCACCTCAAATAATTAAATTTAATCCTCAAACCTCCCTTTCTAACTTAAATGAACTTACTTGCTAGCTAAATTAACTTCTGGAAATATTTCTCGAATCTTAAATTCTATCTCAAAACTCCAACTCCGGTCCGGCCTCACTGAAATAACTGAAATGCTAAAAATCAAACTACTGAACTGAAATAATGAATAATTAACTTCAAATAAATGCATTTAAAATAATCATGTAATGAAGTCAATTAAATTTAAAAATCTAGAATTATGCATGGCTTATACGTAGACTGATTTACGGGTTCTACAATCCTTCCCCCCTTAAATGAAATTCGTCCTCGAAATTAGAACTCACCGAATAACTCCGGGGTATCGATCTCTCATCTCCGGCTCAGACTCCCACGTAGCTTCCTCCTCAGAATGGTTGAGCCATTTGACTTTGACTCGCTTAACAAGCTTGTTCCGAAGTTTCTTCTCCTGTCTGTCTAGGATCTGCACGGGTCTCTCCTCATAAGATAAGTTCGGAGTAAGCTGCAACGGCTCGAAATTCAGCACATGCGAAGGATTTGCCATATACTTCCTCAGCATGGAGACGTGAAAGACATTGTGTACTCCGGCCAGATTTGGCGGAAGAGCCACACGATACGCTAGCGTCCCAACTCTGTCGAGGATCTCAAACGGTCCAATGAATCTCAGACTGAGCTTCCCTTTCTTGCCAAATCTCATGACACCCTTCATAGGTGCCACTTTCACGAAGACATGATCGCCCACTGCAAACTCTAACTCTCTCCTCCGCTGATCGGCATAACTCTTCTGTCGGCTCTGAGCAGTCCTCATTCTATCACGGATCTTGACTACTACATCTGCTGCCTGCTGAACAATCTCTGGACCCAACTCTGCTCTCTCTCCTACTTCATCCCAATGAACAGGAGATCTACACTTGCGACCATACAGCGCTTCATACGGAGCCATACCTATGGACGACTGGAAACTGTTGTTATAGGTGAACTCTACCAATGGTAAGTTCGACTCCCAACTCCCAGAGAAATCAATGACGCAAGCACGGAGAAGATCCTCTAAGATCTGAATAACTCGCTCCGACTGTCCATCTGTCTGCGGATGGAAAGCTGTGCTAAACAGCAACTTCGTACCCAAAGTCGAATGCAAACTCTTCCAAAACGAGGAAGTGAATCTGGGATCTCTGTCGGATACGATAGAAACTGGAATACCGTGGAGTCGGACTATCTCTCGGATATACAGCTCTGCATACTGAACCATGGTGAAAGTCGTCTTAATAGGCAAGAAGTGCGCTGATTTGGTAAGACGATCTACAATCACCCAGATAGCATTCGATCCTCTGGCTGACCTCGGCAATCCGGTCACAAAGTCCATGGTAATGTTCTCCCACTTCCACTCGGGAATAGGAAGAGGCTTGAGCAAACCTGCTGGTCTCTGATGCTCGGCCTTCACTAACTGGCAAGTCAGGCACTCGGATACAAAACGCCTGATGTCCTTCTTCATCCCTGGCCACCAATACAATAGCTGCAGATCTTTGTACATCTTCGTACTCCCAGGGTGAATGGAGTACAGGGACGTATGGGCCTCTGATAAGATGTCTGCTCGGATAGAATCACTGCTAGGAACCCATATCCTATCTCGGTATCTCACAATACCGTCACTGACTGAATACAAAACACTGCCCTTGGCTTCATCTCTCTTCTTCCACTGTGCCAACTGCTCATCTGCTGCCTGACCGCTGCGAATACGGTCAATAAGAGAGGACTGGATAGTCAAGGTAGATAAACGAGGAACTCTACCTCGAGGATAAGTCTCAAGATCAAACCTCTGCATCTCAATTTGAAGAGGTTTCTGCATCGTCAAATGAGCCATCACTGCGACTTTCCTGCTCAAAGCATCCGACTCTACATTAGCTTTACCCGGGTGGTAGCCAATGTCACAATCGTAGTCTTTCACAAGCTCCAACCAACGCCTCTGACGCATGTTCAGCTCCTTCTGCGTAAAGAAATACTTGAGGCTCTTGTGGTCGGTAAAGATCTGACACTTCTCCCCATACAGATAGTGCCTCCAAATCTTCAAAGCAAAAACTACGGCCGCTAACTCCAGATCATGGGTGGGGTAGTTCTTCTCGTGGATTTTCAGCTGTCGAGAAGCATACGCTATCACTCTCCCATGCTGCATCAAAACTGCACCTAAACCAAGCTTCGAAGCATCGGTATAAAGGACAAACTCACCAGATCCTGACGGTACAGCCAAAACGGGTGCTGAGATAAGAGCTTGCTTCAAAGTATCGAAGCTCTTCTGACACTCCTCGCTCCACACAAACTTCACATTTTTCTTTGTCAGTGCTGTGAGTGGAACGGCAATGGATGAGAATCCCTGAATGAACTTCCTGTAATATCCTGCTAGCCCAAGAAAACTGCGGATCTCTGATGCATTCTGAGGCACAACCCAATCTCTAACTGCTACAACTTTCGCCGGGTCTACCTCAATGCCACTGCTAGAAACAATGTGGCCCAAGAACGCCACCTTCTCTAACCAGAATTCGCACTTACTGAACTTTGCGAATAGTTTATGTTTCTGCAATGTCTGCAACACTGTGGTCAGATGCCTGCTGTGCTCCTCCCGATTCTTGGAGTAGACGAGAATGTCATCTATGAACACTATCACAAACTGGTCGAGGTACGGCTGAAATACGCGATTCATTAGATCCATGAAGATCGCTGGCGCATTCGTCAGACCGAACGGCATCACTAGGAACTCGTAGTGACCATAACGAGTCCTGAAAGCTGTCTTCGAGACATCAGCATCTCTCACCCTCAATTGGTGATAACCGGAACGCAAATCTATCTTGGAGAAAATCGAAGCTCCCTGCAACTGGTCAAACAGATCCTCAATCCTCGGCAGTGGGTATTTATTCTTCACTGTAACCCTGTTCAACTCCCGGTAGTCAATGCAAAGCCTCATCGAGCCATCCTTCTTTTTCACGAATAAGACTGGCGCGCCCCATGGAGAAAAGCTCGGGCGAATGAACTCCTTGTCGAGAAGTTCCTGGATCTGCTTCTTAAGCTCTGCCATCTCTGTCGGTGCTAGTCGGTACGGCGCTTTGGATATCGGAGCCGTACCTGGCATAAGCTCAATGGAAAACTCCACCTCTCTCTCTGGTGGCATACCAGAGACGTCTTCGGGAAAAACGTCTAAGAAATCTCTAACTATCGGAACATCTGAGGCTGACTGGCTGGGTTCCTCGGGGATAGATAAAAAGGTTGCTAGAAATGCCCGACACCCTCTATGCATGAGCTTCCTAGCCTGAACATAAGGAATAATGCGCGGTAAAGGAAAGTACCTGTCCGGCTCAAATAAAAACTGCTCCATTCCAGGCGGTCGGACAAGAACGGATCTCCGCTGGAAGTCTATCAACACTCTGTTCCTCAATAGCCAGTCCATCCCTAGGATGATGTCAAATTCCGGCATCGGTAACACGATCAGATCCGCATAAACAAGATTACCGTGCAGCTCAAGGTCTATATCTCGGATAACATTGGTAGCTGCCATCTCCTCTCCTGACGGCAACACTACTGAAAAGGCTGTATCTAGCCCAATGGTCTGGATCTTGAGAAAGTTTGCAAAGATCTCCGAAATAAACGAGTGAGTGGCCCCTGAATCTATCAATGCCTTGGTAGCGGAACCAGATATAAAAATTCTCCCTGAAAGAGCGGAGCTCTAAGTTGAATCCCACTACAAGATCTAAACTTATAGACATGCAAAGGTCAAGGTTCCTCTAGCTTAATTTCCCCGAAATAAATCTGAGTAGAGCATGCAATCCTATAACAGTTCTAAGTTCAAAATCTAAATCCCGATTCCCAAAATGCTGAAATTCGAAGAATAACTTAAAGTTTAAAGGTACCTGTCAACAACATAGTCTCCGGGTTGGTTTCCGCGGCATGGAGAGCAAAAACTCTGCCTTGGGTAGGCAGATTCCTCTGAGGACACTGCAGCAACATGTGGTCTGGACTGCCACACTTAAAACACTTTCCTGAGCCAGCCATACATGCTCCAGGATGGCGACGTGAGCACCTGGGACAGACTGGGTGCTCCTGAGTCCTCGGGGCTGGGCGTCCCCGCTGCTGCTGCTGCTGCTGGCCTCGGTTCCTGGGCGGTCCATGAAAAGGCCTCTTATTCTGCTGCTGATGCTGATGAGGAGGAGGGCGGTGCGGTGCCTGGACTGGGCGCTTGCCCTGGCGATCCCTCTCGATATCCCGCAGATCCTGCTCTGCGGCTAAGGCCTTGGAGACGGCAATCTCATAAGTAGCAGGGTCAGATACCCTAACATCCCGGCGCAAGATCGGCCGTAAACCCACCAGGAAGTGCATCAGCTTGGCTCTGGCATCATTCGCTATCAGGGGCACAAAGTGACAGCCCCTCTCGAACTTACGGATAAACTCCGTAACCGACATATCCCCCTGTCTCAGACTCATGAACTCGGTGGTCAGCCTGGTGCGAACCTCCTCAGCAAAATACTTGGAGTAGAAAACCTCCGTAAAGCGGGTCCAAGAAAGTGTAGCCAAGGTCAGGGCTACCGAAGCTCCTTCCCACCATAAGCGGGCGTCTCCAGTGAACAGGTAGGTGGCACATCGGACTCGGTCTGCATCTCCCAGCTCCATAAAATCGAAGATAACCTCGAGGGATTTGATCCATCCCTCGGCAACCATGGGGTCAGATGCCCCAGAGAATTCCTTCGTGCGCATCTTCATGAATCGCTCATACACAGCCTCGGGCCCTGTCGGCCTGGCTGCGGCTGCGGCTACGGCTGCGGCATTGCCCCCCGCAAACTGTGCGAAGAACTGTGCCATCCCAGCTAACATCTGGGCACTCATGTCCGGTGGGGGCGGTGGAGGAGGTGGTAGGTCTCCCTCCTGTCTACGCTCCTCCCTTTCTTCTCGGCGAGGCTCCTCCTCTCTGTTGCGCTCTAAAATGCGTCTAGGGGGCATACTGTTCCAACATAACCCATACGTAACTAACATGCATAATTCCATAATTTATTTTAAATGAACGCTGAAGTACTGAAAAATCTGGAAGCATGCTGACAAAATAATTCATGCTATAACTGAAATGCTGAACAAAATGCTGAACTGAAAAAAACTTACAGACCAAAGGCGTGGCTTCGTGAGCTTCTCGCGGTCAGTAGTAGTGAAACCCTATACAGAACCTGGCTCTGATAGCTATCACTGGCGTTAAAATAAGAGCTTGCTTCAAAGTATCGATGCTCTTCTGACATTCTCCACTCCATATGAATTTAGCATTCTTCTTAGTCAATGAAGTGAGTGGCACTGCAATCCAAGAAAATCCCTAAATAAATTTCATGTAGTAGCCTGTTAAGCCTATGAAACTGTGGACTTTTGAAGCATTATTCGGCTCAACCCATTCCTTAACTGCTGCTACCTTAGATGGATCTACCTCAATGCCACTGCTGGAAATTATATGACCCAAAAATGCTACTTTCTCCAACCAGAATTCACACTTACTAAATTTTGCAAACAACTTGCGACTCCGCAAGACTTGCAAAACTATACTCAAATGCTGACTGTGCTCCCAATGGCTCTTCGAGTAGATAAGAATGTCGTCAATGAACACTATGATGAACTGATCTAGGTAGGGCTGAAATACTCGATTCATGAGGTCCATAAAAATTTCTGGAGCATTCGTCAGTCCAAACGGCATCGCTAAGAAATTGTAATGCCTATATCTTGTTCTGAAGGCTGTCTTGTAAACATCTGCATCTTTTACTTTCAACTGATGATACCCAGATCGTAGATCTATCTTAGAGAACACTGTAACTCCCTGCAACTGATCAAATAAGTCCTCGATCCTTGGTAGTGGGTATTTATTCTTGATCGTTACCTTGTTCAGTTCTCGATAATCGATACACAACCTCATGCTCCCATCTTTCTTCTTTACAAAGAGCACTGTGCGCCCCAAGGTCAGAAACTTTGGCGAATAAATTCCTTGTCAAGAAGCTCTTGAATCTGTTGTTTGAGCTCTAACATCTCAGCTAGAGCTAAACGATTTGATGCCTTAGAGATTTGCACAGTGCCCGGCATAAGGTCGATGGCAAACTCCACCTCTCTCTCTAGTGGAAGGCCTGTGACGTCGTCAGGAAAATATCAGGAAAATCTTTTATTACTGGTACCTCGGACAATGACGGAGTTGGTACGTCAGGTGCGGAAATAATGCTGGCCAAGAAAGCCTGACATCCCTTATGGATATGTCTCTGTGCCTGCATGTAAGAGATCATGCGAGGGAAACTCCTCCATCTATCTGCTCAAAGAGAAACTGCTCCATGCCCAACAGTCTTACTAACAATGACCTTTTCTGAAAGTCAATAAGAACTCTGTTCTTCGTCAGCCAGTCCATTTTTAAGATGATATCAAATTCTGGCATCGCCAACAAAATCAGATCGGCATACTCTAGGTGGCCCTGCAGTTCCAGATCAATGTCTCTGACAACGCTAGTAGCTGATAACTCTTTCCCTGATGGGATTGTCACTGAACAGCTCACGTCAAGTACAATAGACTTGACGTCCAGATGATTAGTGAATGTCTCCTAAATAAAATATTGAGTGGCCCTAGAATCTATCAAGGCATTCATGGCTACCCTCTTCATGAAAATATTTCCTGAGAGATGTTAGCACAACACACGAAACTTATATCCCAAAATTCTAATCTTAACCTCATGCACATTAGAAAATCTCTACACAAAATCACCAAAAAAACTAACAAGCGCACTAATAATCCCAATTAATATTTGAAACATGCATAGCAAAGATAATACGGTGCTGAATTAAATAAGTTACCGGTCAATAGGGTCGTGTCTGGGTTTGTTTCTTTGCCTACGTGGCAAACACTCTCCTCTGAGTTGGCTGCCTCCACTGTGGGCAATCCTTCAGCATATGATCGCTGGCTCCACATTTGAATCATTTACTCGAACCCCATAAACACTGTCCCGGATGCTGGCGGTGGCAATTCGGGCACACCGGGTGCTCACTTGGCCTTTGAGGAGCCTTCTGCTGAGGAATAGGACCCTTACCTTTCGGCAGTCCCTGAAATGGCCTCTTCCCCAGCTGTCCCTGAAAAGGCCTCTTAAACTGAGGTCACTGTTGCTACTGTTGAGGTGCCTGATAGGGCCTCTTGCCCTGCCTATCACTCTCGATGTCCCTTTGGTCCTGTTCTGCCGCCAAGGCTCTAGATACGGCCATGACATAAGTAGTAGGACCAGAAACTCTCACATTACGGTGCAAGATTGGCCGCAATTCATCCATAAAATGCCTCAACTTCTCCCGGGCATCATTCGCAATTAGGGGCACAAAGTGACACCCCCTCTAAAACTTCCTGACAAATTTCTGCAACGCTACTGTCTCCTTGTCGCAACGCCATGAACTCCCTGGTCAGTCTGGATCATACTTCATCAATGAAGTACTTTGAGTAGAAGACCTCCTTAAAGCCATCCCAAGTCAGTGTTTGCAGGTTCACTGACACAGATGCGCTTTCCCACCACAGTCTGCCGTCTCCTGATGTTTCTTAACGAAGGATTACTTCGAGTTTTTTCCGCTTGGTTTGTAACTAAACTCGATTTAATTCATCGGTGTATACAGTCTTAGAACACGAGCTATTGTAGCTCATTGATTTACTGTGTTCAAGGCACCTCAAGGTGCCCAACACACGGTCCTTCAACTGATATCAGAGCGAGTTGTTATAAGAAGAACATTTGAAAACTGATGTTTTAAAATGCGTTTTAAAATATTATTTAAAATGTATTTCAAAATCCTCTTAAAATTTTTTTATGGATTGACCGTGGGAAGAGAGAAGGTCTTGGCTCTGCAACTAACATTGTAGCCACTTCTCTCGACTCCTTAATTTTGTTGTTTTAGCAACTTGCAAGGTGTTGAGTCCAAGCTGACAGCAGATTAGCTAAACTGATCAGCAGACAAGATTTCAGTTGCAGTCTACCAGTTCAACTGATCAATAGACAAAACCCAACTACAAGCTGAAACTGATAGCGCCTAGGTGCTAGGCACTAGCGCCGCGGCGCTAGACTTGTGCTACAGCACTCCCTGGTGAGCACTGCGGCACTAACTCTGTGTAAACTCGACCCCAAAGAACAAAATTTGATGCAAAAACTATTCCAAACCCAATCGACTCGAACCAACACTTCAAGACTCATCCTAGTTCACTATGACAATGATTCAACTCACACAAACGCCCTGAAACAACGAAGCACGACATGCAATGCAACACAACTCATGAATACGACATTTTGACACCGAAGCTTTTCCTACGACTTCTAATGCAACCAAGTGTCTATCGATACGAAACAAAGCACAAAAAAAAAAAACGAACCCACATCATACTTAATATACCTAAATGCAGCAGCGATCACCCAACGGTACCCAACGAAGCCTGCAACAATAAACTTCACGAACACGTCTAAAACGAATTTTTCATAATATCGCAGTTTGAGCAGTCTCACAAAAACGATCATGACTCACTCGTTTCTTAAAAATTGCTAATTTGCTGTCAAATCGAAGGTATCGAAAAGTAATACGTTTTATATGTTGAAAACCTTTCCAGAAAATCAACTTATTTTTCACAAAAATCGAAATGACAGCAGACACGTTTTCAGAACTAAAATTTTTTTATACAAAAATCATTTCAAACATTTTTGCTCAAACTATTCACAACATACATGGATTTTTACGCATAATAAACATCAAAACAAATAATATAACGATATCGATGAAGAAACAATAGATTATACATGCCTTTGATCTTTAAATATTCTTAAACGGCGATACCGAAGCGGGGGAGGTGCGAGGGTTGATCCGGGACGAACGTGGCACGATTTTCTTGAAGAAAAGTGGATGAGAATTGCTGGAAAATTGGAGAGGGAGGGGCGGCTGCTGCTACACTTAGAACCATAGGTTTTTTTCAAGAAAAAAATGAAATGAGAAGGTGATGAAATGAGTGTGTGTGTGTGTGTAAACGTGAGTGAGTGTGTAAGAAGTGTGTGTGTGTGTGTGTGCGTGAGTTTAAACAATAATTAAGGGTATAAAATTGCTTAATAACACAATTAAGATGCTAATTAAAATGCTAAAAAAATGCTAACCCCTACTAACTATTCTAAAATCTCTTAATTTAAAATAAAATATACAAGTGACAACTCTTTAAAAGTTTAAAATCATAAAATCACCTAATAATTAAATTTGGCTTTTAAAATGGTACAAACTCAATAATTAATTTAAAATTCCCCAATCCTAACTTAAAATAAATTACCACATTTTAAAATTACCAAAATCGTCGTCGGTCTCCTTTCCTTGATCTCGCTTCGAATAATCGTCTGAAACATGAAACTCAAGAAAATATTTTTAACGTGAATCACATAAACATAAATAATTTAAAAATAATTTAAATTAATAAATCATGCATCTCTGAAATCAATTTAAATTTTAACTAAATAATTTAACAGTTAAATAAATGCATAGGTTTTACGCGTAATGATTTTGGGCTCTACAATTCCTCCCCCACTTAAATAAATTTCGTCATCGAAATTAAGTGTCACGCCCCGAGTCCGAAGCATCGGTGACATCCGGCATTGTTTAACAATTAAATTGAAAACAATAAAGCCTCGTATCAAATCAAACCAGTCTTTTTCATAAATAAAGTATTGTCTTACAATGACAATGGAATAAAATACATCAGAGTTTCAAATAGCGGAAACGAAAGAAAAGTAAAATCTTGAGTTCTGATCTTGATCTCCGGTTCACCAACCCCAGAAAGCATCTTGCTCTTCCTCATCCAATTGCAGCTCATTTTTATCTGAAATTTGTAAGGGGTGAGTGTTTTGGGAAACACTCAGCAAGTAGAGGTCGATCGATTCCAAAGATACATATAGAACTTAGTTTTCTTAAAACGTCCTTTTAACAGACTTTCAAAACTTAATATTCTTAGCTTAACAGGACAGAGACAAATCGAATAAATGATAGAATTCATCAGATAATTCAGAACAATTCAGAAACAGATCAATTCAGAACTAGAACATATCAGAACAGACAGAACACTGTTACTCATCTCATTTCCATGGTCAAATTGTCCCCAATATGTTAGTCCTCTAAGGGGTGAGGCCAGAACATGGTTTTATACCCACCAATAAGGGCCAGAACAGAACATGGTTTTATACCCACCAATAGGGGCCAGGACAGAATCACAATTCTCGTTCCATTTCAAATTCGAATCGTAACAGTGCAACACAGATTCAGAAGTAACAGACAGAACGTATCAGAGTTTCAGACGGATTCAGCGGAACCAAAGAATTTCGAAGCATAGTAAAGAACACATAATCGATCGAAATTTTAAACGGACATACTTCTTATTTTCGAAAATGGAGACACACATACATGCATGTCATGATATACATATTCAAGTTTAAAAATACAAACGAATATATAACAAAAGCCCACTTACTGAATTTGCAGATTTTTGGTACGAATTTCCTCTCGAAAATTATTTCGACGTAAACTTTTTGAAGATTACGTCTTCAAAGCCAGCAGCACTTTGACGTAGTATTGTAGCACTTGAACCGCACGAACAAAGCTTCCTCCTTGTTGAATTGGCCGAGAACTCTTGTGGTGGGGGAGAGCCGAAATTTGAGTGCTTTTGTGGTATACTTTTCCATCAGCCCTCATGCTCTATTTATAGGTGAATTTGTGACCTTCCTCCTCCCCAAGATTCACGCCAACTTGGGCTCCAAGAAAGGATTTATTGTGCTCATAATGTAGGTACAAAGTTTCATGCATGAAAATCCAAAATCCCATGCATTCTTCAAGTTCTAGATTAGTCATGAATGTGACTCAAAATCTCATGCACTCCTTAAATGTCATCTTGATTTTCTAAAGGGTCATTTCCTACATCATCAATATGTCCTAACTCTTAGCTCCTCCCGCAGCTCCTTCATGGGTTAATGCGAAGGTCATTTCTTGCACATTTAATTTGTCCAAACTCTTGGCTCAACTTATAACTTGCTTTTTGGTCTTGTTAGGACAAGCTTGGTTGAGCTGCTTTGAGCTGAAAGATAGAGTCCTTGAGCTGGGGTTTTACTCCTCTCAGTTACAATACTTCGATGGATGTGGTTACTTGCATCTCGGCTTCCGGTTGAGCTCATTCCCGAGCTTTGAAGTTTCTTCCACGAGTTACTAGCTGAAAATCTAAGTTCATATTTAAGTTTTATAATTAGAATGAAAGTATTTTGATCTTAGATTAAGCTAAGTTTTAAGCTCGTATATTTCTTACCTTATTTACTTGGGATCGTAAAATCTCGGGTTCTCACATCCCTCCCTCCTTATTAAAAGTTTCGTCCCCGAAACTTGCATTAGCTTGATCATTCAAATAGGTGAGGGTATTGTGACCGCATCTTCTCCTCGAGTTCCCAAGTTTCCTCTCTTTCAGTATGATTTGACCTCTGTACCTTGACATAAGGTATTGTCCTGTGCCTCAATACTTGATCTTTTGTGTCCACTATTCGAATAGGGACTTCTTCATATTTGAGTTCTTCGTTGAGGTTTCCTTCAAGCATTAGTGGTGCAACTTTGAGTACATGACTCGGGTCTGGGACATACTTCCTCAGTTGTGAGATGTGGAAAATGTTATGTATCCTGGTCATGTCTGGTGGTAACGCTAATCGGTAGGCTAAGGTTCCTACCTTTTCCAGTATTTTGAACGGTCCCACGTATCTCGGATTCAACTTTCCGGATTTACTGAATCGAACTACTCCTTTCATAGGGGAGACCTTGACGTAATCTTTCTCACCAATCTCTAATTCTAACGGTCTTCTTTTTAGATCGGCCCAGCTCTTCTGTCTATCATGGGATGCCTTGAGTCTCTCCTTGATTATGACTACTTTATCAACTGTTAGCTGAATAAGTTCTGGTCCAACAACAACTTTTTCTCCGACCTCATCCCAATATAGAGGCGACCTACACTTCCTTCCATACAATGCCTCATACGGAGCCATCTCGATGCTACTGTTATAGCTGTTGTTATAGGCAAATTCGATCAAGGGTAACTGTTCACTCCAATTTCCAGAAAAATCCAGTGCACATGCCCTCAGCATATCTTCAAGAGTTTGAATTGTCCTTTCAGTTTGGCCATCAATCTGGGGATGATATGCCGTGCTGAGAGTGACATTGGTTCCCATAGCCTTTTGGAAACTTTTCCAAAATCTTGATACAAATCTTGGATCTCTGTCAGACAGAATACTCGCTGGAACTCCATGTAGCCTTACTATGTTTTCCACATAAAAAATGGCTAATTTATCCAAATTATAATTCATTCGTACTGGCAAGAAATGGGCGGACTTGGTCAATCTGTCAATGATCACCCAGATCCCATCGTGACCCTGTCTTGATCGTGGTAGTCCTACCACGAAATCCATGGAGATGTTATCCCACTTCCATTCTGGTATCTCCAATGGCTGTAAAAGTCCTCCAGGCCCCTGATGTTCCGCCTTGACTTGTTGACAGACTAAACACTTAGCAGCAAAGATAGCTACATCTTTCTTCATACCGTTCCACCAGTAATTATTTTTCAAATTCCGGTACATCTTGGTGCTTCCTGGATGTACTGAAAATCTCGATTTATGTGCCTCGGCCATCACTTTTTCTCGAATTCCATCGACGTTTGGCACATACAATCGTCCTTTCATCCAGAGTATTCCACTTCCATCAATTTGAAATTCTGGAGCTTTTCCTTCTTGGATTTGTTCTTTAATTTTAAGGATTGAAGTGTCTTGACTCTGCTTCAATTTGATGGTCTCTCGAAGATTTGGTTTCACTGATAGGGAATTTAAGTTCACCTTCCCAGGGTTCCTTCGACTCAACGCATCTGCCACCTTATTTGCCTTACCCGGATGGTAATTAATTGACAAATCATAGTCCTTGAGAAGTTCTATCCACCTTCTTTGGCTCATATTTAATTCCTTTTGAGTGAAAATATATTTGAGGCTCTGGTGATCGGTAAACACTTCGCATTTTACTCCATAAAGATAGTGCCTCCAGATTTTAAGCGCAAATACTACTGCGGCTAACTCCAAGTCATGAGTGGGGTAATTCTGCTCATATGGTTTCAATTGCCGTGAGGCATAAGCGATTACCTGACCCTCTTGCATAAGCACACACCCCAATCCTTCCTTTGATGCGTCGCTATATACAGTGAAATTCTTACCTTCCTCGGGAAGAATGAGTACTGGTGTGGATGCGAGTTTTGTCTTTAGGGTTTCGAAACTCTTTTCACAAGCTTCATTCCAAATAAATTTCGAATTTTTCTGAGTAAGTTTGGTGAGTAGGAATGGCTATTGAAGAAAATCCTTCCACAAATTTTCTATAGCAGCCTGCTAATCCCAGAAAACTTCTTACTTCAGTCATTATCTTTGGTTGTGGCCAATCCTTGATTGCCTCTACCTTCTTAGGATCTACTGATACTCCTAATTCAGAAATTATATGCCCTAAGAATGCCACACTTTTTAACTAAAATTCGCATTTCTTGAATTTGGCGTATAGTTCCTTTTCTCGAAGTGTCCGCAAAGTGAGACGCAGATGCTCTTTGTGTTCTTCTTCACTTCGTGAGTACACAAGGATATCATCTATAAAAACAACCACAAACTTGTCGAGATATGGTTTGAATACCTGATTCATCAGGTCCATGAATGCTACAGGAGCATTTGTTAGGCCAAAAGGCATTACCGTGGATCGTAATGTCCATATCTTGTCCTAAAAGCAGTTTTAGGGATGTCTTCTGCTTTGAACTTCAACTGATGGTAACCAGATCTCAGATCTAGTTTTGAGAAGACATTGGCTCCCTTTAACTGATCGAAAAGTTCATCTATTCTTGGGAGTGGGTACTTATTCTTTACGGTGATCTTGTTCAACTCCAGATAGTCAATACATAGCCTCATGCTTCCGTCTTTTTTCTTTACAAAAAGCACTGGGGCTCCCCATGGGGATGCACTGGGGTGAATCTGCTTCTTGTCTAATAATTCCTGCAGTTGCTCCTTTAGCTCCTTTAATTCAGCTGGAGCCATTCGGTATGGTGCCTTTGATATTGGTGCAGCACCAGGGACCAAATTGATTTCAAATTCTACTTCCCTATCTGGTATCTCTCCCGGTAGTTCCTCGGGGAAAATGTCTGGAAATTCTTGAACAATCGGAATATCCTCCAACCTTGGGACTTCTTCTTCTTTGATTTCATTGATCACCGCCAGATAAATTTCTTCTCCTCCTCTTATGGCTTTCCAGGCTTGTGAGGCAGATAACAGAGATTTTCTTTCTTTTGATTTTCCATGGAATAAAATCTCTTCTTTATGAGGAGTCTGGAGTCTAACATTTTTCTTTTGGCAGTCCACAATGGCATGGTATTTAGCTAACCAGTCCATTCCAAGAATGATGTCAAACTCAACCATATTGAGTTGAATCAATTCTGCTTCAAAAATTTGTTTGCCGATACAAATTTTACAGTTTCGATACACTTTTTGGGTCTCAATTATTTTACTTGCCGGTGTTGCTACTCTTAATGGTTCACTAAGAGTATCATGTTCGAGTTTAAGCTTCTTAGCAAACCTTCTAGACACGAATGAGTGTGTAGTACCACAATCAAATAAGGTATAAGCAGGCATTTCATTGAGTAAGATAGTACCTGCCACCACTTCATTGGTATCATCAGCTTCCTCTTGGATGATTACATATACCCGTGCATTGGTCTTGTTTTCATTTTTCTTGTTGGACCCCGTCCCTTTGTCCTTGTGGTCAGGACAATCTTTAATTCTATGACCCACCCTTCCGCACTTAAAACAAGCGCCCGTCTTCCGGTAACATTCTCCAACATGTTTCTGTTGACATGTATCACACCACTTTCCTTCGGTGTTACCAGCACTGCCAGAATTTCCCTTGAAAGACCCACCTGAATAATTTGGTTTCTTAAAATTGGGACCGTTCTGAGTAGATTGACTGCTCATCGGTCTTTTGTTCTTGTTTTCATCCTCGCGTCGCTTGATATCAGTTTCTGCGCTCATTGCAGCGCCCATCAGATCCGCAAAATTGTTTTGCTTGAATACTGCCAATGCCGACTGAATTCGACTGTTGAGTCCCTTTTTGAAACGATGCATTTTTAACGTCTCACCCGACATGATCGTTCGGGACATAGGTTCCTAGATTGTTGAACCGGGAAGTGTATTCCATTACTGACATGTCCGGAGTCTGTTTGAAATTTTCGAACTCACTCAACTTCTGTAGTCGAAACTCAGCTGGATAATATTGTTTCAAAAATTCTCTCTTAAAAATCTGCCACGTGATTTCTTCCACTTCTTCCAAGGATGGCGACACAGTTTCCCACCATTTCCTAACTCGGTCTTCCAAAAACGGTGTTACAACCTCCACTCTCAGTTCTTCAGGTATCTCCAGTAAATGTAGTTGTGTTTCGATGTTCTTGAGCCAGTTGTGGCTGGCCTCTGAAGTTGGAACTCGATTCCTTCTGAGAGATTCGTAATAGTACTTAATCCCACGCGGTTGCGGTTCAGGTGGTGGTTGGATGGCGTTAGCCAATGGGTTCACGAATCCTTGCAACGTCGCAGCTACGATAGTGGCTATTGCCATCATATCCTCTTGACTGAGATTCACTCTTGGTGGTGGTGGTGGTGGTGGGTTTTCATCTTGGTTGGCGCCACGAGGGTTACGGTTGTTTCGGGGTGGTCTACCTGCCATTTCCTATAAACAGGTATTTTATTAATTTGTTTGCCACAATATTTAATCAAAGAAATAATTTCATTAAATTGTAAAATTTTTCATACAACCAAATATTTTTCAAAATGATTAATCAAATATTTATAGATACAATCGAAGCCTATTCTAGAACTTTCTCTCCTTACTCGTCTATTACTTCTCTGTCTCCTACTGCCTCGTTAATTTCTTCCTCCACAGGGTTCTCTTCCAGTTGTTCTATGAGTTCTTCCATATTGACCATCTCATTTTGCAGGTGCTCAATGTAATTCTGCAGTTGTGTGTTGTAATGATCGAGGTTGTTTACTTGATCCTGTAGTTCTTGTATTGTTGATTGGCTCACATTTTCATCGATTTCTTGCTCTTCAATCCGCTCCTGAAGACGACGTTGGGTTTTGAGAAGACTATTTTCCCGAATTTCGAGCGTAAAAATCCTATCTTGCACTTTCTTCAACTCCTGCTTGGTGATCTCGTGCTGACGCTCTGACTCTAGATGATAAGCCGCGTAACGTCTAACGTCTTCTCGTAGTTTCTTCTCTTCCACTCTGGCCTCACGAAGATCCTCCATCATGCACACGTTATTTCCGTCCAACTGATAGTTATCTCTTTCAAGTTTATCATTCTTTTCTTTCAGTGTTTTAATTTCTGACTCCTTTTCCTGAAGTTGTTTCTGAAGTTCATTTATAATGCTTTGAAAGTCCATGTTGGTTTTCTATAAAAACATTTAAATAAGATACTCATCCATTCTTAAATATGCAATAAGATAATAGAAAGTTTAAAAATAATTTGGTACACATATTATTTTCTTAGTCACAAGTTTACTACATCCCAGATACTTTATTATAATGCTAATCTAATCGAACATCTCTCCACCATCGCTGTCGTTGGCACTGTCGTCTCTGGCCACCTCCATCGGTGCTACCTCCTCTTCCTCCATGTTCTCTATCACCAAATGTAGGTAGTTATTCTGATCCTAAAGTCTGTCCATAGCGCTGTGGAGCTTCGAAATGTACCGATCCTGTCTGGCGTTGTACTCGTCCTGGCGCTGACGGGCCTGAGCAGCACGTCTTTGCTCTATCTCCACTCTCTCCAATAATTCCTTGTTAAGTGCAACTAAGCGTGTGATGCGAACGGAATCGGTCGGTATCTGCAACAGCTGGCTCTCCGCCAAGTCCAGATGATGAGTCAATCGCTGCACATCAGTCTCAAGCATGTGTCTAATCTCACTAAGCTCTTGTTTCTCCAATCTTTCCTTGGCTAGTTGCGCTTTCAAAGTCGCGATCTCCCTAGTTTGATTATCTATGGTAAGCTGACGCATACGAAGAGCAGCCTGTGCGCGGGTACGAGGAGCAGCCATTTCCTAGGATAAAAATGGAAGTAAAACATCAGAATCGTATAAAGGATAGAAAGGCACAAATAGTAGAAACAAAGTTGTCGTGGAAAATTTTTCGATACTCAGAGTTTGTGGAATGATCGAAGGGATAGATCTTTGAAGTCTATTCGAAATTTAGGAAACAGATGAAAGTTAGACTTCAAGAACGGGTGAAAGTTGGACTCAAATTGGGATACACTAGGCTTTTGCCAAAATTTGACTTCGCCAAATTTTGTCTATCAAAATCCCAGCGGGATTATGAACCTGGCGGCTCTGATATCACTTAAATGTCACGCCCCGAGTCCGAAGCATCGGTGACATCCGGCATTGTTTAACAATTAAATTGAAAAAAATAAAGCCTCTTATCAAATCAAACCAGTCTTTTTCATAAATAAAGTATTGTCTTACAATGATAATGGAATAAAATACATCAGAGTTTCAAATAGCGAAAACGAAAGAAAAGTAAAATCTTGAGTTCTGATCTTGATCTCCGGTTCACCAACCCCAGAAAGCATCTTGCTCTTCCTCATCCAATTGCTCCTCATTTTTATCTGAAATTTGTAAGGGGTTAGTGTTTTGGGAAACACTCAGCAAGTGGGGGTCGATCGATTCCAAGGATACATATAGAACTTAGTTTTCTTAAAACGTTCTTTTAACAGACTTTCAAAACTTAATATTCTTAGCTTATCAGGACAGAGACAAATCGAATAAATGATAGAATTCATCAGATGATTCAGAACAATTCAGAAACAGATCAATTCAGAATAGAACATATCAAAACAGACAGAACACTGTTACTCATCTCATTTCCATGGTCAAATTGTCCCCAATATGTTAGTCCTCTAAGGGATGAGGCCAGAACATGATTTTATACCCACCAATGGGGGCCAGAACAGAACATGGTTTTATATCCACCAATGGGGGCCAGAACAGAATCATAATTCTCGTCCCATTTCAAATTCGAATCGTAACAGTGCAACACAGATTCAGAAGTAACAGACAGAACGTATCAGAGTTTCGGATATCAGAGTTTCAGACGGATTCAGCGGAACCAAAGAATTTCGAAGTATAGAAAAGAACACATAATCGATCGAAATTTTAAACGGACAGACTTCTTATTTTCGAAAATGGAGACACACATACATGCATGTCATGATATACATATTCAAGTTTAAAAATACAAACGAATATATAACAAAAGCCCACTTACTGAATTTGCAGATTTTTGGTACGAATTTCCTCTCGGAAATTATTTCGACGTAAACTTTTTGAAGATTACGTCTTCAAACCAGCAGCATTTTGATGTAGTATTGTAGCACTTGAACCGCACGAACAAAGCTTCCTCCTTGTTGAATTGGCCGAGAACTCTTGTGGTGGGGGAGAGCCGAAATTTGAGTGCTTTTGTGGTATACTTTTCCATCAGCCCTCATGCTCTATTTATAGGTGAATTTGTGACCTTCCTCCTCCCCAAGATTCACGCCAACTTGGGCTCCAAGAAAGGATTTATTGTGCTCATAATGTAGGTACAAAGTTTCATGCATGAAAATCTTAAATCCCATGCATTCTACAAGTTCTAGATTAGTCATGAATGTGGCTCAAAATCTCATGCACTCTTTAAATGTCATCTTGATTTTCTAAAGGGTCAATTCCTGCATCATCAATATGCCATAGCTCTTAGTTCCTCCCGCAGCTCCTTCATGGGTTAATGCGAAGGTCATTTCTCGCACATTTAATTTGTCCAAACTCTTGGCTCAACTTATAGCTCCCTTTTTGGTCTTGTTAGGACAAGCTTGGTTGAGTTGCTTTGAGCTGAAAGATCGAGTCCTTGAGCTGGTGTTTTACTCCTCTCGTGACAATACTTCGATGGATGTGGTTACTTGCATCTCGGCTTCCGGTTGAGCTCATTCCCGAGCTTTGAAGTTGCTTTCACGAGTTACTAGCTGAAAATCTAAGTTCATATTTAAGTTTTATAATTAGAATGAAAGTATTTTGATCTTAGATTAAGCTAAGTTTTAAGCTCGTATATATCTTACCTTATTTACTTGGGATCGTAAAATCTCGGGTTCTCACATCAAGTCTTACCAAATAGTTCCGGGTAGCGGCTCCTCATGTCTGTCTAGGCCTCCCAAGTGGCTTCCTCAACTGATTGTATCAGCCACCAGACTTTGACCAACTTGGTTACTTTGTTCTGAAGCCTCCGCTCTTGCATGTCTAGGATTTGGACAAGTCTTTCCTCGTACGACAGATCTGGACCCAACTGCTATGGATCAAAGCTCAATACATGCGAAGAGTTTGCTAGATACTTCCTCATCATCGAGACGTGGAACACGTTGTGTACCTCGGCCAGATTCGGTGGTAGGGATACACGATAAGCTAGAGTCCTAACTCTGTCAATTATCTCGAATGGTATAATAAATCTCGAACTAAGCTTGTCTCTCTTCTCAAACCTCATGACAACCTTCATATGTTCTATCTTCACGAAGACGTGGTCACCTACGGCAAACTCCAGATCTCTTCTCCTCTTGTCAGCATAACTCATTTGACAACTCTATGCGGTCTTCATTCTGTCTCGAATCTTGACCACCACATCTCCAGTCTGCTGAACAATCTGGACCAAGTTCTGATCTCTCACCGACTTCATCCCAATGAATTGGCGATCTGTACTTCCTCCCATACAATGCCTCGTAGGGAGCCATACCTATAGATAATTGGAAACTGTTGTTGTAGGTAAACTCCACTAGAGGTAAGTTTGATTCCCAATTCCAATGGAAATAGATCACGGAAGTTCTCAACAAATCCTCCAAAATCTGAATCACTCGCTCAAACTGGCCATCTGTCTAAGGGTGAAATGTGGTACTGAATAGCAACTTCGTCCCCATGGCTGCATGTAAACTCTTCCAAAAGGACGATGTAAACCTCAGGTCCCTGTTAGACACAATAGAAACTGGGATCCCGTGCAATCAGAATATCTCCCTGATATAGAGCTTTGCATACTGAGTTATGGAGAAAGTCGTCTTCACCGGTAAAAAATGTGCCGACTTAGTAAGCCGATCCACTATAACCCAAATGGCATTGGATCCTCTGAATGACCTCGGCAAACCAACAACAAAGTTCATGGTGATATTCTCCCATTTTCACTCGGGGATTGGGAGCGGCTTAAGCATCCCTATCGGCCTCTGATGCTCTGCTTTTACTTCCTGACAAGTGAGGCATTCAGACACAAATCGTCGGATGTCTTGCTTCATACCTTGCCACCAATACAGCATCTGCAAATCCTTGTACATCTTGGTACCTCTTGGATGGATGGAATACGGAGATATACGTGACTCTGTAAAAATATCCTATTTGATCGAATCAACACTAGGCACCCACATTCTTCCCCTGTATCTCACAATACAATAAGACACCGTGTAGAGTACACTGTCCTTGGCTTCATCCTTCAGCCTCCATTTCTGTAACTGCTCATCCGAAGGCTGACCCTTACGGATTTGATCTATCAAAGAAGACTGGACTTTCAGATTATACAGCTTAGGAGCTCTGCCCTTAGGGTAAACCTCTAAACCAAATCTCTGAATCTCTGACTGAAGAGATCTCTATACTGACAATTGTGCGACGACTGCAACTTTTCTGCTCAAAGTGTCTTCCACAACATTAGCTTTCCTCGGATGGTAGCTAATTTCACAATCGTAGTCTTTCACTAACTCCAACCACCGTATTTGTCTACTATTCAACTCTTTCTGCATGAAGAAATACTTGAGACTCTTGTGATCAGTAAATATTTGGCATTTCTCGCCGTACAAATAATGTCTCCATATCTTCAACGCAAAGACAGCGACAGCTAGATCAAGATCATGAGTAGGATAATTCTTCCCATGCAATTTCAACTGTCTGGATGCATAAGCTATAACCAGACCGTGCTGTATCAAAATTGCGCCTAAACCGAGCTTAGATGCATCCGTGTATTGCACAAAATTGCCTTGCCCTGCTGGCATGTCTAACACTGGCGCTGAAAAATAAGAGCTTGCTTCAAAGTATCAAAACTCTTTTGGCACTCTCCACTTCATACGCATTTAGCATTTTTCTTAGTCAATGAAGTGAGTGGCACTGCTATCGAAGAAAATCCCTGAATAAATTTCCGGTAGTAGCCTGCTAAGCCTAGGAAACTGCGGATTTCTATAGCATTCTTCGGCTCAACCCATTCCTTAACTGCTGCTACCTTAGCTGGATCCACCTCAATGTCACTGCTAGAAATTATATAACCCAACCAGAATTCACACTTACTAAATTTTGCAAACAACTTGCGACTCTACAATACTTGCAAAACTATACCCAAATGCTGACTGTGCTACCCATGGCTCTTCGAGCAGATAAGAATGTCGTCAGTGAACACTATGACGAACTGATCTAAGTAGGGCTGAAATACTCGATTCATGAGGTCCATAAAAATTGATGGAGCATCACTAAGAACTCGTAATGCCGATACCTGGTTTGGAAGGCTGTCTTATGAACATCTGCATCTTTTACCTTTAGTTGATGATACCCTAATCGAAGATCTATTTCAGAGAACACTGTAGTTCCCTGCAACTGATCGAAAAAGTCCTCAATCCTTGGTAGTGGGTATTTATTCTTGATCGTTACCTTGTTCAGCTCTCGGTAATCGATACACAACCACATGCTCCCATCTTTTTTCTTTACAAAGAGCACTGGTGCGCCCCATGGTGAGAAACTAGGGCGAATGAATTCCTTGTCTAGGAGCTCCTGAATATGCTATTTGAGAACTAACATTTCAGCTGTAGCTAAATGGTACGGTGCCTTAGATATTGACACAGTGCCTGACATCTGCACGAAGAACACTCTCCCCTGGGTCGGCTGCCTCCACTGTGGGCAGTCTCTCAGCATATGATCACTGGATCCGCATTTGAAGCATTTACCCGATCCCCATAAACACTGTCCTGGATTCTGACGATTGCACTTCGGGCACACCGGGTGCTCTCCCGGCCTCTGAGGAGCCTTCTGCTGAGGGATAGGACCCTTGCCTTTCGGCAGTCCCTGAAATGGCATCTTCCTCTGCTGCTCCTGGAAAGACCTCTTAAACTGGGGTCGCTGCTGAAACTGCTGCTGGGGTGCTTGGTAGGGCCTTTTGCCCTGCCTATCAACCTCTATGTCCCTCTGGTCCTGCTCTGGAACCAAGGCTCTAGACACGGCAACGACATAGGTGGTAGGACCAGCAACCCTCACATCACGGCGCACGATCGGCCGCAAACCATCCATAAAATGCCTCAACTTCTCCCGGGCATCATTTGCAATTAGGGGCACAAAGTGACACCCCATGTAATGCCCGAGATTTTGTTATTGTAATCTGAAATGATTTATTGATAATTGATGTGATTATAGACGGAACGGATCAGACCGGGAAAGACAAAAAAAGACTGGAATTATGTGCGAGGAATGAGCCTCGCGTATATGCGCGACCCAGCCGGGCGCATATGCGCGAGGTAGGCAGAGAACCTCGCGCATATGCGCAACCAGGACCCGCGCATATGCGCGAGATTGGCAGAGAACCTCGAGCATATGCGCCGGGAGAATGCGCGCATATGCGCGAGCTACCGAGAAGACACGCGCCGAGACAGAATGTCTCGCGCATATGCGCCGAGGAGGGTCGCGCATATGCGCGAGACGTGCAGCACAAAGAAATGAGCCACGTTTCTTTACCATGCAACATATATGTAAAATAGCTTCATTTCTTCGAATTCATCAGAAAGAAGCATCGAGGAAGCTCTGAAAATCCTTACGCTTTTTCATATTTTAGATTTGTGATTGTCCAAGATCCGTCCGCCAAAATTTCGATCCGACTTCAGTACTGTGTTCCTCTCGACAAAGGATTCACACAGGCGTAAGTTTTCTTATGTTTTGATATGATTCGAAAATATGGTATTGAAGGAATCATGATTTGATCTATATATGGTGTTCTTGATATATTAGACATAGTATAATCGAAATTGGATCGAAGAACGGATACCGTATGAAATTGTTATCATTTTCAGAATTGAATTTATTGAGATTATACACATTTGATATCAACTTATGTTTGTTGATTGATTATGAGTTATTTGGATTGGTATATACTGATTTTGTATTACCGGTATTTCGAGATTGTGATGTTATGCCGTCGAAACAGAATTAGACCGAATTCTGATTATATCGGGTATTGATTGGGGTATATGTTGATATTGTACTCCTCGATATTGTCTTTGCCAGATTGATATTGAAGATTTGAAAGATAGATCAGAGCCGAACCCCAACGAAAGAAATATATAAATCAATGATAACCGGGAGCTATAACTCGAGTTAGATTTGACTTGAGTTTCCCTAAAATCACATACTTGTTTGTTATTGTTTTATTACCTTGTATTACTTAAATGTATATGCTTATTCTATTGACTTATAGAATAGCAGAGAGAAGATAGATATTGAGAACGAGTCATTGGCAAAGGTGCCAATTCTTGGGCAGAGGTGCCTAGACATTGGATGTTTGGTCTATATTGATGTTGCATAGGAGCAGATCGGCTTCTATTGCGGAGATTCGATATATTGTGCCAACTTCTGAGCCAGGATCCCTAGATTAGAGATGAGTCGAGTCTTAGATGATGAGTCCAGAGTTTATTTAAAGTTTTATATCGATTCATGTTTTTCAGATTTGATACATGTTATGGATATCTGTTTCATGCTTTTATATCTGTTTATATGATTGCATGTATACATTGTTTATACTGGGATGTATTTCTCACCGGAGTTATCCGGCTGTTGTTGTGTTTGTATGTGTGCATGACAACAGGTGGGACAGGATCAGGGTCACAAAGAGGATTAGAGATTCAAGATTAGCGTGGAGATCCGGACTTAGAGTAGATGGATTTCAGTACTTGATGTAGTGACTGAACTTTAGTTTGAGATAAACATATATTGTACAAGACTTGTACTTTATGGTTGATATTTATATCAGACTGATTTTATTATGTTCCGTATTTATGTATTTAAAAAAAAAATTTTAGACCCAGAATAATTAAATGATCATAATAATGATTAAGAAGATGAATTAGGTTCGGGTCCCCACAGCAGGGCAGGTGGTGTCCGAGCAGGGCATCGATCAGAATATCAGGTACGTGATCATGTACTGTATGTGAATAATCGTCTTGTTGTGCCAGATGTTTCAGATTTGAAACGACAGATATTGTATGAAGCGCACAGTAGTCGATTCAGTATTCATCCTGGTGGCAGAAAGATGTACAATGATTTGAAAAGACAGTTTTGGTGGAAACAGATGAAAGCTGATATTGCTGAATTTGTATCCAAGTGTCTGAATTGCCAACAAATAAAATCGGAAAGAAAGAAACCAGGAGGTCTATTACAGAGTTTGTCCATTCCTGAATGGAAATGGGATCACATTTCAATGGACTTCGTGATGAAGTTACCGCGTTCCTCCCTAGTTTGCGATGCGATTTGGGTTGTGATTGACAGATTGACCAAATCAGCATGCTTTATTCCGTATAAGATGACATACAGACATTATCAGATGACAGATATCTATGTCAGAGAGGTGGTCAGATTACATGGAGTGCCGAAGTCGATTGTATCAAACCGTGATCCTCGGTTTACTTCGCACTTTTGGCACAGTTTACAGCAGGCTCTTGGTACGAAATTACATCTGAGTACCGCATATCATCCACAGACAGACGGACAGTCAGAGTGGACTATCCAGACATTGGAGGATATGCTGAGAGTTGTAGTGCTAGATTTTGGCACTAGTTGTCAAGATTCTTTGCCACTTTGTGAGTTCTCGTAAAACAACAGCTATCAGACGAGTATTGAGATGGCACCATTTGAAGCGTTGTATGGTAAGAAGTGCAGATCCCCTCTTTATTGGGATGATATCTCTGAAGTACTTGAGATTGGGCCTGATATAAAACGAGATATGACTGAAAAAGTGGAACTGATTCAGAAGAGAATGAGAACAGCTCAGGACAGACAGGCCAAATATGCCAATGTTCGTCGTCGACCGTTGGTATTTGAGGCAGGAGACCGAGTATTTCGGAAAATTTCTCCTTTCAGAGGTGTTGTCAGATTTGGCAAGAAAGGGAAATTGTCTCCACGTTATATCGGTCCTTATGAGATTCTCGAGAAGATAGGAGATTGTGCCTATCGACTCGCCTTACCGCCTTCTCTATCTGAAATACATGATGTCTTTCATGTATCTTTATTGCAGAAGCATCTTCCTGATAAATCTCATATTATTCAGCCAGACGAGGCCGAACTTGATGAGACACTGAGTTATTTTGAGAAGTCGATTCAAATTCTCGATCGTAAAGAAAAGCAGCTCAGAACGAAGACTATTCCGCTTGTGAAAGTTCAGTGGAGTCGTCATGGCATTGAAGAAGCTACGTGGGAGGCTGAATCATAATGAGACAGAAATTCCCAGAGTTATTTCACTGATGTGAGTTTCTTATTTAGCTTCTATTCTCCATTCCTTATTGTATCTGATTGGATATCTGATTGCCTGTGATTTCGGGGACGAAATCAGATTTTTGGAGGGGGGGGGACAGGAGAAATGTAATGCCGAGATTTTGTTATTGTAATCTGAAATGATTTATTGATAATTGATGTGATTATAGATGGAATGGATCAGACCGGGAAAGACGAAAAGAAGACTGGAATTATGTGCGAGGAATGAGCCTCCTGCATATATGCGCGACCCAGCCGGGCGCATATGCGCGAGGTAGGCAGAGAACCTCGCGCATATATGCGCGAGGCTCATTCCTCGTACATAATTCCAGTTTTTTTTCGTCTTTCCCGGTCTGATCCGTTTCGTCTATAATCACATCAATTATCAATAAATCATTTCAGATTACAGTAACAAAATCTCGAGCATTACACCACATCTCAACTTCTTGACAAAATCTGCAACACTACTGTCTCCCTGTCGCAGCGTCATGAACTCCCTGGTCAGTTTGGATCGTACTTCCTTAGTGAAGTACTTAGAGTAAAAGACCTCCTTAAAGCCATCCCATGTCAGTGTTTGCATGTTCATTAACACGGATGCGCTGTCTCACCACAATCTGGCGTCTCTACTGTCAGAAGGAATGTGGCACACCTAATCCGGTCTGCATCCTGTAGCTCCATGAATGCAAAAATTACCTCGATGGACTTAATCCATCCTTCAGCTATCATCGGGTCAGTAGTCCCCAAGAACTCCTTCGGATCCATCCTCCTAAACCTCTCATAAACTGCCTCTGGTCTGGGCCTCGCCCTTTTGTCTACTGCAGTCTGGTTCCCCACAAACTTTGCGAAGAACTAAGCATCCCTACAAGCATCTGAGCCTGCATATCTCGGGCGGACGAGGAGGAGTGGCCCTCTCCCCATCCTTAGGCTCTCTATCGTCATCCCTTGCTCCACGGGCAACCATGCATCTATGAGGCATACTGTTCCAAAATTTACCCAACACGTAAACCCAACATGCATGAACATGACATCAATATCATAAGAGGCATGTAATTTGAAATTAAACATCTACATGCTGAATTCATGACAAGATGCTTAATACATGAGAGAATTTAAAACTTTAAAACTTACAAACTTGAGGTGTGTCTTCGTAAGCTTCTCGCAACTGGCAGTAGGCATAAACCTTTATAAGAACACCGCTCTGATACAAACTGTAACATACCGTAATTTTTAAACTATTTTAAAATTTGCGAAAAAATAAAAATTTTCTTAAATAAATAGTAATAATTCAAATTGCGTTAAAATAAACTATTCGTCTAAAATATTTGAAATAAAAACGATTACAAATATAGTTTGCAAAAAGAATTGGTTTAAAGAACGCAAAGCAATCTCGTGAAAATCATAGTATTTGAATCAACATGCATAAATTCTTAAAACATGGGTGGTCCTCGGGTTTAGCATCCTACTCAGTCCAAAACGGCTCATTGGTCCCCACCTCTCGTCTCCTCATACTCGTCATCACCTGCGTCGATCAAGTCTAGTGAGTCTAAAGACTCAACATGTATAAATCAGAGATAATACGTAATAAAACCACATGCATCATTAAAGTAGAACGTACATACATATACTTGAACGTATTAACATAAACATAGACGTGTCATCATCATGAACTTTTCATAAACATGCTTGCATCATACATACTTGAACATGCATAAACTTCATCATTTTGCGTAGTGATATGTTTCAAAGCAAGTGACCCATACATAAATGTGCCTGATCAGACTAAACCACAGTACTGGACTGGCAGGGAAAATCCACTACCACATACATTAGATCCCTGGTCATGCTTTACCGGGTGGATTGGTCCCTGGTCATGCTTTACCGCTTTCCAATCCTGATCTAAACCCGGTCATGTTTTATCGGGGAGAGAGGTCCTCGGCCACGTTCACCGACTTCCAAACCCGTTCAATTGGTCACAAGACATTTAGCATACCTCAAAAATAGAACATTTTCCTTTGCACGTCGAATATACTTACATGGCGTTGAGGGATTCGTTGGATCTCGCTTAGGGACACTGCTGCATATACTAACATGATTACATGCACTTAATTTTTTTATAGCTTAGACGTAATAGTCATGCTCACCACCTGAAATGAAAATTTACTTATGACGTTGTAAATCACTCTGGACTTGACCTCGCTTAATAATCGTACTAAATCATGACATCGAACCCCAAAACAATCTCTATATGAAGTGTGAACATTTCCCAAACATGGAATACATGAACCTAAAAATAGTGGTTTAAAAAGTCATGGAGGAGTGCCTAGGCGCTGGACAGCACTTTGCTGTGGAAATGCCTAGCGCCTAAACGCTAGGCACTAGCGCCGCGGCGCTAGACTTGTGCAGAATGGGCGCTGCGCCGTTCCCTGGTGAGCGCTGCGGCGCTAACTTTACGCAAACTCGACCCCAAAGAACAAAATTTGATGCAAACACTATGCCACACCCAATCGACTCGAACCAAAACATCAATACTCATCCTAGGTCACTCTGACAATGATTCAACTCACACAAAGGCCCCGAAACAATGAAGCACGACATGCAATGCAACACAACTCATAATACGACATTTTGACAACGAAGCTTTTTTATACGGCTTCTAATGCAACCAACTGTCTATCGACACGAAACGAAGCACAAAAAAAAAATTGAACCCACATCATACTTAATATACCTAAACGTAGCAGCGATCATCCAACGGTCCTCAAGGAAGCCTGCAATAATAAAATTCACGAACACATCAAAAACGCATTTTTCATAATATCGCAGTTTGAGCAGTCTCACAAAAACGATCATAACTCACTCGTTTCTAATTCAAAAATTGCGAACTTACTGTCAAATCGAAGATATCGAAAAGTACTACGTTTTATACGTTGAAAACTTTTCCAGAAAATCAACTGATTTTTCACAAAAATCGAAATGACAGCAGACACGTTTTCAGATCAAAAAATATTTTATCCAAAAATCATTTCAAACTTTTTTGCTCAAACTATTCACAACATACATGGATTTTTACGCATAATAAACATCACAACACATAATATAACGAGATCGATTTAGAAACAATAGATTATACATGCCTTTGATCTTTAAAAATTCTGTAACAGCGATACCGAAGCGGGGAAGGTGCGAGGGTTGATTCGGGACGAACGTGGCACGATTTTCTTAAAGAAAAGTGGACGAGAATTGCTGGAAAATTGGAGAGGGAGGGGCGGCTGCTGATACACTTAGAACCATAGGTTTTTTTCTATAAAAAAATGAAATGAGAAGGAGATGAAATGTGTGTGTGTAAACGTGAGTGAGTGTGTGAGAAAGTATGTGTGTGCGTGAGTTTAAACAATAATTAAGGGTATAAAATTGCTTAATTACACAATTAAGATGCTAACTAAAATGCTAAAAAATGCTAATAAAATGCTAACCCGTACTAACTATTCTAAAATCTTTTAATTTAAAATAAAATGTACAAGTTCAACTCTTTAAAAGTTTAAAATCACCTAATAATTAAATTAGGCTTTTAAAATGCTACAAACTCAATAATTAATTTAAAATGCCTCAATCCTAACTTAAAATAAAATACCATATTTTAAAATTGCCAAAATCGTCGTTGGTCTCTTTTCCTCAATCCCGCATCGAATAATCGCCTGAAACATGAAAATCAAGAAAATATTTAACGTGTATCACATAAACATAAATAATTTAAAAATAATGAAAATTCATAGATCATGCATCTCTGAAATCATTTTAAATTTTAATTAAATAATTTAACAATTAAATAAATGTATGGGTTTTACGTGTACTGACTTTGGGCTCTAAAGTCCGGGTACTTATAACGTTGAAACGTATGCGGTCGGTTCGAGGGAAGCTGAGGGTAGTTTTCAACTTCCTAAAACAATTCCATATCATGTTAAATGCTATTTTTAGAAGTTTTAAATTATATGCATGATATATGTTATTTTCAGAAGTTTTAACGTATCTTTATGATTATGCTATTTTTAGCAATCTCGACGTATACGAATGATATAAGCCATATTTGGAAGTTTTAAAAAATATGAAAAGTTATGTATATTTTTATGAATTGATCGTGACGTAAAATTAGTAAGAGATCTATTGAAAACGGGAATGGTGAACTTGGAATGACAAAAGGAGTGAACCGTTGAATACAGGGGCGAGAATCTCAATGATAATGGATCCGTTGAAAAAGTGCACGGTGAAGTGATTTTTATGATAGTCGAAGGGATCATCGAAGAAGTGGGCATTGAACCCGACGGCCTAGTTCTATGGTTTATAGATTGATTAATCATATGAATGTTTTCACTTTCGAGTATCCGACTTCACCTAAAAATGATAACTTTAAATGAAAAATATTCATATCTATTCATGATTTCAAAAGTTGCATATTTTTGAAGGATTCATGTTTGCATGAAAGAGACTATTTTTAGTAAAAATAATTTTTATGCATGTGATTATATTTGTATGTACTTGCTATATTAGGTTTGAGCATGCTGAATCATTATGTAAGTCCGAAAAAATTTGAAGGTTCACGTGAACCATATGCATGAAAGTTATCAAATTACTTATGTATTTTAATTAATTTATTTTTAATACATTAATGCATGATTTTAACATGAATATATATGTTTAAAATTTCGATTCATTAAGATTGCAAGATATTAGGCTTTTAACAGTATTTCACGTTCGAACGAGAAACAGAGACGGGGACGATTAAGGAAAAATGATTTTACTAAATAATTATTTTTTATTATTTAATATATGGTGTTAATAAGGGTGATTTCTGAAAATGGGTCTTTTTAAGGTATTTTTACTCGACGAGTCGTATTTTAAACCGGTACACAAAATTTCGCGAGTAGGGACTTTTTGATGACTCGGGTAATATTTTCAAAAACATACCTAAACAAAATATTTTACGATAGTGTTTTTAGACTTGATGAGATTATTTTATTGCTTAATGGTCCTAACATCTTTTTAACCCCTTTAGTTTTAATTAAGGACTCATTAACACTTAATATTATAACTTAAACTCCTTAATTAATCCCTAAACCTAATCTATACTTCTTGGCCGCCCCCCCTCCATAATTTCCAGCAGCATTTTTGAAGAAATCTCCAGTAGCAACCTTAAGTTTTCTCAAGCTTTTTCAAAGAACTTCTTCCCCACCTCTCTAGTGCAGGTTCTACGCGATTGTCTCACAGTTTTCGAGTGTAAAAACGCAAAGGCACGCCCTATACATCGTTTTTGCTCATCATTCGTATCAATATATGTTTATTTGTGTGTTCATGTTTGAGAAACATCAAATTTATTATGTTATGTGCATGAGGATTGAAATTTCATGAAAAAGCTTCATTTTTTCTTCATGCAACTCATGTTTTCTTGCTTGGTCGAAGGTGTAGTGCCCAAATTCAGTACACGTAAAACACATGTCTTTATTTAATTGTTAAATTATTTATTTAAGTTTAAAATGATTTTAGAGATGAATAATTTATTTAAATGTATTATTCTAAATTATTTATGTTTAGGTGATGCACGTTAATATGTTTTCCCGAGTTTCATGTTTCAGTTGATTATTCGATGAGGGATCGAGGAAAAGAGATCGGCGACGATCTTGGCAATTTTAAAATGTAGTTTTTTATTCCAAGTCAAGAAAATGTCATTTTTTAAATGATTTATTTAGTTTTATCATTTTTAAGGCCTAATTTGATTATAGGTGATTTTATGACTTTAAAGTTTTAAAGATTCATCACTTGAACATTTTATTGTAAATTAAGAGATTTTATTTGAAGTCAGAGGAAGTTTAGTATTTTAATTAGTTGTTAATTATTAATTAATCACATAATTTCCCCTAATTACCTTCAAAACCCACGCACACACACACACAATTTAACATACACACACCTACACGGCACACACACACATTTTTCCTTCACTTTCAATTCAAATTTTTGAGAGCAAAACATAGGGTTCTTAGAGCAAAATCAGCCGCCCCTCTCCTATGTCTTTTTCCAGCAAATTGCGTCCATTTCGTAGCAAGAAAATCATGTCACGTTCGTCCCAGATAAACCCTCGCATCCTTCCCGCTTCGGTAATTTTAAGTACTAAAAGGCATGTATATTCTTTCATTTATGCATCGATCTTGTCATAGTATATGTTTTTATGTTTATTATGTGTAAAAATTCACGTATGTTGTATAAAGTGTGAGCAAAAATTGGTTGGATCGATTTTGAAACGATTTTAGATCTGAAAACTTGAAATTTGCTGTCATTTTAAATACTACGACTTTTCGTCGATTTTCTGAAAAAACTTTCCACATATAAAACGTAATAATTATTGATACCATTGATTTGAAAGTAAATTCGAAATTTTTGGACAATAAACGAGTGATTTATGATCGATTTCGTGTGACTGCTCAAACTGTAATTTTCTGAAAATGTGTTCTTGAAGTTTATTTGTTGTAGGCTTCGTTGGGAACCATTGAATGATCGCTGCTGCATTTAAGTAATGTGAGTGTGATATTGGGATGATTTTTGGTGCTTTGTTTCTTGTCGGTAAGCATTTGGTTGCACTAGAAGTCGTTGGAAGCATTTGGGTGTCAAAATAGCGTGTTCACGGTTTGAGTTGTGTTGTATGATTTGTATCGTTGTTTGAGGCATCCTGGGAGTTTGAATAATTGTCATAGCATCCTAGGATGGGTCTCGAGGTGTTGGTTCATGGTCCGCAAGATCGAGTTAGGAGGATTAAGCCACAAGGGTAGTGATTTTCGTTGGGTACCATTTTCCAGTGTCTACACGGACCCATAGACGGACCCTGACACGGGTTCCGTGCACTTGTTTTTTTTTGTGGTGTGAAATTCCGGTGTCTACACGGACCCGGCGCCGGACCATGACACGGGGTCCGTGCCTTTGTTAATTTTGTAGGTTAAGTCTGCAGAGGCTACACGGACCCAGACCCGGATGTGTACACGGGGTCCATGTCCTCCATGTTTGGGAAAATATTGGGATTTTTTTTGGGGTTTGATGTCATGGTTTAGTACGATGATTAAACGAGGTCGAGTCCCGAGAGATTTAGAACATCATAAGAAATTTGTCATTTTTGGGTATGAGCATGATTAATACGTCTAAGTTATGAAAGATAAGTGCTTGAACTCTTATTAGTATGTACAGCAGTGGCCCCAAGCGAGATCCAACGAATCTCTCAACGACACGTAAGTATGTTGGACGTGCAAAAGGTGAAAATATTTTATTTTTGAGGTATGCTAAATGTCTAGTGATCAATTATGAACGGGTTTGGAAGTCGGTGAACGTGGCTGAGGACCTCTCCACCCCGATAATGCATGACCAGGTTTAGATCAGCATTGGAAAGCGGTAAAGCATGAACAGAGACCAATCCACCCGGTAAAGCATGATTGGGGATCTCATGTATGTAGTGGTGGATTTTTCCTGACAGCCCAGTACTGTGGTTTAGTCTGATCAGGCACATTTATGTATGGGTCACTTGCTTTGAAACATATCTCTACGCAAATTATGAAGTTATGCATGTTCAAGTATGTATGATTCAAGATGTTTAAGAAAATTTATATGATGTTGGCATGTCTATGTTTATGTTATTACGTTCAAGCTTAGTTTGTACGTCCTAATTTTAAGTTGCATGTGGTTTTATTACGTATTACTTGTTATCTCCAATTTATACATGTTGAGTCTTTTGACTCACTAGTCTTGATCGATGCAGGTGAGGACGATTATGAGGAGACGAGGGGTGGGGACCAATGAGCTGGCTCGGTCTGCGCAGGAGGCTAAACCCATGGACCGCCTATGTTTTTAAGAACTTGATGCCTGTTTCAATTACTCTGATTTCATGATATTGTTTACGATGATTTAACAAGTGCTTTTGCAAACTTTGGTTGTGGTTGTTTTTATTGCAATTTGAATGATAACTATTTATTTAAGAAAATTTCTATTTTTCCGTAAATTTTAAGAAAGTATAAAGGTACGGTACTCTACAATTGGTATCAGAGCCAGGTTTTTGTAAAAGGTTATGCCTACTGCAAGTTGCGAGAAGCTCACGAAGTCACACCTCAAATCTCTAAGTTTTAAAGTAATAAATTATTTCATGTAGTAAGCATCAAGTCATTATTTCAGCAAGTACATGTTTTAAGTTCAAATTACGTGCATCTTATGATATTGATATGATGTTCATGCATATTGGGTTTATGTGTTGGGGAAATTTTGGAATAGTATGCCTCCCATACGTTTGGTTGCACGTGGATTAGGTGAAGAGGACAAAGAATCTTAGGATGGGGAGAGGGTCACTCCTCCTCGTCCACCCCAGACATGCAGGCTCATATGCTTGCAGGGATGCCCCAGTTCTTCGCATGGTTTACGGGGGACAATGCTGCAGTGGATACAGGTGCACGACACAGACCAGAAGCTGTTTATGAGAGGTTCAGGTGGATGGACCCGAAGGAGTTCTCGGGGACTACGGACCCGATGATAGCTGAAGGATGGATTAAGTCCATCGAGGTAATCTTTGCGTTTATGGACCTGCAGGATGCAGACATGGTTAGGTGCGCCACATTTATAGTGATAGGAGACGCTAGACTGTGGTGGGAGAGCGCGTCTGTGTCGGTAAATCTGCAGACTCTGTCATGGGATGGCTTTAAGGAGGTTTTTTACTCCAAGTACTTCACTGAGAAAGTACGATCTAGACTGACTAGGGAGTTTATGACGCTGTGTCAGGGAGACAGCAGCATAGCTGATTTTGTGAGGAAGTTCGAGAGGGGGTGTCACTTCGTTCCCCTAATTGCTAACGATGCCCGGGAGAAGTTGATGCATTTTATGGATGGTTTGCGGCCAATCTTGCCCCGTGATGTGAGGATGCTGGTCTTACTAACTATGTCGTTGCCGTATCTAGAGCCTCTGCGACAAAACAGGACCAGAGAAACTTAGAGGTCGACAGACAGGGCAAGAGGCCCTACCAGTCACCTCAACAGCAACAACATCAGCGACCCCAGTTCAAGAAGCCTTTCTAAGATCAGCAGGGGAAAAGGCCATTCTAAGGACCGCCGAAAGGCAAGGGTCCTATTCCTCAGTAGAAGGCTCCTCAATGGCCGGGAGAGCACCCGGTGTGCCCGAAGTGCAACCGCCAGCATCTGGGACAGTGCTTATGAGGATTGGGCAAGTGATTTAAATGCGGAGCCAGCGACCACATGCTAAGAGACTGCCCGCAGTGGAGGCTGCAGACCCAGGGTAGAGTGTTCGCCATGCAGGCAAAGGAGGCGAACCAGACGTGACCCTGTTGACTGGTAACTCATTTAATTCAGCACCACATTATTTTTGCTATGCATGTTTCAAATTTTATTTGGGATTATTTGTAGAGCCCAAAATCAGTACAAGTAAAACCCATGCATTATTTAATTGTTAAATCATTATTTAATTTTCAAATGATTTTTAGCGATACATGATTTATAAAATTGCCTTATTTTAAATTACTGATGCTTATGTGATGTACGTTAAAATATTTCACGAGTTTCATGTTTCAGGCGATCATCCGATACGGGATCGAGGAAAAGAGATCGACGACGAGTTTGGCAATTTTAAAACGTGGTATTTTATTTTAAGTTAAGGATGAGGCATTTTAAATAATTTATTTAGTTCTAGCATTTTAAACGCCTAATTTAATTATTAGGTGAATTTATGACTTTAAAGTTTTAAGAGTTTGTCACTTGTACATTTTATTTTAAATCAAGAGTTGTTATTTAAAGTTAGGGGGAGGTTAGTAATTTTAATTAGTTGTTAATTTTTGATTAAGAAATATTTTAATCCTCTAATTTAACTAAACACACACACCGATACACCCACACATACACGTTTTATCACCCTCAACACACACACACATATTCCATTCAGATTTTAAATATTTTCGGAGAGCAAAAACCTAGGGTTCTTTGAAGGTAGAGCAGCCGCCCCCTCCCTTTGATTTACCAGCAAGATTTCGTTGATTTTTCTTCAAATAAAATCGCGCCACATTCGTCCCGGATCGTCTCTCGCATCCTTCCCACTTCGGTGTTGTCGTTCGGTAACGTTAAAGATTTAAAGGCATGTATATTCTGTTTTTCCTGCGTTGATCTAGTCATATTATGTGTTGCGATGTTTTTATATGAGAAAATCCACGTGTGATTTAAAGGGTTTGAGCAGAAAAATTGTTTGATCAATCTAAGCAACGTTTTTAGATCTCAGAATTTCGTTTTCAATGTATTTTGAATTACTGCGATTTTTCGGTTGCAATTTTTGGAAATCTTTCAACATATGAAACGTAGAACTTTTTGATACGTTCAAGTTGATATAAAATTCGAAATATTTCAATAAAAATTTAGAGAGTTATGATCGTTTTCCTGAGACTGCTCAAACTGCGTTTTTCTGAAATTATGTTATTGATGTGTTCTTGAAATTTTATGGTTGCAGGCTTCGTTGGGGATCGACGGGTGATCGCTGCTGCATTTAGTATATCGTTGTTGATGTTGGGATGGTTATGGACTTTTCGTTTCGCGTCGTTAGGCACTTGAGAGATTGAGTAGCCATCAAAGTCGTTTTGTTGTCAAAAGTCGTGTTCACGGGTTTATCGTGTCACTAGTGATGCGTGGGTGTTTTGGGACAATTGAACAGACTCGAGTCAGCGTTAAAGTATACTAGGATGATTCTAGAGATGTCGATTCATGGTCGGGAGAATCGAGTTAGGGAAATTGAGTCACAAGCACAGAATTTCCATTGGTTCGCGTCAACAGTGGGTACATGGACCCTGGCACGGGGTCCGTGCCTTTGCTTCCTTCGAAGTGTCATTTTCCAGAGCCTACACGGACCCTTAGATGGACCCTGACACGGGGTCCGTGTCCTTACTTCTTTCGGGTATAATTTTACAGAGCCTACACGGACCCGTAGCCAGACCTGGGCACGGGGTCCGTGTACTCCATTTTTGGAAAAAGTTTTAGTGATTGTTTTGGGGTTTTATGTCATGGTTTAGTACGATGATTAAAAGAGGTACTGTTTATGAACAGGGATCCCATGTATGTGGAAGTGGATTTTTCCTGTAGGCCCAGTACTGTGGTTTAGTCTGATCAGGTGTATTTATGTATGGGTCACTTGCTTTGAAACATGCCTCTACGCAAAATGATGAAGTTTATATATGTTCAAGTATGTACATTGTAAGCATGTTTAAGAAAGGTTTTATGTTGATGGCACGTCTAAGTATGTATGTACGTATGCTCAAGCTTTTATAGACACGTTTAGTTACAAGTATGTATGCTCTATTTTAAAGATACGTATGGTTTTATTACGTATTACTCGTTACTTCCAGTTTATACATGTTGAGTCGTTAGACTCACTAGACTTGATCGGTGCAGGTGAGGATGAGTTTGAAGAGACGAGGGGTGAGGACCAGTGATCTGGCTTGGACTGAGCGGGAGGCAAAACCCGAGGACCGCCATATTTTAAGTTTATGAAATTTTCAAAATACTCTGATTTTACATTTTGGTTTATGATCTTTAAACAAGCATTTTCCTTAGAAAATTTTATTGGCGATCTTTTTTAAAGAAATTATGTTTGGGATGAACTATTGTTTTATGAACGAAAATTTAAAGTTATTTTATATTTAAGAAAATTTTTATTTTTTCGCAAAATTGAAGTAGTTTAAAGGTACGGTACTTTACAGTTGGTATCAGAGTGGTGTTTTTGTAAAGGGTTACGCCTACTGCCAGTCGCGAGAAGCTCACGAAGCCACACCTTAAGTCGGTAAGTTTTAAGGTTTTGAAGTATTTCATGTAGTAAGCAATAAGTCATGATTTCAGCATGTCCATGTGTTAAGTTCGATTTACGTGCATCTTATGCTATTGATATTATGTTCATGCATATTGGGTTTATGTGTTGGGTAAATTGTTGGAAAAGTATGCCTCCGAGACGCTTGATTAACCCTGAAGTAAGGGATGAGGACAGGAAGGCTCAGGAGGAAGGGAGATACGCTCCTCCTCCACCACCGCCAGATATGCAGGCACAGATGCTTGAGGGAATGACTCAGTTCTTCGCAAAATTTGCAGGGAACCAGGCCACAGTGGATGCAGGGGCTAGGCCCAGACCAGAGGCGGTGTATGAGAGGTTCAGGAGGATGAACCCAAAGGAGTTTTCGGAGACTACTGACCCGATGATAGCTGAAGGATGGATTAATTCCATCGAGGTGATATTCACATTCATGGAGCTGCAGGATGAAGATCGGTTTAGGTGTGCCACCTACTTGTTGACTGGAGACGCCAGGCTATGGTGAGAAAGTGCATTTGTAACGCCCCGAAAATTTAAAGGTCCAAGCGAACCACATGCATACAATTATTAAATTCTCTTGTATTTTAATTAAATGTTTTAATTGCATAAATTAATTATGTGGTGCATATTGGCATGTTTAAAATATATTTTTCTACATGGTTGCGTTAAAATGTAATTTTTAAAGGTTATTCGAGTTGCGATCGAGGAACGGAGACCGAGGGCTGAAAAATAGAAAATGTTTTTATTAAATAATTGTTTTTAATTATTTAAAATATGATTGTGCGTTTTTCTTATTTTTGAAAAATATGGGGTTTTGAGATGATTTAATACGCCGGGACGAAAATTTTATCGGTGTTGGTTTTTCAACAAAAATACGAACTTTTTGGCAACCTGGCTATTTAATTCACAAACTTATTTCTACCAAACTTATTTTAATATTTTAAATAAATCCTAATTAAGACTAATGGGCCTAATTGTTTGCTTATTAGGCCTAAAGCCTTGTTAGGACTTAATTAACTGTATAATATATGTTTATATCTCCTAAAACCCTACAACTCCTACACAAACACACGGCCACAATTCTGAAAAATCTCCACCTAAACTACACGGCACACACATGCATAAAGATTGAGACAACTTTCGAAAATTGCCAAGGAAGCTTCAAGCCAAAGGTCTTGCCCGTTCTTCAATGTCGTCAACGTAAAATCGTGCGTAAAATACGCGACGGCACGCCATATTCTCCTTTTACTCATCATCACACCATAGTAATTATTTATGCATAATTTTTAAGGAAAAACATAGCACACAAGTTGAAATTTTCGTAACTACATGCCTATGTGTTCTAAACTTGTGTTTTTGATTCCCAAAATCATGTTTTATGTGTTGAAGAAGGGGCTGCCATGATTAGGAAGGGTTAGGGAGTGTTTTTATATGTTTTAGAGAGTCCTAAATCACACCGATATGCTGCACACGTGAATAGAACAGAAACTAGAACCAATTGAGCATTAACGTAGATGGTGGGGCTCGGTTGAAAGAAAGGTGATGCATGGGGGCAGGTGGCTCGACCAGGTCTAGTGGTTGGGTCCTAGGGGTCATGGTTAGGTCCTAGGGAGAATCCTAGGAGGGCTAGGGGTCGAGCCATGGCCTGGGGAAGAGTCCACGTGAAGTGGGACTCTCCCCCAAGTCGCGCAGAAACTGGTGGGGAAAGTTAGGGGCTGCAGCGGGGCTAAAGGCGAGCTGGGTAGGTTCATCAGGGTCCAAGGGTCATGGGCATGGTTCGGGATAGGTGCTGGGGCGGCTGGGTCGCTGCTGGCTCGAACCAAGAGTGCAAACCGTGAGGGAGCAAGGGAGAACACGCAGCTTGTGTCTTCTGGTTCAGGTGCTTTGTGCGCTGGTTCCAGGGTAAGGGTTGGTCTGGGCTGAGGCTAGGCGTGGTCCAGGGAAGGTGAGGGTCATGAGGGGTAAGGTGGTTAAGGGCTGGAGGTGTCCTAGTTGGCTAGGAGTCTTGGGGAAGAGAAAGGAGTCACGCACACAGGGGCAGAATTTGGGTCGGTTTCCAGGAGGCTTTTGAGCGGGCCAGGGCTTTTTTTTCGGGCTGGGCTTACACAGTAGGGTCCCTAGGTGAGTTGGCTAGGTTTTGGTTCAAGGTGGCTCGGGCGTGGCTCGAGTAAATTAGGAGATGGCTCGGTGTGTTCGATAAGGTGTCGAAAACGAAAATTAAAAGGTGAAAATTGAATCCAAGGGTCCACGGGGGTGGCTCATGGCTTGGAAGGGTAGAATTAATAATAAAAATGTTATGTTAAAAATTTGGGATCAAAATGACGAGTTTTGGATTTATTCGGGATTTAATCGCCGCACGAAACGCTAATTAACGAGTTAATTGAAACGCCTAGTTTTAAGCGTAATAAAATTATGAAAAATTAAGTTTAAGCTTAAATAATTATTAAAAGTCTAAGTTTTGAATTTTGGAAATTAATTTTAAGGTTTAGTTTAATTCGGGATTAAAACACATTAATTCGTCACATTTAAAGATTAATTTAAACGTCATCGAATTAAGCTAAATAAAAATATGAAAAAATTCTTGTAAGCTTAAATAATTATGTGGGACATGTTAGAATCAATGAAATTAAGAAAATGTCAAAAACGAGAAATTTTACGTCTAGGGGTAAACGATCATTTTACACTTAGAAATTAGTAAACGTCATGGCAGTGCTCTATTTGCTGTTTTATATGCTAATATGATTATTTTTTAATGTTTATGAATGTTTACATGTTAAAATGATTATTTTATATGTTTATGGAATTTTATATGTTTATGGATTTTTATGTCAAAACGTTTATTTTAAATGTTTACGATTTAATATGTTAAAATGTTCATTTTAAATGTCTATGGATTTTTATGATAAAACTCCAACGTTAAAAGACATGTTGCATGCTTAATTTAAAATGAAAAATGTTATATGCCTGATTTTTTTAAGTAATGATAACATGTTGAAGGATGTGAAAGGATTGTGACTAACACGATGATATGTTGGAGATATCGTGAGGGTTATGGTCCCAGTGGGAGCCGACGATCGTATTTCCTTGGATACAGATATGTATATGTATATGATGATATGTTAATACGTAAGGCCAGGGCTCAATTGACCGGTGAGAGTGTTGCTGGTGTCCCCCGCCGCCCAGTACTGTGGTTACATGTAGATGGATCTATCGCCTAACACGTATATGAAAGTCACAATCAACGATCTGAATTCAACAAACACGTATATGAACATGAATATGAATATGTATATGTTGATGATGATATGTATATGTTTATGAAATACGAAAATGTTTATGATTTTACATGTTTATGAAAATGTTTTTATTTAAAAGTTTTATGCATCATGAAAATGTTTACGAAAATGTTTAAGTTTATGCATCTTCATGAAAACGATATTTTAAGTACAAGTATTTTTCACTTTTATATGTTAACTGTATTACGTATTACTCGTTATCAAGAATATGACGTGTTGAGTCTTTAGACTCACTAAGTGTGATTGATGCAGGTTATATTGATTATGAATATGATAATGGAGGTCTTGATGGTTGATCTGACTGGACTGAAGGTGCACATAACCCGAGGACCGACGCTAGTTTTCCGCACTAGTTATTATTTATGATTTTAAGTAATGTTAAAGATATTTTTACGTCTTTTATTTATGTTATGAGAGATTTTTGAGAGGTTATAGTATGGGCTATACTTTTCAAATAATGTTTTTAGGTTGGTAAAATATTTGACGATTTTATGTTTAAAATATTTTCCTTTGGATTTTTAAATGGCAGTTAGATGTTTATTTTTAAAATGATGTCAAAAATATTTTATGGTTCGGCCGATGCTAAGTGAGGTTAAAAAAAAATTTCTAACACGTTTTAAGAAAACGCATAGCAGACATTTCAGTTGGTATCAGAGCAATGGTTTTGTAAAGGGTTGTGCCACCATCAGCGCCGGGAAGATCAGTCGTCAAGCCTCAACTTGTAAGTTTACATGCTTTATATGATTTTATGATGTTACCTGCATAATTATATGAATTATATGTTTACGTCACATGTTTAATAGCATTATGAGAATATAAATTTTATATGCTTTTGTAATTTTTTTACGTGATACGATATGAAATAAGAAATTATTTGATTTCAACGCATGTTGGTTTCGTGGTGGAATTGGACTATGTTGATTTTTGGGTTCTAGTATTTGACTTTCTACTTTTTGGGCTATAAGTTAATCGTGAATATTATGAATGTTTTTGGGAAATGTAGATTTTTTAAGAAAATATTTATGATTCGTGGTTACTAGTCGAATTAATTTTTGGGAATTAGACGTAAGGAATAATGATTCGAGGATTTACAACGACTTTGGGAATAAGAAAATGTATAAATTAGGATTTTAAGTTTTGATGAAATGTAATATTGGTTATAGGAATTGATTTTTGGGTAAATAAGTTTAAATTTATCAAAATTTATGTTATGGGAAACTGTAGAAGGAAATTAAGAATGCCAAAAACTTATTGGATTAATCGTAAGATTTTCGAAATTAAGAGCCAATTAAGATAATTTTTGAGGAAATTAAGAATTTATTTTGCAATTATTAAGGAATTTGAGGAATAGTTTAGAAATAAGCGATAATTGAATAGGTTATATGGTAAGAATTTTGATGATTTAGACTTTTAAGAATATTCAGAACCTTGGGATATCTTGGTTTTAGAATTATAAGAAATTTTAATCAAGCGTTTTTAAGGATGAATCGATACTAGGCTTGAAAAATCTAATCGTTAGCGGATGTGTTTGGGATTTTAAGGTTGAAATATGATAAGTTGATGATGAAAATTTTGGGTATAAAATAAGGAAAGTAATATACGATAAGTATGGTCATCCATCTTTTATTATTGAGAATTGTAAGAAAAGTTGAAATTCGAGGTTATAATAGTAACAAAACTAAGTTATTATGGGTTTTTTTAATTTACGATTAGCAAATAAGGATTTAGAAGGTAAAATTAATTGGGATCAAGGAGACGTAAGGACATTCTAGAACTTAAGTTTGATCAGAGTAGCGCAGCGGAAGCGTGGATTTTTGGGATACTAGAACTAAGTCTAAACTTTTGATTATCGAGGATAAGCGAATTTCGAGGACGAAATTCAATTTAAGGGAGGAAGATTGTAACGTCCCGAAAATTTAAAGGTCCAAGCGAACCACATGCATACAATTATTAAATTCTCTTGTATTTTAATTAAATGTTTTAATTGCATAAATTAATTATGTGGTGCATATTGGCATGTTTAAAATATATTTTTCTACATGGTTGCATTAAAATGTAATTTTTAAAGGTTATTCGAGTTGCGATCGAGGAACGGAGACCGAGGGCTGAAAAATAGAAAATATTTTTATTAAATAATTGTTTTTAATTATTTAAAATATGATTGTGGGTTTTTCTTATTTTTGAAAAATATTGGGTTTTGAGATGATTTAATACGTCGGGACGAAAATTTTATCGGTGTTGGTTTTTCAACAAAAATACGAACTTTTTGGCAACCCGGCTACTTAATTCACAAACTTATTTCTACCAAAATTATTTTAATATTTTAAATAAATCCTAATTAAGACTAATGGGCCTAATTGTTTGCTTATTAGGCCTAAAGCCTTGTTAGGACTTAATTAACTATATAATATATGTTTAAATCTCCTAAAACCCTACAACTCCTACACAAACACACGGCCACAATTCTGAAAAATCTCCACCTAAACTACACGGCACACACATTGTGGGGACCCGGACGCTAATCATCTTCTTAATCATCTTTGGGATTTAATTATTAATTAATATAAACAGGGTCTAAAAAATTTTCTTTCAAAATAAAAGTGCGGAACGTAATGGAATGGAACTAATATATATCTCAGTATACAAGTACAATAATATACAATAATCATTCAAACTAGTCTAAGGTTCAACTACTAATTTCACGTATTAACCAAGTCTACAATAAGTCCGGAATCTCCACTCTAAACTCGTCTTCTCTCATCATCTTCTTGACCCCGATCTTGTCCCACATGTTGTCATGCACACATACAAACAAGACAACAGCCGGATAACTCCGGTGAGAATAAATTCCAGTATAAATAATGCATACATGCAGTTAACTGAATTAACATAAAAGCATGAATTATATCTTATCACATGTAGCATAATCGAACAACATGTATCAATACCAATCTGTAAATAACATCTGAATCATAATCTACGAAACATAAATCAATACAAATCTGTAAATTAAGTTCTAGTCTCGATATCTAAGACTCGACTCATCTCTCATTCTAATCTAGGGATCCCGGTGAATAAGAACGTAACAAGTCTCCCACCTAATACTACAAGTCGCAGTGGCGGTACCTTCTTATTTCTGGACTTTGGTCTAGCTGTATCGAATAATCTACAATAAGAACAATGTCTGTATCTTAAGCATATCGATACACCAAACGTCCAGTGCCTTGGCGTATCTACCAAGACTAAGCCTAGTCTGACAATGTGCAATGGGTCAGTGACTATACTGTCAAAATCTAACCCCTCTGTCAGTGACTCTCACTCAATAGCTCTCTGCTTTCTACTTCTAATTCAATAGAATAAACATAATCATTAAGACACAAAGGTATAAAAACAATACCACACAAGTATGTGGTTTAGGGAAACTCGAGTTAACTCTAACTCAAGTCGATCTCCCAATTAACATCAATTTATACCTTTCTCTTCTCGGTCTGATGAAGACGAAGTCTCGTATTCCAATATGTCCATACCCAGTCTGGCAATGACAATCGCATAAATACAATATCAGTATATAAATCAATTCAAGACTTGTTCTGATCAATACTCAAATCAATACATACTCTGATCCATATCTGAACAAGGCACAATCTAATTCATATCAACGATATCACGATGCAATCGAAATCATTACTGAATCTGACCAATCTAAATCAACGGATGTTTTGACGGCATGACGATACAGTCTCGATAACCCCGTCAATCTCAACATCACAGAGATACTACCAAAATTCATAATCAGTACCAATACAATTCCTAATCTCAATATCGGTACACTTAAGATCAGTAATAACTCAACTCTGATATCAAATCTCAATCAATTCAACTCTGAAAATCATAACAATTGTATAACCAGTCTATTCTTTAATCTAACTTCAATTTTACAATGCCTACTGTAGCAGAAACATCATATCTGATTCATATTCAATTCTGACAATATCATAATTTCAAATCATGTCTAAACGTAACAAAACTTACGTCCAGTTGTAGCCTGCGTTGATAGGAACACAACACTGAAGTCGGATTGAAAATCAGACGGGCGGATCTTTCGCAAATCACAAATCTATAAGGTAAAAGGCGTAGGGATTATTTCATAATCCTCCTCAACCCTTTTCTCAGAATTCTGAAGAGGAATGACGTGCACTTCCTATATATATATATCACTTTGCATGAAATTGAAACGTGGCTGATTTTCCACAAAACTTCAGCGGCGCTCAAGCGGTTAAAATGTACCGCTCGGGCGCGGAACACTCTGCCCGAATACTTAGCTATTGTCCATTGGCGCTCAGGCGGTAACTCTTTACCGCTCGGGCACAACAGGTTCTGTCCAAACCCTACTCTTGTGTGACACTGGCGCTCGGGCGGTTATTTGCTACCGCTCGGGCGCCAGAGATTCTGTCCAAAATCTTGGCTCACAATGCAACGACGCCCGGCTTCTCCATTCAAGTTCGTATAACCTCAATCCTGTCAATTAATCAACGTCTGATTACAGTAATTACATCTCGGGCCTTGCACACATGCATAAAGATTGAGACAACTTTCGAACATTGCCAAGGAAGATTCAAGCCAAAGGTCTTGCCCGTTCTTCAACGTCGTCAACGTAAAATCGTGCGTAAAATACGCAAAGGCACACCATATTATCCTTGTACTCATCATCACACCATAGTAATTATTTATGCATAATTTTTAAGGAAAAACATAGCACACAAGTTGAAATTTTCGTAATTACATGCCTATGTGTTCTAAACTTGTGTTTTTGATTCCCAAAATCATGTTTTATGTGTTGAAGAAGGGGCTGCCATGATTAGGAAGGGTTAGGGAGTGTTTTTATATGTTTTAGAGAGTCCTAAATCACACCAATATGTTGCACACGTGAATAGAACAGAAGCTAGAACCAATTGAGCATTAACGTAGATGGTGGGGCTCGGTTGAAAGAAAGGTGATGCATGGGGGCAGGTGGCTCAACCAGGTCTGGTGGTTGGGTCCTAGGGGTCATGGTTAGGTCCTAGGGAGAGTCCTAGGAGGGCTAGGGGTCGAGCCATGGGCTGGGGAAGAGTCCACGTGAAGTGGGACTCTACCCCAAGTCGCGCAGAAACTGGTGGGGAAAGTTAGGGACTGCAGCGCGGCTAAGGGCGAGCTGGGTAGGTCCATCAGGGTCCAAGGGTCATGGGCAGGGGTCGGGATAGGGGCTGGGGCAGCTGGGTCGCTGCTGGCTCGAACCAAGAGTGCAAACCGTGAGGGAGCAAGGGAGAACACGCAGCTTGTGTCTTCTGGTTCAGGTGCTTTGTGCGCTGGTTCCACGGTAAGGATTGGCCTGGGCTGGGGCTGGGCATGGTCCAGGGAAGGTTAGGGTCATGGAGGGTAAGGTGGTTAAGGGCTGGAGGTGTCCTAGTTGGCTAGGAGTCTTGGGAAAGAGAAAGGTGTCGCGCACACACAGGGGCAGAATTTGGGTCGGTTTCAGGAGGCTTTTGAGCGGGCCAGGGCTTTTTTTTCGGGCTGGGCTTACACAGTAGGGTCCCTAGGTGAGTTGGCTAGGTTTTGGTTCAAGGTGGCTCGGGGCTCGGGCGTGGCTCGAGTAAATTAGGAGATGGCTCGGTGTGTTCGATAAGGTGTCGAAAACGAAAATTAAAAGGTGAAAATTGAATCCAAGGGTCCACGGGGGTGGCTCATGGCTTGGAAGGGTAGAATAAATAATAAAAATGTTATGTTAAAAATTTGGGATCAAAATGACGAGTTTTGGATTTATTCGGGATTTAATCGCCGCACGAAACGCTAATTAACGAGTTAATTGAAACGCCTAGTTTTAAGCGTAATAAAATTATGAAAAATTAAGTTTAATTTTAAATAATTATTAAAAGTCTAAGTTTTGAATTTGGGAAATTAATTTTAAGGTTTAGTTTAATTCGGGATTAAAACACATTAATACGTCACATTTAAAGATTAATTTAAACGTCATCGAATTAAGCTAAATAAAAATATGAGAAAATTCTTGTAAGCTTAAATAATTATGTGGGACATGTTAGAATCAATGAAATTAAGAAAATGTCAAAAACGAGAAATTTTACGTCTAGGGGTAAAACGATCATTTTACACCTAGAAATTAGTAAACGTCATGGCAGTGCCCTATTTGCTGTTTTATATGCTAATATGATTATTTTTTAATGTTTATGAATGTTTACATGTTAAAATGATTATTTTATATGTTTATGGAATTTTATATGTTTATGGATTTTTATGTCAAAACGTTTATTTTAAATGTTTAAGATTTAATATGTTAAAATATTCATTTTAAATGTCTATGGATTTTTATGATGAAACGATAACGTTAAAAAGTATGTTGCATGCTTAATTTAAAATGAAAAATGTTATATGCATGATTTTTTTAAGTGATGATAACATGTTGAAGGATGTGAAAGGATTGTGACTAACACGATGATATGTTGGAGATATCGTGAGGGTTATGGTCCCAAAGGGAGCCCGACGATCGTATTTCCTTGTATACGGATATGTATATGTATATGATGATATGTTAATACGTAAGGCCAGGGCCCAGTTGACCGGTGAGAGTGTTGCTGGTGTCCGCCGCCGCCCAGTACTGTGGTTGTATGTAGATGGATCTATCGCCTAACACGTATATGAAAGTCACAATCAACGATCTGAATTCAACAACCACGTATTTGAACATGAATATGAATATGTATATGTTGATGATGATATGTATATGTTTATGAAATACGAAAATGTTTATGATTTTACATGTTTATGAAAATGTTTTTATTTAAAAGTTTTATGCATCATGAAAATGTTTACGAAAATGTTTAAGTTTATGTATTTTCATGAAAACGATATTTTAAGTACAAGTATTTTTCACTGTTATATGTTAACTGTATTACGTATTACTCGTTATCGAGAATATGACGTGTTGAGTCTTTAGACTCACTAAGTGTGATTGATGCAGGTTATATTGATTATGAATATGATAATGGAGGTCTTGATGGTTGATCTGACTGGACTGAAGGTGCACATAACCCGAGGACCGACGCTAGTTTTCCGCACTAGTTATTATTTATGATTTTAAGTAATGTTAAAGATATTTTTACGTCTTTTATTTATGTTATGAGAGATTTTTGAGAGGTTATAGTAGGGCTATACTTTTCAAATAATGTTTTTAGGTTGGTAAAATGTTTGACGATTTTATGCTTTAAAATATTTTCCTTTGGATTTTTAAATGGCAGTTGGATGTTTATTTTTAAAATGATGTCAAAAATATTTTATGGTTCGACCGATGCTAAGTGAGGTTAAAAAAAAAATTTCTAGCACGTTTTAAGAAAACGAATAGCAGACGTTTCAGTTGGTATCAGAGCAATGGTTCTGTAAAGGGTTGTGCCACCATCAGCGCCGGGAAGATCAGTCGTCAAGCCTCAACTTGTAAGTTTACATGCTTTATATAATTTTATGATGTTACCTACATAATTATATGAATTATATGTATACGTCACATGTTTAATAGCATTATGAGAATATAAATTTTATATGCTTTGGTAATTTTTTTACGTGATACGATATGAAATAAGAAATTATTTGATTTTAACGCATGTTGGTTTCGTGGTGGAATTGGACTATGTTGATTTTTGGGTTCTAGTATTGACTTTCTACTTTTTGGGCTATAAGTTAATCGTGAATATTATGAATGTTTTTGGGGAATGTAGATTTTCAAAGAAAATATTTATGATTCGTGGTTGCTAGTCGAATTAATTTTTGGGAATTAGACGTAGGGAATAATGATTCGAGGATTTACAACGACTTTGGGAATAAGAAAATGTATAAATTGAGATTTTAAGTTTTGATGAAATGTAATATTGGTTATAGGAATTGATTTTTGGGTAAATAAGTTTAAATTTATCAAAATTTATGTTATGGGAAACTATAGAAGAAAATTAAAAATGCCAAAAACTTATGGGATTAATCATAAGATTTTCGAAATTAAGAGTCAATTAAGATAATTTTTGAGGAAATTAAGAATTTATTTTGCAATTATTAAGGAATTTAGGGACTAGTTTAGTAATAAGCGATAATTGAATAGGTTATATGGTAAGAGTTTTGATGATTTAGACTTTTAAGAATATTCAAAACATTGGGATATCTTTGTTTTAGAATTATAAGAAATTTTAATCAAGGGTTTTTAAGGATGAATCGATACTAGGCTTGAAAAATCTAATCGTTATGTGTTTGGGATTTTAAGGTTGAAATATGATAAGTTGATGAAAATTTTGGGTATAAAATAAGGAAAGTAATATACGATAAGTATGGTCATCCATCTTTTATTATTGGGAATTGTAAGAAAAGTTGAAATTCGAGGTTATAATAGTAACAACACTAAGTTATTATGGGTCTTTTTAATTTGCGATTTGCAAATAAGGATTTAGAAGGTTCCTCAGAGGCCGGAGTACCCAGTGTGCCCGAAGTGCAACCGCTAGCACCCGGGGAAGTGTTTATATGGGTCGGAAAAATGTTTCAAATGTGGAGCTAGTGATCACATGCTAAAGGAGTGCCCACAGTGGATGCAGCCAACCCATGGGAGAGTGTTCGCCATGCATGCTCAGGAGGCGAACCCAGACACGACGCTATTGACTGGTAAACTCTTTATGTTAAGCACCGTATTATTCTGCCATGCATGTTTTGAATTGTATTTGGGATTTTAGTGTGCTAGTTAATATTTTGGTGACTTGGGATATAAATTTCTTCTATGCTTGAGGTTGAGGTTAGAATTTTGAATATAAGTTTGTGTGTGCTAACGTCTCTCAGGAAATATTTTCATAAAGAGAGTATCCACGAAGACCTTGATAGACTCATGAGCCACCAACTTTTTTATTTCAGAGACATTCGCTAGTCACCTGGATGTCAAGTCTATTGGACTCGACGTGAGCTATTCGGTGACAGTCCCATCAGGGAAAGAATTATCAGCTACTAGTGTGGTCAGAGACATCGATCTGGAACTGCAAGGCCACCTGGTGTATGCCCATTTTTTTGTTCTGCCAATGCCAGAGTTTGATATCATTTTAGGAATGGACTGGCTGATGAAGAACAGAGTACTCATCGATTTTAAGAATAGGTCAGTGTTGGTAGGACCTTTGGGCATGGAGCAGTTTCTATTTGAGCCAGCAAGATGGAGGAGTTTCCCTCGCATGATCTCTTGCATGCAGGCGCGGAGACTTATGCACAAGGGTTGTCAGGCCTTCTTGGCCAGCATTGTGTCTGCACCTGACGTACCTACTCCGTCAATAACTGATGTACCAGTAGTAAGAGATTTTCCTGACGTATTTCTGGATTACGTCACAAGGCCTTCCACCAGAGAGAGAGGTGGAGTTTTCAATTGATCTTTTGCCAGGCACCGTGCCAATCTCTAAGGCACCGTGCCAGTTAGCTCCAGCTGAGATCTTAGAGCTCAAATAGCAAATTCAGGAGCTTCTAGACAAAGAATTCATCCGCCCTAGTTTCTCACCATGGGGCGCACCAGCGTTCTTTGTGAAGAAGAAAGACGGGAGCATGAGGCTGTGCATCGATTACCGAGAACTGAATAGGGTAACGATCAATAATAAATATCCACTCTCAAGGATCGAGGACTTGTTCGATCAGTTGCAGGGAGCTACAGTGTTCTCTAATAAAGATCTTTGATCGGGGTATCACCAGCTGAAGGTGAAAGATGCAGATGTTCATAAAACAGCTTTCAGAACCAGATATGGGCATTACGAGTTCTTAGTGATGCCGTTTGGACTGACGAATGCTCCAGCAATTTTTATGGACTTGATGAATCGAGTATTCCAACCCTACCTAGATCAGTTCGTCATAGTGTTCATTGACGACATTCTTATCTACTCGAAGAGCAATGAAGAGCACAGTCAGCATCTGATTACAGTTTTGCGGGTTTTGCCGAGTCGCAAACTATTTGCGAAATTCAGCAAGTGTGAATTCTGGTTGGAGAAGGTAGCATTTTTGGGTCATATAATATATAGCAGTGGTATTGAGGTGGATCCAGCTAAGGTAGCAGTAGTCAAATATTGGGTTGAACCGAAGAATGCGTCGGAGATTCACAGTTTCCTAGGCCTAGCAGGCTACAACAGGAAATTTATTCAAGGGTTTTCTTTGATAGCAGTGCCACTCACTTCACTGACAAAGAAGAATGCTAAATTCGTGTGGAGTGATGAATGTCAGAAGAGCTTTGATACCTTGAAGCAAGCTCTTATTTCAGCGCCAATGTTAGCCATGCCATCAGGGCAAGGAGCTTTTGTGTTATACACCGATGCATCTAAGCTCGGTTTAGGCGCAGTTTTGATGCAGCATGGTCGGGTTATAGCTTATGCCTCCCGATAGTTGAAGGTGCATGAGAAGAACTACCCGACTCATGATTTTGAGTTAGCCGCCGTTGTCTTTGCGTTGAAGATATGGAGACATTACTTTTACGGCGAGAAATGCCAGATATTCACTGATCACAAGAGTCTCAAGTACTTCTTCACGCAGAAAGAGTTGAATATGAGACAGAGACGGTGGTTAGAGTTGGTGAAAGACTATGATTGCGAAATTAGCTACCATCCAGGGAAAGCTAATGTTGTGGCAGATGCCTTGAGCCGAAAGGTTGCTGTCGTAGCACAGTTGTCAGTGCAGAGATCTCTTCAGTCAAAGGTTCAGAGATTCGGGTTAGAGGTTTATCGTAAGGACAGAGCTCCTAAGCTGTCTAATCTGACAGTTCAGTCTTCTTTGCTAGACCGAATCCGTGCAGGTTAGTCTTCTGATGAGCAGTTGCAGAAATGGAGACTGAAGGATGAAGCCAAGGGTAATGTTCTCTACACAGTGTCTGATGGTATTGTGAGGTACAGAAGAAGGATGTGGGTGCCTAGTTTTGATTCGATCAGAAATGATATTTTGATAGAGGCACATGCATCTCCGTATTCTATCCACCCAGGAGGTACCAAAATGTACAAGGATTTGCAGATTTTGTATTGGTGGCCAGGTATGAAGCGAGACATCCGCCGATTTGTGTCTGAATGCCTCACTTGTCAGCAAGTGAAGGCAGAGCATCAGATGCCAGCAGGAATGCTTAAGCTGCTCCCTATCCCCGAGTGGAAGTGGGAAAATATCACCATGGACTTTGTAGTTGGTTTTCCGAGGTCAGTCAGGGAATCCAATGCTATTTGGGTTATAGTGGATCGACTTACTAAGTTGGCACACTTCTTACTAGTGAAGACGACTTTCCCCATGACGCAGTATGCGGAGCTCTATATCAGGGAGATAGTTCGATTGCACGGAATCCAAGTTTCTATTGTGTCCGACAGGGACCCGAGGTTTACATCGTCCTTTTGGAAGAGTTTGCATGCAACCATGGGGACGAAGTTGCTGTTCAGTACTGCTTTCCACCCTCAGTTAGATGGTCAGTCTGAGTGAGTGATTCAGATTTTAGAGGATCTATTGCGAGCTTATATGATAGATTTCCATGGGACTTGGGAATCTAAGCTACCTCTAGTGGAGTTTACCTACAACAACAGTTTCCAATCATCTATTGGTATGGCTCCCTACGAGGCATTGTATGGGAGGAAGTGCAGATCGCCGATTCATTGGGATGAAGTCGGTGAGAGATCAGAACTTGGTCCAGAGATTGTTCAGCAGACTGTAGATGTGGTGGTCAAGATCCGAGACAGGATGAAGACCGCCCAGAGTCGTCAAAAGATTTATGCTGACAAGAGGAGAAGGGATATAGAGTTTGCCGTAGGTGATCACGTTTTTATACAGATAGCACCCATGAAGGGTGTTATGAGATTCGGGAAGAGAGGCAAGCTCAGTCCAAGGTTCATTGGACCATTCGAAATTCTTGACATAGTTGGGACACTAGCTTATCGTGTAGCCCTACCGCCGAATCTAGCCGGGGTACAGAATGTGTTCCACGTCTCGATGTTGAGGAAGTATCTAGCCAATCCTTCGCACATTCTGAGTCATGAGTCGTTGCAGCTTGCTCCATACCTGTCACATGAGGAAAGACCTGTCCAAATCCTAGACAGACAGGAGCGTAGACTTCGGAACAAGGTTACCAAGGTGGTCAAGGTTTAGTGGTTGAACCAATCAGTGGAAGAGGCCACTTGGGAGGCAGAGGCGGACATGAGAATTCGCTACCCGGAGTTGTTCGGTAAGATTTAATTTCGAGGAAGAAATTTATGTAGAGCCCAAAATCAGTACACGTAAAACTCATGCACTTATTTAATTGTTAAATCATTATTTAATTTTAAAATGATTTTTAGCGATGCATGATTTATGAAATTGTCTTATTTTAAATTGCTGATGCTTATGTGATGCAAGTTAAAATATTTCACGAGTTTCATGTTTCAGGCGATCATCCGATACGGGATTGAGGAGAAGAGACCGGCGACGAGTTTGGCAATTTTAAAACGTGGTATTTTATTTTAAGTTAAGGATGGAGCATTTTAAATAATTTTTTTAGTTCTAGCATTTTAAACGCCTAATTTAATTATTAGGTGATTTTATGACTTTAAAGTTTTAAGGGTTTGTCACTTGTACATTTTATTTTAAATCAAGAGTTATTATTTAAAGTTAGGGGGAGGTTAGTAATTTTAATTAGTTGTTAATTATTGATTAAGAAATATTTTAATACCCTAATTTTAATAAACACACACACCGATACACACACGCATACACGTTTTATCACCCTCAACACACACACACACATATTCCATTTAGATTTTAAATATTTTTGGAGAGCAAAAACCTAGGGTTCTTAGAAGGTAGAGCAGCCGTCCCCTCCCTCTGATTTTCCAGCAAGATTTCGTTGAGTTTTCTTCAAAGAAAATCGCGCCACGTTCGTCCTGGATCGTCTCTCACATCCTTCCCGCTTCGGTGTCGTCGTTCGGTAACGTTAAAGATTTAAAGGCATGTATATTCTGTTTTTCCTGCGTCGATCTAGTCATATTATGTGTTGCGATATTTTTATGCGAGAAAATCCATGTGTGATGTAAAGGGTTTTAGCAGAAAAATTGTTTGATCAATCTATACAACGTTTTTAGATCTCAGAATTTTGTTTTCACTGTATTTTGAATTAATGCGATTTTTCGGTTGAGATTTTGGGAAAACTTTCAACATATGAAATGTAGAAATTTTTGATACCATTTGATATAAAATTCGAAATATTTGGATAAAATTGAGTGAGTTATGATCGTTTTCGTGGGACTGCTCAAACTGCGTTTTTCTGAAATTATGTTATTGATGTGTTCTTGAAGTTTTATGGTTGCAGGCTTCGTTGGGGATCGACGGGTGATCGCTGCTGCGTTTAGGTATATTGTTGTTGATGTTGGGATTGTTATGGACGTTTTGTTTCGCATCGTTAGGCACTTGGGAGATTGAGTAGCCGTCAAAGTCGTTTTGTTGTCAAAAGTCGTGTTCACGGGTTTATCGTGTCACTAGTGATGCGTGGGTGTTTTGGGAGAATTGAATATACTCGAGTCAGTGTTAATGTATACTAGGATGGCTCTCGAGGTGTCGATTCATGGTCGAAAGGATCGAGTTAGGGAGATTGAGTCACAAGCAAAGAATTTCCGTTGGTTCGCACTAGTGGGTACACGGACCCTGGCACGGGTTCCGTGCCTTTGCTTCCTTCGAAGTGTCATTTTCCATAGCCTACACGGACCATTAGACGGACCCTGACACGGGGTCCGTGTCCTTACTTCTTTCGGGTATAATTTTACAGAGCCTACACGGACCCATAGCCTGGACCTGGGCACGGGATCCGTGTACTCCATTTTTGGAAAAAGTTTTAGTGATTGTTTTGGGGTTTTATGTCATGGTTTAGTACGATAATTAAACGAGGTCAAGTCTCGAGTGATCTAGAATGTCATAAGCTATTTATTTATTTTGGTGGTGAGCACGAATACCTACGTATAAGTGATGCAAGTTAAGTGTTGAAACCCATGTCAGTATGTGCAACAGTGGCCCCAAGCGAGATCCAACGAATTCCTCAACGCCAAGTAAGTATGTTCGACGTGCAAAGAAAATAATTTTAAGTTTTTGAGATATGCTAAATGTCTTGTGACCAATTTATGTATTGGATTGGAAAGCGGTAAAGTATGACCAGGGACCAATCCACCCCGTTAAATTATGAACGGGTTTAGATAAGGATTGGAAATTAAATATGGTGGGTAATATGTTAATGGGCTTGTAAGAGTACAAGTCCAACATATTAAATAATTAAAATTATTAATAGACCTTGATTAATTGATTAAATTAGTTGGACTAATCTAATTAATTAATTAAGCCCATTAATGTTAATTGAAGGGCCCAATTATTATACTATGATAATTAGGTCAAGGGTTAATTATAAAAATGGGTTGAGAAGTCATAACCCTAGCCCCCCACCACCAATATTTTCGAGAACACCACCTCCAAAGAAGAAAAAAATCGGCCACCTCTTTTGAGAAAGATTTTTGAGCCGTCTCTCAAATATTTTTCTCCTACGTTAAATCTCTTCCATATTTTCTATGCAATTTGGAAGAGGATCAAGCGATCTAGTCTTGGACTTGATAGGAGGATCAAACAAGGAGTTCATCGAAGAAAGTTCGTAGGGATTCATCAAGAGCTAATCCGTTCATACCGGATTAGTTAGAGCCGTGTGATTAATTCACAAAAGGTATGAAATCTTCAATTCCCTATGAATGTTTATGATAAAACCATACAAGTGCCCAAATATAAATATATTTTGATTGTCAAAATAAAATAAAAAATTTTAAACTTCTGCTGCGTTTGGGGCACGAGAAAACCGAGATCCAACAAGGGCGTGTTCAATTGAATAGGAAATCATGTCGGAAGCGTAGATCATTATCTAACGAATTAAGTAAATAACGAGGGGTAGGTGAACTGAAATTCCCAACAAATTCATTTTTCATTGAATCTTAATTAACCATTGTGGGGACCCGGACGCTAATCAGTTCTTAATCGTCATCAGGATCAATTTACTAATCAAGTAATTAGGGTCATAAAAATTTTTCTTTTTAATGCGGAATGTAGTGAAATCAAACTAATATACAACTCAGTATAAAATAAAGTACAAGTCCTGTACCGTCTACAAATCAGTAAAACTAAGGTTCAACATCTAATTATCAAGTGCCAAAACCCTATATACATCAAAGTCCGAAGTCTCCACTCTATCACGATCTCTCCTCATCTCCTGGACCCTGATCCTGTCCCACCTGTTGTCATGTACACATACAAACAAGACAACAGCCGGATAATTCCGGTGAGAATATAATCCCAGTATAAATCAACGAAACATGCAATCATATAAACAAATATAAAGCATGTAACAGATAACAGTAATATGTATCAAAATCTGAAACATAATCAATATCAGACTGTCGACAATACTCGTAACTCTACAATTCAGACTAGACTCAATCCTAGTCTAGGGATCCCGGTTTCCAGAAGTTGGCATTCTCATATCGACCAACAGTAATAGAAAAGACTCCAGTTCTATCCACGTCGATAGGGTTTCGATCACCAGTAATAGAAGAAGCTCTGATTCTATCCACATCGATATAGTATCGATCACCATGTAATAGAAAAAACTCCAATTCTATCCACATCGATATGATATCGATCATCAGTAATAGAAGAGTTACGATTCTATCCACATCGATACAGTACCGATCACCAGTAATAGAAGAAGCCACATTTCTATCCACATCCATAGCCAATCATCCGGTGACAGACTTTGGCACTATCGCCAATACACTATCTTGTGACATCGTGCAATGTGCCCGTAGCGATCCCGCCACTATCAGGCACTTCTGTCACAAGATTACTCGTCTAATACCTGTTATCTATAAATCAAGAAAACAAGTACATCAATCAAATCAATGCAAATATCAATGCAATAAAGTAAAGTATGTGATTTAGGAAAACTCAAGTCTAAACCGACTTAAGTCGATCTCCCAATACCACATTGACTTATACCTTTCGTTCGTAGTTTCGGTCAGGAATTTAACTCTATCAATTCTTCAATCTGGCAATGGCAACATCAATGATATCATATCAATACACCGTCTAAATCGATACCAATCTGATCAATAACTCAACATCAACGGTATAATCACACAATCCCGATATCCCGGTCAATATAATATCACCAGATAATAATTCCCTCAACTAATAACCGATACCAATACAATCTGATATCATATCTCAGTCAATTAATTTCAGAAAATCATAATAATTCCATAATCAGTCCGTTTCTTAATCTGACTTCGATTCTATGATGTCTAACATATCAAGAACATCATATATGAATCCTATTCAATTCTGACAATGACATAATTTCAAAGCATGTCAAAACGTAGCAAAACTTACGTCCAGTTGTAGCCTACGTCAATAGGATTACAGTACTGAAGTCGGATTACGAATCAGACGGACGGATTTTACACGGTTGAAATTTGAAGCACAAGAAACCAACACTTTCTCTCAATTCTCCGTTGATTTCTTTGATGGAATACGTGTAATATGTATATATATATATACATCTCGCATGCCCCGAAACGTGTCTTCCGCAAATTCATCCAAAGCATCTCGCGCATATGCGCGAACTGTCTTCGCGCATATGCGCGAGACTATTGTCTCGGCGCGTGTCTTCCCAGCCGCTCGCGCATATGCGCGCCTCAATTCCGCGCATATGCGCGAGACTATTGTCTCGGCGCGTGTCTTCCCAGCCGCTCGCGCATATGCGCGCCTCAATTCCGCGCATATGCGCGAGGCCCTCTGGACTCGACCTGTGCAGCTCGCGCATATGCGCGCCCTCATGTCGCGCATATGCACGAGGTCTTCTGCCCATTTGGCGCATGGGCGCGCATCACGTCGCGCACGTGCGCGAGAGGCACTGTCCTCGCACATAAATTATCACACGTTACCTCAAATCGTGTCTCGGTTAATCCTTTCATAATCATCAAATTATAAATCCATAATTACAGATTACTATAATTAAATTTCCGAGCATTACAACCATTCTATATTTTCTATCTCTTTATTTGATTCTTGAAATTTAGCTTTGAGTTTTTATTTGAGTATAGTAGTAGAAAAAAATCATCCAAATTTCGTTGCTAAATATTTAATAACTGGAAATAATAATTACAAAATACAGTCTCCAGTGGAACGATACTCGTACTCTAGTACATTATATTATAACTTGACATCGTGCACTTGCGATTATTTCAAGCTTAAATATTATTAATTTGACCAAGAGTTTTACAGGGCAAGTTTTGCTCGATCATATCACGGTTCAGGTGTATCGAGTCCTTAGACTCACTAGGTGTGATTGATGCAGGTGAGTATGATGATGTAGAGACTGGAGGCGCTGGAGACTGAGCTAGCGGAGCTGGGTGTGGGCACGTTAACTCGAGGACCTTACATTTTTCCCTATATTATGATCATGAGTCATGGGTATAAACAATATTTTAAATGTTTTTGCATCTCTTTATACATTGATGATTTTGACAGACATTGAGTTCTTTCAAAATAGTAGACTAGATTTCATTTTAAGATTTAATTAATTGCAGCTATTTTTATTTAGTGGTTGGGAGAATTTTTAAAATACATGATTGATTGCTTTTATTGCATGAATGTGTTTGAGGTTTTGCGAGAAGAGTTTTATATTAAAAAAATTTATATTTAATAGTTATTTTAAGCAGTAGACATTTAGATTCACTAGGTTTGAATGGTTATAAGTGATGACGATGTTGAGTCGTGTGGTGCGGAATATCGAGTCATCCAAGAGGCGCAGTGCGTAACCGAAGACCTAGAAATTTCTCATATGTTAAAGACTTTTGATGATTTTATGGATTATCACTTTTACTTATAGACTGTTAAGATTCTAGAATTTATTGAGTTGAATTTTAGACTTTTATTGCTTTATTTATTATTCAGCATGAATGGTTTTGAATATTATGGAATTCATTTATTTGATTATTTATGCTAGTTTATTCATGAAAAATTAATTATTCATGGTCTAGAAAAAAATAGTATAACTTAACTGAATTTAAAAGTCGGTCGTTTCAACACCATTCATATATGCATAGAAACATCAAAACCTTGAAAGTATACGTCTAAACATTACATAAATCGATCTAAACATTTCTCATGCTTAGAAAATTAAATCTTGCATAATATGATTTAAATGGTACATAAAGAAAGTTTAGAAACGTGTATTTGCATTAAAAATGCTCGAATATTTGATCATTAGCGCAGGTTGCAAAAAAGAACGATCAAGGAGCACCTTAGCCCTCAAACTTGCTTCTGAATTTTTTATTTGTGTGTGTGTGTGTGTGTGTGTGTGGTGTGTATTGGCTGATGGAATTGGAGGCCAAGAACCTGAAAGGGGATCGGTTACGGTGACCGGAAGCGCAACGGAAGTTAAAAATTTTAAATTTTACAAGAAAATTTTCGGCCACCAAGAGGATATTGTGTAGCAAATACAACAAACACCAAATATCATACATAGGGTGTTGAGAAAATCGTTACCTATCAACCTCTTGAGGTTGATGATGGCACCAACTAAAGTGTAAACACTTTAGCTCTTGAGTGGATGACAAATCTTTAAGCTTCCAACCTCCAAAATTAGGCCCACCACCAACTAGGTAAATCCCCTCTTAATTTGCACTAGAAAATTGAGAGGATTTTTCAAGGAGAAGAATATTTCTTCCTCAACACTTGAAGAAGAAAATAAGAGAAAAACTTGGAGAGAAAATCCCTAAAAATTTCGGCCAAGACACATGTGGAATGAGGGAGGATGAGTTGTCTTGGTAGTGCAAAAAGTTGATCCAAAAAGTTGCATGCCATGCAATATTTTAATCAAAAGTATTCTTCAACCTTTCATCTCCCAAGCATGCATATCAAGAGGGCTTGTAACAATTACAAGGCCCATGGACTTTTATTTAAATGTCCCAAACATATTTGAGCTCATTTATAGTTTACTTGATTTTACTCAAGCCCACTAGTTAAATAATTATTTCAATGTTATTTAATTAATTCAACACTTGAATTAATTTAATTATTTGGACTCTACTAGGCCCACTAGTGTTTAATTAATTCAACACTTGAATTAATTTAATTTAGTCCATAATAATGTTTATGAAAATCACAATTTTCAAATACATTATTCGCTTGACCTACTTTTAATTTAGGAACACATTCATAAATTAAAAGTTACATTTCTCTCATAGAAGTCATACTTCTATTTTTCCTTACGCTTATAAACTCATTTATAAGCCGTTCAACACTTTGAACTATTTTACTTCTCAACGGGATCTAGAAAGCTAGTACTTGTGTGGCCCTCAATGGTTCATTGATACAACTAGCCGTGGGTTCACATCTCCATGTGATTCGGATCAAACATGTCCTTATATGAGCATACCACAATTGCTCCATTCTTACTTATCAACTCCTTGATAACAAGAAAGTCAGAACTCAAGTCTGATAGTACCCAACCAATCATGTTAAACGCCTAGCAGCATCGCTTACATGATTCCCTAGGTATCAAATGATAGTGCCTGCAAGAACCATTCAATTATAGTTAGCGTACAGTACGGTCCCTTCAACTCATATATCCCGACCGATTCGACAACCATTGGTATATCGAGAGCTGTCAATGAATCGATACTATGTGTCATGTTGTAGTTGCATCGATGGTGTAATCTATGAAACCCCTTTCATAATTACCACCATACTCTGATCAGAGATTTAATACTACATACACATAGGATATCCATACCCGAAGGTAAGCGGTGAATCCCCGACTACAATGCATCGACTCCTATATGTTTCGACAAAACACACAACCTTGCCACCCGATGACCCCTTGAGAGTCGGTAAACAAGTCAAAGTGTAATGCTAGCACATAAAGTCTCAATGTTGTCCCGGGTCATAAGGACTAATGGTGTACAACCATAAACTAGGACTTTTTCACTCGATAAGTGAGAACCACTTGGAAGGTACTTTATGGAGGGTTGTTCAGCGCACTCTACCAGGAGCACCTATCTGCATGCTCGGACATCACAATGTCCCCTACCAATGAAACATGGTACTCACATCGCAGATACTAGTCTCGAACTCTAGCGGCTATATCCTTCTTAGCGGCGGCTGAATCGACTAGGAACTGTTTAGAATATACAGTATTCCAAATATGAGTTTCATGATACTCATCATATGAGCATCTCATATTCTTTCTACTATTTATATATTCAAGGTCTTTATCTATGCAACTAGCATGGGTATACAGATAAAGATTTGCCAAACAATAATTTCAAATATTATTAAAATAAAGATTGCTTATACATAGAGTTTCATTGTGAACACTCGGCCAACACTTCGCTCGACGGGCACCTACTCTAACTATATCCCACTTGCACTAGAGCCAACTACCTATATGCTTCAAACCCATTGATTCGCGATGCATCTCGAATAATGGTCCAGGTAAAGGCTTAGCTAGTGGATCAGCAACATTATCTGCGGAGTCGACTACGTCAATCGACACTTCTCCTCTTTCCACAATCTCTCGGAGGATGTGGTACTTTCTCAATACATGTTTGGACTTCTGATGAGACCTTGGCTCCTTTGCTTGAGCTAAAGCTCCCGTGTTGTCACACAACACCGGGAGAGGAGCAACTCCATTAGGAATGACGTCCAACTCTTAGACGAAATTCCTTATCCAAACCGCCTCCCTTGCTGCATCTGATGCAGCAATTTATTCGGCCTCTGTGCTGGAATCCGCAGTATTGTCTTGCTTGGAACTCTTCCAAGAGACAGCAGCACCATTGAGCATGAATACAAACCCAGAGGTTGACTTCGAGTCATCGATATCGCTTTGGAAGCTAGAGTCGGTATAGCCTTTCAATTTCAGTTCTCCACCCCATAGACCAAGAACAATTTATTGGTCCTTCTCAACTACTTGAGGATGTCTTTCACAGCTTTCCATTGTGGAAGATCAGGGTTCGATTGATATCTACTCACTACACTTAGTGCAAAAGCCACGTCAGGACGTGTAGATATCATCTCATACATGATGCTACCAATCGCAGATGCATAAGGAATGCTGGTCATCGCCGCTATCTCTGCATCAGTCTTGGGAGACATAGACTTGGATAGGGACACGCCATGACACATTGGTAGATGTCCTCTCTTGGACTCATCCATCGAGAACCGCTTCACGATGGTATCAATGTATATGGACTGGGTGAGACCAAGCAATCTTTTTGATCTATCTCTATAGATCTGTATTCCTAATACAAAAGATGCTTCACCCAAGTCCTGCATCGAGAACTTACTCGCTAACCATATCTTCGTTGATTGCAACATCCCTACATCATTCCCAATGATTAGAATGTCATCAACATACAACACCAGGAATGTCACAGCACTCCCACTGACCTTCTCATACACACAGGGTTCCTCAGGATTCTTAGCAAAACCAAACTCTTTGATTGTACTATCGAATCTGAGGTTCCAACTCCTAGATGCCTGCTTTAGACCATAAATAGATCTTTGAAGTTTGCATACCATATGCTCACTTCCGATAGATGTAAACCCTTCGGGTATGTAAATCTCTTCCTTAATATCCCCATTAAGAAAGGCTGTCTTAACAACCATCTGTGATATCTCATAGTCATACCATGCAGCTATGGCTAGAAAAATCCTTATGGACTTGAACATTGCAACTGGAGAAAAGGTTTCCTCAAAGTCAACTCCTTGTCTTTGAGTATATCCTTTTGCCACCAATCGCGCCTTGAAGGTCAATACCTTCCCATCCGCCCCAAGTTGCCTCTTGTAAATCCATTTACACCCTATGTGAACAATTCCCTCAGGTGGATCCACGAGATTCCACACTTGGTTCGAATGCATGGAATTCATCTCAGATTCCATCGCTTCAAGCCACTTGGATGAATCGGCATCAAATAATGCTTCCTTGAAGGTCCTTGGATCACATCCATGGTTAGGCTCATCATGGCCCTCTTCAAGAAGCAGACCATACCTCATAGGTGGTCTCGAGACTCTCTCGGATCTTCTAGGAGCTTGTATCTTCCTCTCTTGGCTCTTCGGGTGTGGGTTCTACAATTGTGGGTGTCTCTCGAACCTCTTCGAGTTCTATCATCTCGCCTTTTCTACATAATAGAAATTCTTTTTCCAAAAAGGTTGCATTCCTAGAAACAAACACCTTTGTTTCTTGGGGATGATAGAAGTAGTATCCAATCGAATTCTTTGGATATCCCACAAAGTAACATAAAATGGATCGACTATCCAATTTATCTCCCACTACCTGCTTCACATAAGCAGGGCACCCCCATATTCTAAGATAAGAATATTTTGGTGGCTTACCAATCCATACTCATATTGTGTCTGCCTTTGAATGGACATTTAATGGAATATCTTTCAATTTTAAGTTATAGAGATCGTTTTCAAGTTCACCAGTACCAATCAAATATTCATTCATGTAAATGTTGCAAACACCTTTGCTAAATAAACAAGAATATCCATCTTTATCAACATAGAAATGGAAACAATGTTTTTCACAAAATTAGGTACAAACAAAACATCTCATAAAATTAACTTAAAACTATTGTTCAACAATAAGTAAACATCTTCAACAGCCTTGGCAGCAACTCTTGCTCCATTGCCCATCCTTAAGAAGGTCACACCTTCCCTAAGCTTTCTACTTCTTCACATCGCCTGCAAATCATTACAGAGATGTGAGCCACATCCGGTATCCAATACCCAAGAAGTAGAGTTAATTGAAATGTTTACTTCGATATAGAACATACCGTTTTCAGAACTTTTCTGGGCCAGATATTCCTTGCAGTTACGCCTCCAATGTCCAGGCTTCTTGCAGTGATGACATACATCATCAGTCTTGTCAGCCTTAACTGGTCTGGCTGCCTCAACGGGATTCGGAGATTGCCTCATCAAGGGCACGTTCTTCTTGGGACGTTGGAAAGAACGCTTCTTTCCATTCCCATGTGGATCAATCTTCGTATCAGACGAAGAACCCACATAAAGAACCAACTTCTCTTTCTTGATGGTTGATTCAAACGTAACAAGCATATTCACCAACTCCTCAAGGGTCGGCTCCATCTTGTTCATGTTGAAGTTCACCACAAAAGGATCAAATGAGCTAGGCAATGATAACAGCAACACGTCGGTGGTCAACTCCGAAGGCAAGATCAGATCCATGCCAACGAGCTTGTCCACGAGCCCAATCAACTTCAGGCCATGCTCATGGACCGAGGCCCCATCTCGCATGCACAAAGTGATCAGCTCATTGACGGTAGCATGCCTAAGAGGCCGTGTTTGCTCACCAAAGAGCTCCTTGAGATGCAAATGAATGTCAGCAGCACTCTTTGCATCCTCAAAACTCCTCTGCAGCTCATCATTCATAAAAGTCAGCATATAACACCTGGCTATCAAGTCATGGTCACACCATTCCTTGTAAGCCTGCAATTCCTCAGGAGTGCAGTCAGTCGGAGCCTCAACAGGGGGTGACTCATTCAGTGTATATGCTATCCTTCCCGAATTCAAGACGATTTTTAGGTTTCTTAGCCAAGTGAGGTAATTGGGTCCAGTTAATATGTGTTTGTCGAGTATTACGGATATCGGATTGCGAATCGAAGACATTGTCAATTTGTACTGAAAAGTAAAAACAGATAAATGTTGATGATTATTTAAAATATTTAGTAAGATATGAAGTTTGGACTTTTATTTCATAAATATTTGCTCCCACTGTTTTGACATCTTTCACTACCCTCTAGTGAAAACGGGAAACTCCTTTCCTCAGTAGGTACGTAAGGTCCAATTAGCGAATTATGATCCCGAATAATATCAGCCAATCACAATTCCTAAAAGGTAGTTTCCAATTGCATCACAATACAACCCTCTACATAAACTTTTGTCTCACGTTTGATTAGGACCCAATAATATGACGTCGTTCATCTTCACGTGTCAAACCTTACCCATCGATGTTGAACCTTAATGGACAGTCGCCATGAGTTACCTCAATAATATGAGCCGAAATCATGGGAGTTCCACGTAGTTCACATCACCATGTCAATGGATGTCACAGCTTTCCGGCACCCAGAGCTCCCCCAATAATATGAGCCGAGCCCCGAGTACGGGTAGCGTTCATCATGCACCCATTGTCGATGGAAGACAAGGAAATTATAAACAAATTTATAATTCCCCTTTTCGGGCTTGATATTAATTTTGAATCTTATTCAAAATGAGGGTTTTTAATTTTGAAAGGTCTCATCATTAATTTTATTTAAAAGCTCGCCATGTTTGATCGTATGTTTGCCGGATTCATGCAACTTTGTTATTATCATAATAATAACGCACATACTCATTATTTATAACATATCATGCATATATTATAAACAGTAAACAAACAAGGATGATCAATCGCCCCAATACTAATGGCCCGTGTGAGCTAAACACGGGCCTTAGGTCCAATCCTAGGGAAATGCAAGGGATGCAAATGCAACTATTACATTAGCTTCCAATATTTACATGTCTTCGATCTTCATAATCATCATGGCCACCATCTTCCAATCTTGATCATCCACTATACTAATATTTACAAATAAAAATATCCATGGCAAATAGGGATACATCTCATGGGGGTGGGAACGGGCCATAAACCAAGTCCACTTTATAAATTGATAATTATTACAATCATTCAACACAAAATATCCTAGCATACATCTAGCAAATTGGGCTTGGGCTTTTGATCATCCTTCATGCATAATATTACATATCATACACCATCAATTAATTATCACAATAATTAATTGATCCAATATTATATATCTTGATCCAATCACTAACCGCCACGATTATAAACTAAATTAACAAAGTATACAAACACCTTTGTCTACTTTCCAATTAATTTATTTATAACCGAATTTCTTATAAATCACAATTTACTATAAATAATTAAAGTCCAACTTCAATTATTTATTTTATGAGAAAAATTTGCAACTTTTGTAATTTTAAACTTAAGGGCCCAAAAAGATATTTCTCACCAAAAACATTTTGGCTCATTTAAAATTCACAAATATGTTAGCCATCCAATGGCCCAACAACTCAAGGCCCATGACATTTTGATATTCCAAAACACTTTTGGAAACCCTAGTCGTCATCGCCGTCGCCGGAGCTCCGTCGCCAGAGCTCCGTCGCCGGATTCCGGCAACAAAAATTTTTTTTTTTTAATTTTCGATAGAGGGGTTCGGGCAGCCTCTCGGGCTGCCCTTGCTGCCCGAAATGGGCAGCCCCTCGGGCAGGCCGAGCTGCCCGAAATACCCCTTTGTCATGCCTTGATTTTTGTTGCAAATTTCATTCTCATGCGGTTAGAAATCAATCTCAATATAATATCTTGTAAATGCTACACAAAATCATAACCTAGCTCTGATACCACTTGAAAGGGGATCGGTTACGGTGACGGAAGCGCAACGGAAGTTAAAAATTTTAAATTTTACAAGAAAATTTTCGGCCACCAAGAGGATATTGTGTAGCAAATACAACAAACACCAAATATCATACATAGGGTGTTAAGAAAATCGTTACCTATCAACCTCTTGAGGTTGATGATGGCACCAACTAAAGTGTAAACACTTTAGCTCTTGAGTGGATGACAAATCTTCAAGCTTCCAACCTCGAAAATTAGGCCCACCACCAACTAGGTAAATCCCTTCTTAATTTGCACTAGAAAATTAAGAGGATTTTTCAAGGAGAAGAATATTTCTTCCTCAACACTTGAAGAAGAAAAGAAGAGAAAAACTTGGAGAGAAAATCCATAAAAATTCGGCCAAGACACATGTGGAATGAGGGAGGATGAGTTGTCTTGGTAGTGCAAAAGGTTGATCCAAAAAGTTGCATGCCATGCAATATTTTAATCAAGAGTATTCTCCAACCTTTCATCTCCCAAGCATGCATATCAAGTGGGCTTGTAACAATTACAAGGCCCATGGACTTTTATTTAAATGTCCCAAACATATTTGAGCTCATTTATAGTTTACTTGATTTTACTCAAGCCCACTAGTTAATAAATATTTCCAATTGGGCTCTACAAGGCCCAATGTTATTTAATTAATTCAACACTTGAATTAATTTAATTATTTGGACTCTACTAGGTCCACTAGTGTTTAATTAATTCAACACTTGAATTAATTTAATTTAGTCCATAATAATGTTTATGAAAATCACAATTTTCAAATACATTATTCACTTGGCCTACTTTTAATTTAGGAACACATTCATAAATTAAAAGTTACATTTCTCTCATAGAAGTCATGCTTCTATTTTTCCTTACGCTTATAAACTCATTTATAAGCCGTTCAACACTTTGAACTATTTTACTTCTCAACGGGATCTAGAAAGCTAGTACTTGTGTGGCCCTCAATGGTTCATTGATACAACTAGCCGTGGGTTCACATCTCCATGTGATTCGGACCAAACATGTCTTTATATGAGCATACCCCAATTGCTCCATTCTTACTTATCAACTCCTTGACAACAAGAACGTCAGAACTCAAGTCTGATAGTACCCAACCAATCATGTTAAACGCCTAGCAGCATCGCTTACATGATTCCCTAGGTATCAAATGATAGTGCCTGCAAGAACCATTCAATTATGGTTAGCGTACAGTACGGTCCCTTCAACTCATATATCCCGACCGATTCGACAACCATTGGTATATCGAGTGCTGTCAATGAATCGATACTATGTGTCATGTTGTAGTTGCATCGATGGTGTAATCTATGAAACCCCTTTCATAATTACCACCATACTCTGATCAGAGATTTAATACTACATACACATAGGATATCCATACCCGAAGGTAAGCGGTGAATCCCCGACTACAATGCATCGACTCCTATATGTATCGACAAAACACCCAACCTTGCCACCCGATGACCCCTTGAGAGTCGGTAAACAAGTCAAAGTGTAATGCTAGCACATAGAGTCTCAATGTTGTCCCGGGTCATAAGGATTAATGGTGTACAACCATAAACCAGGACGTTTCCACTCGATAAGTGAGAACCACTTGGAAGGTTCTTTATGGAGGGTTGTTCAGTGCACTCTACCAGGAGCACCTATCTGCATGCTCGGACATCACAATGTCCCCTACCAATGAAACATGGTACTCACATCGCAGATACTAGTCTCGAACTCTAGCGGCCTATATCCTTCTTAGCGGCAGCTGAATCGACTAGGAACTGTTTAGAATATACAGTATTCCAAATATGAGTTTCATGATACTCATCATATGAGCATCTCATATTCTTTCTACTATTTGTATATTCAAGGGCTTTATCTATGCAACTAGTATGGGTATACAGATAAAGATTTGCCAAAACAATAATTTCAAATATTATTAAAATAAAGATTGCTTCTACATAGAGTTTCATTGTGAACACTCGGCCAACACTTGGCTCGACGGGCACCTACTCTAACAGAACCCTAGGTTTTTGTTTTGTAATTTTCGATGATTAGGTGTTTAGAAATTAGGGTTTTAGGTTCTTGGGCATAGGATTAATTAAGCACATTAATACTAATTAATTTGGGCCCATTAAGGCTCATTTAATCATAAAATATAAGTTTACAACAATAGTTTTCAAAATTAATAACTCTCGAGTCCATAAAAGTCATTCGTTTGACATAAATTGGCCTCTCGAATAAAATAAAGTTCGACTCGTAAAATAATTTGGACTCCAGCATCTTTAGAAAATTTTAATCATATTATCGAGCTTTAAAAATATTTATCAAAAAAAATTTCATCTTGTTCGTCTCCGGTCTCTTTTTCCATGCCTAACATCGAATATCCGGGCAGAAATCCTTAATTTCATGAAATCATGCAAATTTAGACAATTAAAAATTTAATCCTATAAAAATATATCATTTAAGCATTTAAAATTAATTAAATAAAATAAATAAGCAATTAAATAATTTTTATTCTTGTGGTTTACATGGACTAACATCGATACTATACTGAGGAGATTCTCTATGGAAGAGTCAAAGAGAGGATATTTTTCAATGTATTATGGTGTGACTCTAAGTCTATGTGCCCTAAGACTAACGATATGATAGAAACCATGAATTGTATCCCTTATGTGTCTGCTATAGGCAGAATATATATGCTATGATATCTACTCGACCTAATATTATAGTTGAGTTGAGTGTTGCAAGCAGATATCAGTCGAATCCCGATCTATTGCATTGGAAGGTCGTGAAGTACATTCTTAAGTACCTGAGAAGAACTAAGAATTTGTCTTGGTTAACGGGAGTGAAGAATTAAAACTAGAAAGTTATATTGATTCTAGCTTCCAATCAGATGTGAATGATTCAAAATCAACCTTTAGATTTGTATTCAAGCTCAATGGTGGTGTTGTCTTTTAGAAGAGTTTCAAACAAGGCACAACAACAGATTCAACCACTAAGACTGAATATATAGCTGGATCAACTACAACAAAGGTGGCTGTGTGGATGAGGAATTTTGTTCAATAGTTGGATGTCATTCCTCAAAAAGAATGTTGTCGATAAACTGACATAACCCCTGCTAGGACCATTGTTTGAGAAGCATCGTGAAACAATGAGTGTAAGGTCCAGGAAATTCGATCTACGTAACCTGAATTCATGCAATCTAAGGTTTTATTTTAAAATATGTGTTTAATGATATTTATGTATTTAATGCATGGTTTATTGCTTGAGTATGATTTATTTCATGATTATTTTAAAGTTTTATGCATTAAGGTTTTAAGTTGCCTTCGCGCTCGAATGAGGAACGGAGACCGGGGATTATCAGGAAAAATATTTTTATTGAATGATTAATTTCAATTAATTAATTTGAAGTGTTTTAAGGGTATTTTTCGAAAATTGGGTCTTGGTGGGTATTTTTACTTCGTCGGTCATATTTTTAATCTGTACACAAATTTTATCGAACCAGAGGACTATTTGAGGGTTTGAGCAATATTTTTAAAAATGTACCTAAACGAAATATTTTTCAAGAATGTTATTTTGGGTTTGTTTTATTGCATAATGGGCTCAAAGCTCTTTTATTTTTATTGAAGCCCATTAGTGCACATTTTAATTAAACTAAACTACCCTTAAATAAATCCTAACCCTATTTAACACCTAACAACCACCCCTCCCTCCCCATTCAGATTTCTTTCGAAAATACAGCAGCAAAGTTTCGGCCACTCCATTTTCTTTCAAACAAGCTTTCTCCCCGCTCCTCTGGTGCTTCTCCGACGCACGTTTCTTCGATTTTGTGAGCATCTACACATCAAGGCATGCATGTATCTTCTTTTCTCTTCATTCACGCTAATATTATGGAAAAATTTGTGTAAATGCATGGAAATCTCTCGATCTAACTTGTGTTCATGTTTTTTTTTAAGGTTTGTCATGAAAATTGCATCTTTATGTCACATGCTCACGTTTTAATGATTGGCTGCGAGGGGCCGCCATGTTGTCAAGGCTAAGGAGATGTTCATGATGGTAAAGGGGTGACATAAGGCTGGAGTCGAGGGTAGGAGTGTCAAGCTTAGAGCCGAGGGGAGTTGAGTTGAGGGGTTGGCTCGTTTTGATTGTAGATCGTGTAAAGGGCGGGGCCGGTCCATGGACCAGACCTTGGTAGAGGCTCGACCACCGCAGGAACCAACCTTGGAGCCGGCCGATCGCGTGAACGGGGATTTGGCTCGGGTGGTGCAGCTTCAGGTAATAGATAGTGTGTGCTTCGTGCTGCTTGCATGGGGCTGAGGGCTGGGCTTAGGTTGGTCCATAAGGTCCTAAGGTGGGCTAGGAAGGGTTGTTCCAAGGCTGGTCCGAGCCTGTAGAAGGTCGATAAGTTGCAAGTTTAGTGTACTAGGGTTTTGAAAACATCTTGCTCAAAAAATTCCAGCAGCTTTTGGTCTTTTTTTCTTGGGTCATAGTGGACTAGAACATGTGGTTTTAGTGCTGGTAGGGTGTAGTAAAAGTTTGGAAAAGTTTGGTTAAGTTTCAGGTCGATTCGAGTTAAAACCGAGACTCCGGTCCTAGTTTTAAAACGAATCGATTAAATTTTGTAATGGGATCGAGTTTACGTCTAAGAAATATTTGTAAATATATTTTGAGGTGTTTTAAGGAGTTTGGTAAGCTTCAGGTCGAAATTTAAAGGTCCAGGGGTAAAATAATCATTTTGGGTTTCATCATTTTGCACCCGAGTCGAGAGTTTAGTCATGGCAGCGTCCAGAGCACAAATTTATCATGTTTTTAAATGTTTATGTATCGCGAATATAATCTTTTTATGAAATTATGAAAATACATTGCATGCTTGATTTTAAAGAAAATTTATATATATGCATGAATTTTTATTAGTGATGAATCTGATAAACATGTTTTGAAGGATTGGAGTTGGTTGTGACTAATACGATGACTTCTTAATACGATTATATGTAAGGCCAAGGCTCGGCGGATAGGTAATACTGTCGCTGATGTCCCCGCCTCTGGGTATCGCGGTTATACGTAGATGGATCCATCGCCTAATACGATGATACGAAAGTCACAGCTGATGAACGAAATTAAAATTAATAAAACAAACACGTTTATGTTGATACGAGGTTATATGTTATGAAAATGATTATGATTTGACAGGTTATGATTATGCATACGACTTCTTAAGTTTATGAAATGTATGTTGATTATAGTATTTTTCACTGTTGCATGTATGTATATGTATTTGATATTAACGTTACATGTGTGTTGATCTTTAGACTCACTAGGTGTGAAAATGATGCAGGTGAGCATGTTGTTGAGGAGGCTGAAGGTGCCGAATTCTGAGTAGGCAGGGCTGGATGTGCCCACACGGCCCGAGGACCATACTTTCCGCACATCACGTTCTCTTGAGTTTTGAGTAGATATGATCAGTTTATATGTTTGTTATGATACGTTGGTGTTTTTTTCAGGATTTTTACTTGGTTTTATTTTACGCACATCATTGACGCCCAAGTTGTCAAAGTTTTTGAACCACAATAAATTATTTTTCATTGAATTACGATTATTTTTAAAAACTGTATTTTTCAACAGTAATGCATGCATGCATAATTTTGAGAATTTCGAAATATAGACTTGTTTAAAAAAAACTAATAGAATTTTTTTTGTAGTAGATGTTTCAATGAGTCTTATACGATTATTCAATCACAAAAAGAAAACGCGGTCAAAAATTGAGTCACGCTTTCGGTTCGATGAAAAAAGAACGTTGTGTTGTCCCGATCTTTTGAAACAATCAACGATTTGTAATATTCACCTTTAAATTACAAGAACTTTGCAACAAATATTAATAGTATGAAACAATCAAAATTCAGACGAACCTTCAAAGAACTTGTCTATGGCAATCTGTTTAAAAACAATTGACAAACTTCACAAAGATTAAATATTTGATAAATTTTATTTTTATTTGACAAAGCAAAGCCTTGAAAAATTGAGAGAAAACTCACAAAACTTTTGTATAAACTCAAGATAAGGTGTTTGATAATGAAAAAATCCGTCCATATATGTTCTGCAAAACAAACGATATCAAAAATATATTTGCTAAATAATTTGGACTCTAAAATAGGAAATAAGCATTTTTCCACAGGCGGCGACGGGGCGCGAAAATTGACTGCCCTAGCGGCGAAGGGTTTTGGATTTTGCAGTCTAGAACAGTAACTACGGAATAGAAACTGGACCGTCCTAGCGCCAGCCACTCGTTGGGGCGCAGAACTCGACCGCCCTAGCGCGGCTCCCTCGGGTGCCGGGTGATGTTTTGGCATTATACGCGCTGGGGCGCGAGAAAAAACTGCCCTAGCGCGAAGGCTTCTGTCCTCCTCATCATTTAACACTTGAACAACGATCTTATGATCCTCAAACTCACTTCCATGCATCACGAACCTTTTGAGACTTGACACCTTGCTTCCAAACTCTTCTTAATTGCTCATGAGTCCATTCAATGATTCCTTGAATCTCTTGCTTCCAACCATTAGCACGTCACGCCCAATTAGATTTATATCAGAGTTTGAAATCTACGGATAGTTGGCTATAAGGCATGTGGGAGATTGTTAGATAGGTGCCCACGAGCCAACTTTTGGCTTGTGTTTTATTGTAATTTATGTACATATTTATCATAAAATATTATAGAGGGATTTAGAATTGACTAATAATTAATAATTAATTAAGAAATTATATATGATTATTTAATTTACATATATGTCTGCATACACATGTATATGTATGTATAGATTTATATATATATATATATATATGTATATATATGCATTATCAAAAGTCGACTTTTCATGATATATACAACATGAGAATTTTAGTTAATTAATGAAAATAGGAATCTTTTTGTGATTAGAATTGTAAGTCCTAGCGAAATTTTTGATGTGATTAGAAATCAAAGTCTAAAAATATATTATTAAAGGTTATATGAAATGACACAAGATTTACTTAAAGATTTTGGTAGAAAAATTTTTTGCCAAAGATTTTCTCCACTCTTCCCTCACAAAATTCGGCCATCCCAATTTTCACAAACAATTTCGGCCACTTCCACAACCTCATCACTATCAGATTTCTGGAATTTAGCGATCTAAACTCAACGCAAATTCGTGTAAGATTTCTAGTGTAGTCTACACGTGAACAAATACGCAAAGATAAACAGATCTAAATACCCTATGAATGTTTTAAATCATATAAATTGAAAATTTTAAACTTCAGTGGCAACTTGAATGCGAAAAAATAGTACTCCAACAAGGCAAAAACTTGTGTGAGACGGTCTCACGGGTCGTATTTTGTGATACAGATATCTTATTTGGGTCATCAATGAAAAAATATTACTTTTTTATGCTAAGAGTATTATTTTTTATTGTGAATATCGGTAGAATTGTCCCGTCTCACAGATAAAGATTCGTGAGACCGTCTCACAAGATATCTGCTCTAATATTTAATACATGCTAGTTAATAATATTAAGAAAAAATAATTAACCTACGCTAAACAAAACGCACGTGCACAAACTAATATAATCTTAATAAAACTAAAATAAAATATTAGATAATTAAACATTTTTTTATTAATTATTTTTTAAAAGAATTTAATTACAGTTTTAAACTTATTATATCATCTTTACTGGGCGTGTCACTGGAACTAATATAAGATAAATTATTAATTACTTATATTTTTTTGAAGAAATTAGTTACATCTTTAGACTTATCGTATGACTTATAATACACGCGCGAGTTCGTGTTACGTTAGATAAAATATTATTTATTTATTTATTTTTTTTTTGTGAAATTGATTAAATATTTAGACCAAACATATAGTATTTAATACGTGTGCAATGCGTCTCAGCGGGAACAAATATAAATTGAAATATTAGATTATTTCTGTGTTTTTGGGAATGTGTTATCCATATTTTAATCCGATTAATTAATTGCTGTGTTTTCCTCTCACATTCTCCCAAGCATTTTGCTTATTTGAATGTCCTTGCCCGAAACTTCACAGACAACAAACCATTTCATAATCTCTCGGATCTTCATTCTTCACGATTCTTGCAAGAAATTTTCACAAACCCTGAAGAAAATTCGGAATGGGTTCGAATTCTACGGTTCAATTTCAAGATTTGAACCTCTGTCCAGACCATGCAGCCCCTAAAATTCTACCCAAAATTGAACCAAAGCTGGAATTTATGGATGAATCACTTCCGGCGGCGCCTCCTCCACCCATGTCCACACCACCTCCCCAGTCCACTTCCGCCACCTCCGATGTGTTCTCTGAGTTTTCCCGCATTTCTGAGCTGTTCCGCTCTGCCTTCGCACAACGCCCAGACGAAAACGGATACTGTTCTGTCCTACCCGGCTCCGACCCGGATTCTCTGGCGTTGGTCCCCGTCCCCGAGCCTGAATCCCACCTCTCGAAAGCTATCGCTCCCTGCACCCGTAAGTATGAGCAGCGGTCTGCTGAACTCGTTCGGGTCACTGATATGAAATCCGAAGATCATAGGTACTATCGCGAGTTAATTCGTAAGACCCGGAGTCTCTACGATTCATTACGGGTGTTTGCTGTTGTTGGAGATGAAATGCACAAGAATGTTGATAATGGGCTCTTTCTGAATAAGCGGACGAGGGCGGACTTGAAAGCTGCGGCATTGATGCGACAACGAGGATTGTGGGTGAATCGCGATAAACGGATAGTGGGTGATATACCTGGAGTGATGATTGGGGATGTATTTTATTTTAGGATGGAATTGTGTGTTTTGGGATTGCACGGGCAGCCACAGGCTGGGATTGATTATGTGCCAGCTAGCCATAGCTCGAACGGGGAGCCTATTGCGACCAGTGTTATTGTTTCGGGAGGTTATGAGGATGATGAAGATTCTGGGGATGTTGTTATATACACGGGCCACGGTGGACAGGACAAGAATGGGAAGCAGGTTGTGCATCAGAAATTAGAATGTGGGAATTTGGCACTGGAGAGGAGCATGAACTATGGAATTGAGGTAAGGGTTATCCGTGGTTTGAAGTTCGGGGGTGGTGTGAGTGGTAAAATTTATGTTTATGATGGTTTGTATAGAATTGTTGAGACTTGGTTCGATGTGGGGAAGTCGGGGTTTGGTATTTTTAAGTTTAAGCTAGTCAGGATTGAGAATCAGGTGGAAATGGGGAGTAATGTGATTAAGTTTGCATATAATTTGAGGACTAAGCCATTGGATGTGCGGCCTAAGGGTTTTGTGACACTGGATTTGTCGAAGAACAAGGAGAGTTTTCCTGTGGTTTTCTTTAATGATATTGATGGGGACCATGACCCTCTACATTTTGAATATTTGACAACGACGATCTTCCCTTCATATGTATCTACTTATGGGAACAAGACTGGAATCACTGGATGTAACTGCGTTGGGGCATGTTTAAATGATTGCTTTTGTGCAATGAAAAATGGAGGTGAGTTTGCATATGATATGCATGGGATTCTGGTGAAGGGGAAAGCCATTGATTTTTGAGTGTGGCCCAAATTGTAGCTGCCCCCCTGGTTGCCAGAATCGTGTGAGCCAAAAGGGTCTTAAGAATCGATTTGAAGTGTTTAGGTCGAGGGAGACTGGTTGGGGTGTTAGATCGTTGGACGTGATCCAAGCTGGCTCCTTTATTTGTGAGTATGCTGGAGTTGTTCTCACTCGTGAGCAAGTTCAGATTTTCACTATGAATGGTGATAGTTTAATTTACCCGAGTCGCTTTGCTGACAGATGGACTGAATGGGGTGATTTATCAAAAGTATTTTCCGACTATGTTCGTCCTGAATATCCAGCAATCCCTCCTTTGGATTTTGCCATGGATGTATCAAGAATGAGGAACTTGGCATGCTATATGAGCCACAGTTCATGTCCGAATGTTATGGTGCAACTTGTGTTGTATGATCACAATAATGTGTCATTTCCTCACCTCATGCTGTTTGCTCTGGAAAATATCCCTCCTATGAGAGAGCTTAGCCTTGATTATGGGGTTGCTGATGAATATATGGGGAAGCTTGCAATTTGTATCTAGTTATTACTCTAAGATGGTTCAATTTTGAAGATGATGGGACTGCTTTCGGCACAATGTACTAAGGTAAACCTTAAGTTTTTTTTATTTCTTAGTTATTAAGAATCATCCCTATTACTTTTGATTCCAATGGGCTTGAATGTTTTGATCTCTTAGATCTATATGTGACTTGTTGACATTCATATGCTGACCAGTAAGATTGGACTTCTATTTGTTAATATTTTCTAACTACTCTTGAGGCATATTGTTGTTTCACCTTGCAATTTGCTAAGATGGACATGGAAATGATTTAGCATGGCGTTTTTTTCCTTGAAGTGGAGCCACTTTTGGTTGGCCCCCAAAACCTTTTATGAAATTCATATTTTGGCTTATTTTTTTGGGAAAACTGCAATTTTGATCCTATACATTTGTTTCTTTTCTATTTTGATCCTATGTGTTGTCTAATTTCGGTCTTTAAGTCTTATATATTTCAATTTTTGACAGTTTTATTCATTTTCCATAGGAATACATCAGAGCCGTATCGGAGCTGACGTAGGAAAAATGACTAAATTGCAAAAATCATTAGATAGCATGCCGAAATTGAAATTTGTCCACAAGGATGAAAACGAGACAAATATACAAGACATAGTTGTCACTCAAAAGCGCATCAAGCACGCGCTAAAGCGCACAACTTGTGCTTCGGTGAACTCCAAAGCGCATGGCTTCCATGAAAGTGCACTTTTGTGCGCTTCGAGCTTGAAGCGCTCTTCAGAGTAAATTAGCTTTTTTGTTAGAAAAAATGTGAGGGAGAAATCTCTATTTAATGCGATGCCTCATAGAAATTACGGTACCGATCAAGTCATTCCAGCTTTTATTGCCGTAGTGTCTAATCATATCTTGTTTTATATCTTTAATTTTGAAAGTAGTTGTTCAATGGTTAAATGAATTATATTTATGTTTAAGTTGAGATGGTTTATAAATTAGAGTATTTTGTGAGGAAGAAAGAGTTTTTTTTTTTTTTTTTTTTTTTGGTGTTGATCAAGTGATTACAGCTTTGATTTATGTTGATCACATCACAAACGTAATCTTTCCATATCTTGAATTTCTTGAAATTTCCATCTAATTGATCTTCAATAACCTTGAACGGCAGTGCCCAATTGGTAAGAATCAGCAACCTCAAACTTTCCTCCATTATTTTGCTCTGTAATCTTGGTGAGGATCACATATGGGCGTCGGTTCGAATTGATGTTCACTTAAAATCTTAGAAAATGAAGAAAATTGTTGTTGCCATTAAACTATATTAACCAATATCGCAGTGGAATAAATTATCAATCTCGTGTGAAGCTAGCAAAAAAACAATATCAAATAGAGCAACTAAAATCAACATGCACAATCAAATCATAATAAACAACACGAGCCATTTTTAATATGAAAAACTTCCTCGACGTGGAATGAAATCCACGGGACCGGAGTCCACCAAAATAATCTCTATTATAACGAATAAAGAGATTACAACCAGTTCACAACCAAGCCAACAAATACGCAATCACGAATAACTATCAAGATATCACAATAGAAGATAATTTCAAAGATCTCACCCAAAAGCCTATTTTTTATAACCTAATCCTGTAATGACCTGAATCTTTATTTTGAATGAGTACTAATTAAGAGATAATTAAATAAAGTTAATTAAGAATTATTAAGGAAAGATATTTCGGGAGCAACATGTTGAGATTCATCGAATTTAAAATGGACAACCCAATCTACTTCAGATTATATTATCCTGAAAAATCTAATTAGACGAATGAGATTATAACACGTGACAGATAAGATTGATTTCGGATCTTCTGAACTAGTCAGGATGCAGCCTATAAATGGAAACTGATTTCATTTGTTTCCTACACCGCTTTCCCTCAGCTACTCTTTCTCGAGTTCTAGCCAGTTTCTAGGACAGTTTAGTGTCGGGAAGCTTCGAAGCTAGTTTCGTCTTGAGGAGGGGTCGGTGAACCGGGACATGCAGATCGAGACATCATCAGCAGGCTAACGACGGAGGCAGGTATAATCCTAAAGCCTTAAATAGTTGTTCAAAGATGATTAGGAAAAACTTTGAAGCATGTTTGATAATTCTGAATCTGACTTGATAGTGCTTTCATTATGTTGATATTGTCTAGGTTCAAACGAGTAAACTTTCTGTCATATTGATTTAGTGAAGTTCGTTATGTACTGACTGAGATATCTAAGTGTAATATACACACTTATATGTTGCATATTTATCTTTCACATCATACATGTATTATTTCTTTGTCATATTATGCAAGACATATCATGATGGGCCTGATATCCTTTGAGATATGCCTTGTTTGTTAGGGCCGCTTAACCATGTTCTGTATTGTGAACGGATGGGCATCGAGAGCTACAATGTCCGACGGGACCCACGGGCTATGATGACCCTGAACATTGTAGGTCCACGTCTTGATGATGAGTGTGATAGTCAATACATGCATAAGGAAAATCAGAGACTTCACACTCATGCGTCCTCTGACTAAGCATGAGATTCTTGACTTGATAATTGATATCCGAGCATATTACATTTGACATGCATCATATCAGTTTGTATATTTGTACATTCTCGTATTGGACGATTGCCGCTCACGTCCTTATTTTCATCTTGGGCACTGAATTCCATGTAGCGGATCTTAGGTTGGACGGTTCAGACGTCCATGATAGTGTTTAGAGCTGTTGGGTTTTCGATGGTGATCCAATGGAGGTTTTATTTGATTTCTCATATTCTCGTGTAAGATTATGTTTTCTATATGGTTGTATTAACATTTAAGACTGAGATTATTGTTCTGTTTTTATTTGAGTGGTAAGTTGATTAAGTTATTTGGTTTCCTATTTTTTAATCGTTGTATCAAGTTTAAATTTTACATGCTTGTTAGTATGTTTAGTAGTGGCTCGGGTTAGGGCGTTACAATTCTCATCGACACAGAGCTCCATATCTGATCAACGTCATCAAGAATGTATCTCATGACGTTTTGAATATTATGTCCAAATTTGAGCACAATGCGACGGTTAGATTTCCGCAAAAGGCCTTTACAAGCAGACAACACGTCATACACGAGAAAAAACCAACAGCCTCAATTCGTCCTCCTTAAACTGATTCAAACGACCATAAGACCCGATATCTACCGTTCACAATATAGTTTATTTCTTTATGAATCTGTTGACCAAATTTTAGTTTGATCCAGTTTAATAAGTCTTAAACGCTTATGTAAGTTGACTGATTTGTAGGGATGCTCATATCCTAAAATGTTCTCTTTCTCTATATATTTTGTGTATTCTTTTTGACGGTTCGTTGTGTTTTCAACTAGAGTAAGACACACCTTTTTAATTCTTCGTATGGCTTGGTCTCATATAGGCCAGATTTATCGGATTTGGGCCATATTCACATCAGGAAATCCACCCTACAAATCTCCCTCTTTTTCCTACTATGTGGAGTGACACGTGTGCTCAAACAACACATCTCAAGCTTTCTTTTGGCAGTTCCTTTATCATCATATCCACACCATTATCATCAGTGTGATTCAAGATCAAACAACTTATTGTTCATAACATTTATCATCTAATGATATCTAATGTCAAAACATGCAAGGTGAAATTCTTACTGTTGGAACATTTCATGTTCTAATTAACAAAATTTGTTATTTTGTTTCTAATGATTCTGTGAGAACCCGGAAAATTCGACCCGGAGCAAATCATGTAAGGAATACAAATTTAAAATTTAGCTTAATCTAAGCTTCAACAACTTTCATTCTAACTATAGAACTTAAATATGAACTTAGATTTCAGCTAATTTAACTCGAGGAAATAGCTTCAAAGCTCGAAGATTAACCCAACATGAAGCCAAACTGCAAGAAATAGCGTCCATTGAAGAGTCGTCACTAGAGGAATAAAACCCAGCTCAAGGACTCAAACTTTCAGCTCAATGAAACTCAACCAATATTGTCCTAAGTAAGACCAAAAAGGGGAGCTAAGGGTTTGGACAAACTAATGTTGCAAGAATAATCCTTTAGAAAACCAAGGTGACCTTTGAGGAATGTATATAATTTTTGATCACATTTACACCCATGATTGGGCTCCAAGTCTCGGCTGAATGGGAGATCAAAAGCCAAAATTTTTCTATAAATATCATCTCATACTTCACAAAAATCACACTTCAAAAATCCCTCCAAAGACTCCCAAGTTTCGGCCCATACATAAGGCACCATCTCGGCCGAAGGCAAGAAAGAAGGAAGGAAATCTCGTGCCGTTGTTTTCATACTGGAAATTATTGTCAACACTGTGGGGAGGATCTGTCCAAATTTCGGTCAGCATCTGGTAGGAATTCGACAAGTTTCATACGTCCAAATTTGAGCAACTCAAAGTACACCTTCACAATTCGATAAGTGGGCTTTTGTTAAGTATTTCATTGTATTTTGCTCTTTGTATAAAAATAACATGACATGCTAATGTATGTCATTTTTTCGAAAATTACTGTGCACTACGTTTAAAATTTCGATCGATGATATGTTCTGTTTGATCTTCGAATTCCTTTGATTCCGCTGTGTCTGTCTGAAAATCTGAAGCTCTGAGAAATCTGATAAGTTCTGTCTAGTTGTCTCTGAATTTTGTGTACACTGTTACGATTCAATTTGAAATGGGACGAAAATTGTGATTCTGTCTGGCCCCCAATGGTGGATATAAAACCATTTCTGTTTGGCCCCCCAATGGTGGGTATAAAACCATTTCTGTCTGGCGCCCACCGGTGGGTATAAAATCGAGTTCTGGACCTCACCCCTTAGAGGAGTAACATATTGGGGACAATTTGACCATGGAAATGAGATGAGTAACAGTGTTCTGTTGGTTATAATCTGATCTGTTTCTGAATCGTTCTGTAAAAATCTGATTCGTTCTGAATTATCTGTCTCATATTTGTTCATTTCGATATGATAAGTTAAAGGTAATAAGATTTGAAAGATTGTTAAAGAACTGTTTTAAAGATTAAGTTCTATATGTATCATTGGAAATCGATCGACCCTCACTTGCTGAGTGTTTTCCAAAACACTCACCCCTTACAAATTTCAGATAAAAATGAAGAACAACTGAATGAGGAGGAGCAGGAAGCGTTCTGGGGATGGTGATCGAAAGACGAGATCAAGATTGAGATTTTTATTTTTTTTCCTTTGTTTAGTTTCCGCAATTGCAACTCTGATGTAGTTTATTTCTGTTCTATTATCTAATGTAAAGACAATATTTAATTTATGAAAAAGACTGGTTTTTGGCATTTCGATACGAGGCTTAATTGTTTTCAAGTAATTGTTAAACAATGCCGGATGTCACCTACGCTTCGGACACGGGTCGTGACAGATTTACTTAGTGTGCAGGAAGCTGTGTAAGGCTTGAGATTTTTAATCTTCATCGATGTGTTATTCGAAGTTATGAGAATGCATGACATGTAATCAGGAGCACTAAATGAGATGAGAGTAGGAAAGACATGGCAAAGACATGAAAAATTTGAGTTTGAATACAAGGGAAGACCGCACCCGCGCCTAGAGAAGCACCGCACCCGCGGTGGATAGGCAGAAAGTTGGCCATTTTTACAGTAGGGTCACCGCACCCGCGGTCCAGAAGCAGCGCACCCGCGGTGCTGCTACAGTAGTACTACCGCACCCGCGGTGCAAACCAGACCTGCACCCGCGGTCGGCGATGCTAGGATATTGATAGGGTTGCCGAGAGTTAAGCGCACCCGCGGTCCGGGAGAAGCGCACCCGCGGTACCCTGTGCGAGAAAGCCACCTTTGTTTCTTATGATGACACATGGCATATATATATATAGAATTGTGATGAGTCTTCATTTTCAGCAGTTCCATCAGTCAAGAATCGAGGGAGAGAGTGAGAGAAAAGGGAAGGCTCTTTCATCTACAAAGCTAGCTTGTGCAAGATTTAACCATCCCAACTTCAATCCAAACATATATTATTGCTCCTCTCATCAAGTGCTACAAAGGGATGTAAGTATTGTTCATTTCCAGCATGTTTTGAAATCTATATGTTGGAGGAATGATGATTTGAGTAGAGATATATGTTCTTGAGATTTTGTACATCGTAGAAACGTAAACGGATTGAAGAAATGATATCGTATATGATTGTTCTCAATTTCCAGCATATACATATTCCGATTTCTGCAGATTTTGAGATGCTAACGAGTATATTATGTTGGTTATGAATTGAGGATTATGGTTTGTTGATATATGTTGAAATTCTTATTTTTTGAGTTGATCGGTATATCGAGAATCTGCCGTTATGCCGTCGAAATGCATTGAAATGAAATATTGATTCCTATGTGTATTGAAGGTGTACTAGAGCTTGATAGAATGTACATTGATGATGCCATTTCAGATTTGTATTGGCGACTTTGACATCGAGACTTCGACATCGATAGAGATTGTGCGACGAAAGGTATAATTCATTGTGAATTCGGGAGATACTGACTCGAATCAGACTTGGTTGGAGTTTCCCTAAATCACATACTAGATTTATTAGTTATATTTGATTATGATTATGTCTTGTTTATAGATTTATATTCAAGCATTAAAATAGGAGAGTCATTGGTAGACTTGCTAAACTAGACGTTCGGTGGTATCGACGCTTTGGATCAGATTCAATCCGATTGTAGACATTCGATACAGACAGGACCGAAGTCTAGGAATAAGACGTACAGTTACCCCGATTGGGAGGGTAGGTGACAGACAGTGACGTCTTATTCACACTGGGATCCCTAGAGTTAGAGTCGAGTCGAGTCAAGATATGAATTGAATTGAGTTGCATGCTTATTTTATTTTGATTTCAGAGATTATGGAATCCATTGTTACTGCATACTTATTTTGATTTGGTTTCCTAGACTATGAAACCTATTGTTATGAATTTTATGCATGATAATATGCTTTATGATTTATATTGTGTATATGCATGTATACATGTTTTATACTGGGATTTATTCTCACCGGAGTATCCGGCTGTTGTCTTGTTTTGTATGTGTGCATGACAATAGGTGGGACAGGATCAGGGTCAAGAAGATGATGAGAGAAGATGAGTTAGAGTGGTGATTCCAGACTTATTGTAGACTTGGTTTAATACTTGAAATTTAGTAGTTGAACCTTAGACTAGTTTGAATAATTGTTGTACATTATTGTACTTTTATACTGAGATGTATATTAGTTAAATTCCATTACGTTCCGCACTTACATTTTTAAAAAGAAAAATTTTTAGACCATGTTTATCTTAATTGATAATTAAATCCCAAAGATGATTAAGAAGATGATTTGCGTCCGGGTCCCCACAACAGGTGGTATCAGAGCGATAGATCCTTTAGAATGAGATAGAAGATAATGAGTGGGGTAGATTGAGTTTTTCTTTCCTTGCATGTGATTGCTAGCATGAGATTTATTTTAATGTTGATTTACATTGTGTATGTTAGCATGAGATTATGTTTTACTGCTTTGAAATACATGGTTACCTGATTATCTGATTTGAGTTGGTATTATGTATTATTGATCAGCAGTAAAATAATCAGAGAAAGATTGGAACAGATTTGTAGTATTTGAGTACTAATGTTTTGATAAGCAGATATACCTCCACGGAGAATTCCAGAAAGGGGTAGTACTTCGACTGAACAGATAGATATATCAGAAACTCAGATGGAAATACAGTTAGAAGAATTTCAGTTATTTCAGCCGCCGATTTTGAGTGGTGTCCAGACGTCTGAAGATTGTGAGAACTGGTTTGATGACATAGAAATACTGTTTGATTTACTTGATTATTCAGATGAGCAGAGAATTAAACTGATATTCCACCAGTTACGAGAGACTGCCAGGAATTGGTGGATTACAAGTAAAAGAATGCTAGAACAGAGAGGTACAGTGATTTCGTGGGAAATATTCAGAACTGAATTTTATCGAAGATTTTTCTCAGTTTCGTACCGGGAGGACAAGAAAGCAGAGTTTGAGAATTTGAGACAAGGTCAACTTAATATTGAAGGATATGTTGCTAAATTCTCTACTCTACTGCGTTTTGCTCCTCATGTAATTGGAATGATGAAGCTGTAGCGGATCAGTTCATCAGAGGATTGAACTCGGAGATAGTTGCATTGATGAACATGCAGCGACCTTACCATTTTGTTGATGCCTTGAGTAGAGCGAAGAGAGCGGAGGCGAGTCTGATTAGACGACTAAAAAGGGTGTGTGCGATGCAACCCCAGATACAGCAATCCCCTCTCCGATTTGATCGCGGCAGTACGAGTGGAAAGCAAGATTTGCTGAAAGCTCGAAAGAAGCCATTCAAGAAGTTAGGGAGCGGACTGAGTGGTTCGTCTAGCTCCAGTGGTTCCAGCCCGAGTTGTACTGGAGTATATTGCAGAACTTGCGGAGGGAGACATTCCACAGAGCAATGCCAGGGAGTGACTGGTAGTTGCCATATTTGTAGACAGCCGGGACACCTTGCTAGAGTTTGTCCTCAGAGAAGTTCCCGAAGATTTTAGGAAGCAGAATACCGAGGAACAGACACAGGACACACCTGATGATATAGTGGCAGGTACTGTTTTTTTTATGATTATATTGCATAGGTATTGATATATACTAATACATTCCCTACGATTATCTTTGACTGAGTTGCATTGAGATATGCTGTATATGTTGAGTCTGATTGTACTGTAGTATTGATTCCCTTACTTGTTGGGAAAGAAAGATTGATATCAGAGATTTCTGTGAAATATTGTATACTACAGTAAGATGAGAATGAGGTCGAGTTAGATTATGATGTACGTGTATTTCTGATTTGACCGCATTATTGATATTAATATGCTGAACAAGTACAGAACTATTGTAGATTCCTGCCAGAAAAATATAAGATTCAGACCAGATAGGAATGATGAGTAGAAATTCCTCGGTAAGGATTCTAGATTTAGAATTCCTTTTATATCTGTATTGTCTATGACTCGATTATTACAGAAAGGAGCAGATGGCATCCTTATCTATTCAGTAGACATACTGAAATCGAGCCTAGCATTGGCAGATTTGCCAGTGATGTACGAGTTGGCTGATGTCTGCCAGATAAGATTCCAGAATTGTTTTGTATTAGGAAGATAGATTTCAGAATTGAATTGATACCAAGTACTGGTTGTGTTTTAGAATTCAGTACAGAATGTTATTGAATGTGCAGAATGTCACTGAATGAAGTGAAAGAATTGAAAGATCAGAAGAAGAGTACGGGCCAGGAGTTACATTTGATTTAGTGTTTCTCGGTGGCATATTTCAGTATGTTCATAGATATTCTGATGATTTCATGCTCGTTGTATCTATGACATTTTGATACATTTGCAGCATCTGAGTGACTGAATCGAATATCTGAAGATTGTATTGAATACCCTGAAAACTGTAATTATTGTATACATAAATTATTCAGATATGAATTCTGCTTGAAACAGATTGTATTCAGAATATGCGATATCTGGAGTTAGTATACCGATTGATTTTGACACAGTTGAGATTGTGATCAGTGACTGAGAACGATACCGATATCAGAAAGATCAGAAATTTCAGAATGTCAGAAATTTATTTTTGGTCGTAGTTGGCAGATTATCTTATACGATTGTTATTTTGTATCTTCTTGAGTATTGTTATTGTTCTAAAACAATATTTGAGACAGCTTATATTGTTTGAGGGCATATTATATTTGCAAATGATGTATAGAAGTTGATCAGAACGACATGAAGACGTGATTGATTAGTCAGAATTGACAATATTGCCAGGAATTGCCGTTTTATGAGTTTACTAAACTCACTAGATCAGTATAGATTATTGATATTATGAATCTGATTTGATAGTACTGTTATTTTGAGTCAGTGTTTGATATAGATTATTCAAACAGAATCAGAGTTGAATTCGAGAATTACGGCAGTTCAGAGATTTAACCAGAATGATCAGAACTTAATTTCGATAATCAGAGCAGAGCATCGATTAGAGTGACAGATATGTGACTTATACTGTATGAGAATGATTATCTGTGATGTCAAATGTTTCAGAATTGTACAACAGAATTTGATATCGATAGTCAGAACCGAATACCAGGTAGGTATTTTTCTTTAAGTTATATTCTTAACTGATTTATTTGTACCAAATGGTTTGAATCTGAAATGATGGATAGTGTCAGAAACACACAGTAGTGGATTCAGTTTTCATTTTGGTGACTGAGAAGGTATAATATTCGGACAGACAGTTTTGATATAGACAGATTAAATCAGTTATGATAGAATTTATATTGAAATGTTGGCCGGAATTGTACTAAAATGTCTGAATCGTCAATAAATGAAGATAGAAAGATAGAGATCAGAAGATTTATTACAGAATTTGTATATTTCTGACTAGACATGGGGAGTATATTTCGATGAATTTCATAATGAGATTACTGTAATACTTTCCAAATTGTAAATATGATATGATTGTGATTGACAGATTGTTCAATCTATATTTATTAGTTTGTACAAGATGACGTACAAACATGACCAGAGGACAAAGATCGATGTCAAAGAAATGGTCAGATTGACCAGAATGTAGAACTAGACTATATCAGATTGTGATTTTGATTGACTTTGTAATTGTGGCAGAATATACCATGAACTCATTCAAATATTAACCACAGACTGACAGATAGCCAGAGTGTACTATCCAGATATTAAAAGATATCTGTGGAGTTGTAGTGCTGGATGCTAGCACTAGTTAATTTGACATATTGTCATCCTATGAATTATAGTATGATAATAGCCATCAGAAGAGTAATGAGATAGCTGCAGATAAGATATTGTACAGTGAGTACTACAGATTTTTTTTCATATGGAGATGATATCTTTGAGGTATATGAAATTTAATCTAAATTGATCAGAAATATGAAAAGGAAGTGAGGCTAATTCAGAGGCATATGATGATAGCTCAGAATAGACAGACTCAATATGCCAACGTCGAGTGATGACGATTGGTATATGAGACCGAAGATTGAATATATCCTTGACCGGGATAAACAGATTCGATAGCAGCTGATGAGGTTGATTTATTATGAGCTGTGGATTGGTATATGCGGAGATTGTATAGCCAGTATTACGAGATCGATTCTAGCAGAGTTACTTCAAGTGGTATTGTGATATGGTACTTCTTGAATTAATATTTCCGATTTGGAATCAGAATCAGTAAAAATAAGCAGCTCAGAACGAAGACTATTCCGCTAGTGAAAGTCCAGTGGAGTCGTCATGGCACTGAAGAAGCGACTTGGGAGACAGAAGCAGATATGAAACAGAAATATCCCCAGTTATTTAAATGATGTGAGTATTTATTCAGCTTTTGATTATATTGTTTTTCATTTATGATATGATTGATGGCCTACGATTTCGAGGACGAAATCATTTCTTAGAGGGGGAGAAATGTAAGGCTTGAGATTTTTAATCTTCATCGATGTGTTATTCGAAGTTATGAGAATGCATGACATGTAATCAGGAGCACTAAATGAGATGAGAGTAGGAAAGACATGGCAAAGAGATGAAAAATTTGAGTTTGAATACAAGGGAAGACCGCACCCGCGCCTAGAGAAGCACCGCACCCACGGTGGATAGGCAAAAAGTTGGCAATTTTTACAGTATAGTCACCGCACCCGCGGTCCAGTAGTACTACCGCACCCGCGGTGCAAACCAGACCGCACCCGCGGTCGGCGATGCTAGGATATTGATAGGGTTGCCGAGAGTTAAGCGCACCCGCGGTCCGGGAGTAGCGCACCCGCGGTACCCTGTGCGAGAAAACCACCTTTGTTTCTTATGATGACACATGGCATATATATATAGAATTGTGATGAGTCTTCATTTTCAGCAGTTCCATCAGTCAAGAATCGAGGGAGAGAGTGAGAGAAAAGGGAAGGCTCTTTCATCTACAAAGCTATCTTGTGCAAGATTTAACCATCCCAACTTCAATCCAAACATAGATTATTGCTCCTCTCATCAAGTGCTACAAAGGGATGAAAGTATTGTTCATTTCCAGCATGTTTTGAAATCTATATGTTGGAGGAATGATGATTTGAGTAGAGATATATGTTCTTGAGATTTTGTACGTCGTAGAAACGTAAACGGATTGAAGAAATGATATCGTATACTGAAAATCTGGAAGCATGCTGACAAAATAATTCATGCTTTAACTAAAATGCTGAACAAAATGCTGAACTGAAAAAATTACAGACCAAAGGCGTGGCTTCGTGAGCTTCTCGCGGTCAGTAGTAGTGAAACCCTATACAGAACCACCGCTCTGATACCAACTGAGAAGGGCCTAAAACTCCTTTCTTGAAAATTTGCGGAAAATTAAAAATTTTCTTTTTAAAAGAACTTAAATGGCCTCATTCATAAAATCACTGGTGAATCAAGTTCAATATTTCAAAATATTGCAGCGGAAGAAAATTAAAGTTTTGCCAACAACAACGGTTTAAAAATATCCAACGACTGATAAAATTGTTTGCGAAAAAAAATAACAACTGCTGCTCTGAGGTCCTCGGGTGCCACTACTGCCGACCCAAGCTGGCTCACTGGTCCCCGCCCTCAGCCCTGGCCTCATCAGTACCTACAACAATCAAGTCTAGTGAGCCTAAAGACTCAGCATGCATATATCGCAGGTAACGAGTAAAAATCTGAATTTAAAATATGCATGAGTTAACATATCCTGTCCTGAGGCATACTGAAAATAATCTGTACTAAGCAATTATAATACGTGCATAATTGAACTGGAAATCACTGTAAAAATATTTGCTCCTTGGAGCCTGTACTGAAATATCTGGTAAAATTTTCTGTTGAGATTATGTTTTACGCCTGTGGCCACTGCACTAAGCTGAACTGATCGGTAACTGGCTACCGGGGAGGCTGAAACTGAACTGAGCTGGCCGGTCACTGGCGACCGGGTGGTACCATACTGAACTGATCGGTCACTGGCGACTGTATAAAATAACACTCCCACATAGTGAATGAACCACAAGCCATATCGCATAAATCTCAAAAATAATCATTTTCTATTTAATGCACGTAAAATAATTAACTGTCATAATGAAAATGTCCCGTAATTTTACCAACTGGATTGGATTGGATCGTTCCCAGGCTCGCTGCAACCTAATTGTGCCATGAAAATTATGCAATAGCTTAAACTTGACCAACTATGCAATTTACGTTCAAAAGATGCGACTATGACGCCTAATGACTTCGCATTTAATCATGACTCCGAGCCAACCTGAACCGACACTGAACCGACGTATAGTCATGATTAAAATACGCTGAAAAATCATAAAATAATGCTTCTAAAATGATAGGGTCGAAATCTAGGTGGAATGGAGGCCAAAACACGAAACGCTCTTTCGAGAGTCAATTTGGCACATTGCACCGTAAATTCTCGTACGACCTCAAAAATGATCCAAATGACAAACGGTCGAAAACATGACCTTCCTAACAAAATGAGGCACTGTCCAGTCCAAGGCCATGGGCTAAAAGCCAACGAAGAACTCGAACGAGCCTCTGAACCGACACAGAAACTTGCTGTAATTTCCAGCAGCTGCGCAACTACAAGACTTGCGTTGGTTTCGAGGCTATCGGCCATTAGGGGAGTGAACCACCGACCAGAGACTCTTACCAACATCCCAAGGAATGATTTGAACCATGGCTAAGGGCCCTAGGCCAGCCACAATCCGCATCACACCAAATCTCAACCGAAGGGTCCAACCGAGAGCAACGTGCATGCGTGTGTAGTGTTTATGCTATGATCGATGTCTCGTGTCATTCCAATGGCCATTTGATTGACCATGGCACGATCTAGACATCTAGGAGCATGATATGAACCGTGGCTAAGGGCCATAGGCCAACCAAGATCCATACCAAGCAATCAAAAGAAACGAACCAAAAGCTGTCCAACCGAAGTAGCCGAAGGGGTATAGGGGCTGTTGTGATGTTTTTATTAAAACCGATGAACCATGGACCAAGCCACCAAAAGGGAAACTTATTCACGTCTTAGAATTGCTAGGGAAGTTATCCAACCATGGCTATAGGCCCTTGGGGCAGCCAAGATCAGATCCTTTCTCCATGACAAGAAACTGAATTTTTCGAACAACATTTCTGCACCTATGGGGACTTGCTGTCATTCTGAATTTCCAGCAAGCATGGGGCTGGTTTGAATGGACAAAAATGGTCCTAATGCATCCTACTACATGTATACAAGCCGCCTTGGGAGCCTGGAGTCTATCCAATACCTGAAACTCACAAAACAAAAGAAACCGTGAAGCTTGCCAAGGAAATCGAAAATTCTGCATGTGTGGTTTCAAAATGTTTTGAAATGGATCTCGATTTTTACTTGAATAAACATGATCATGTACTGAAAAATAAGTGATAATATGACTTGATTGAGGTTTGAAAGAAATCTAGACATGCCTGGTTTCGTTTCGAAAGAAAACGAACGAAACAACGACGACGCGGCACGGAGGAGGTGGAGCGCTTCTCTTTTCTACCTTACCTTGCTCTCGATTTTTCTCTCTTCTTTTTGGCTAGGTACCTCACGATTTTTCTACTGAAAATGAGTGTGAATTCACTCTGAATTTTCGAAAAGGAGAGGGGGGAAAAATGGTTATGAGGGGTGAGGAGAAGGGTGCACAATATAAGGAAGAATCAAGACCAAGTCCACTCCCCTTTGAATTTTAAATTTTGAATTGATATCAAATGAGTTGGTGGATGCTTCTAGGAGGTAGTGGCCGAAATTTTGCTTATTTTCTAGTCTAGGATATGTCCATTAATTAATTAAATTGTGCTCCCAAAAATCCTAGAATTATCCTACTAATTACATGCAAAGAATTGGTCAAAGTTGATGAGTTGGAAAATGAATCTTCTAGCACTAAGGGTGGCCGAAAAATGTATGATAAAATAAAGGGAAATGTTGATTATCTAGTCAACTAATAATCCTTGAAAGCCTTACTAATCCTTTAAATAATTTTAGTGAGCTAACCCCTTAATTAAATAACTTAAATGAGTTCATTTCTTAATCACCTCAAATAATTAAATTAAATCCTCAAACCTCCCTTTCTAACTTAAATGAACTTGGTTGCTAGCTAAATTAACTTCTGGAAATATTTCTCGAATCTTAAATTCTATCTCAAAACTCCAACTCCGGTCCGACCTCACTGAAATAACTGAAATGCTAAAAATCAAACTACTGAACTGAAATAATAAAATAATTAACTTCAAACAAATGCATTTAAAATAATCATGCAATGAAGTCAATTAAATTTAAAAATCTAGAATTATGCATGGCTTATACGTCTACTGACTTACGGGTTCTACAATCCTTCCCCCCTTAAATAAATTTCGTCCTCGAAATTAGAACTCACCGAATAACTCAGGGTATCGACTCCTCATCTCCGACTCAGACTCCCACGTAGCTTCCTCCTCTGAATGGTTGAGCTATTTGACTTTGACTCGCTTAACAAGCTTGTTCCGAAGTTTTTTCTCCTGTCTGTCTAGGATCTGCACGGGTCTCTCCTCATAAGATAAGTTCGGAGTAAGCTGCAACGGCTCGAAATTCAGCACATGCGAAGGATTTGCCATATACTTCCTCAGCATGGAGACGTGAAAGACATTGTGTACTCCGGCCAGATTCGGCGGAAGAGCCACACGATACGCTAGCGTCCCAACTCTGTCGAGGATCTCAAACGGTCCAATGAATCTTGGACTGAGCTTCCCTTTCTTGCCAAATCTCATGACACCCTTCATAGGTGCCACTTTCACGAAGACATGATCGCCCACTGCAAACTCTAACTCTCTCCTCCGCTGATCGGCATAACTCTTCTGTCAACTCTGAGCAGTCCTCATTCTATCACGGATCTTGACTACTACATCTGCTGCCTGCTGAACAATCTCTGGACCCAACTCTGCTCTCTCTCCTACTTCATCCCAATGAACAGGAGATCTACACTTGCGGCCATACAGCGCCTCATACGGAGCCATACCTATAGACGACTGGAAACTGTCAGAGAAATCAATGACGCAAGCACGGAGAAGATCCTCTATGCATGAGCTTCCTAGCCTGAACATAAGGAATAATGCGCGGTAAAGGAAAGTACCTGTCCGGCTCAAATAATAACTGCTCCATTCCAGGCGGTCGGACAAGAACAGATCTCCGCTGGAAGTCTATCAACACTCTGTTCCTCAATAGCCAGTCCATCCATAGGATGATGTCAAATTCCGGCATCGGTAGCACGATCAGATCCGCATAAACAAGATTACCGTGCAGCTCAAGGTCTATATCTCGGATAACATTGGTAGCTGCCATCTCCTCGCCTGACGGCAACACTACTGAAAAGGCTGTATCTAGCCCAATGGTCTGGATCTTGAGAAAGTTTGCAAAGATCTCCGAAATAAACGAGTGAGTGGCCCCTGAATCTATCAAGGCCTTGGTAGCGGAACCAGATATAAAAATTCTCCCTGTCAACAACATAGTCTCCGGGTTGGTTTCCGCGGCATGGAGAGCAAAAACTCTGCCTTGGGTAGGCAGATTCCTCTGAGGACACTGCAGCAACATGTGGTCTGGACTGCCACACTTAAAACACTTTCCTGAGCCAGCCATACATGCTCCAGGATGGCGACGTGAGCACCTGGGACAAACTGGGTGCTCCTGAGTCCTCGGGGCTGGGCGTCCCCGCTGCTGCTGCTGGCCTCAGTTCCTGGGCGGTCCATGAAAAGGCCTCTTATTCTGCTGCTGATGCTGATGAGGAGGAGGGCGGTGCGGTGCCTGGACTGGGCGCTTGCCCTGGCGATCCCTCTCGATATCCCGCAGATCCTGCTCTGCGGCTAAGGCCTTGGAGACGGCAATCTCATAAGTAGCAGGGTCAGATACCCTAACATCCCGGCGCAAGATCGGTTGTAAACCCACCAGGAAGTGCATCAGCTTGGCTCTGGCATCATTCGCTATCAGGGGCACAAAGTGACAGCCCCTCTCGAACTTACGGATAAACTCCGTAACCGACATATCCCCCTGTCTCAGACTCATGAACTCGGTGGTCAGCCTGGTGCGAACCTCCTCAGCAAAATACTTGGAGTAGAAAACCTCCGTAAAGCGGGCCCAAGAAGGTGTAGCCAATGTCAGGGCTACCGAAGCTCCTTCCCACCATAAGCGGGCGTCTCCAGTGAACAGGTAGGTGGCACATCGGACTCGATCTGCGTCCTCCAGCTCCATAAAATCGAAGATAACCTCGAGGGATTTGATCCATCCCTCGGCAACCATGGGGTCAGATGTCCCAGAGAATTCCTTCGGGCGCATCTTCATGAATCGCTCATACACAGCCTCGGGCCCTGTTGGCCTGGCTGCGGCATTGCCCCCCGCAAACTGTGCGAAGAACTGTGCCATCCCAGCTAACATCTGGGCACTCATGTCCGGTGGGGGCGGTGGAGGAGGTGGTAGGTCTCCCTCTGGTCTACGCTCCTCCCTGTCTTCTCGGCGAGGCTCCTCCTCTCTGTTGCGCTCTAAAATGCGTCTAGGGGGCATACTGTTCCAACATAACCCATACGTAACTAACATGCATAATTCCATAATTTATTTTAAATGGATACTGAAGTACTGAAAATCTGGAAGCATGCTGACAAAATAATTCATGCTTTAACTAAAATGCTGAACAAAATGCTGAACTGAAAAAATTACAGACCAAAGGCGTGGCTTCGTGAGCTTCTCGCGGTCAGTAGTAGTGAAACCCTATACAGAACCACCGCTCTGATACCAACTGAGAAGGGCCTAAAACTCCTTTCTTGAAAATTTGCGGAAAATTAAAAATTTTCTTTTTAAAAGAACTTAAATGGCCTCATTCATAAAATCACTGGTGAATCAAGTTCAATATTTCAAAATATTGCAGCGGAAGAAAATTAAAGTTTTGCCAACAACAACGGTTTAAAAATATCCAACGACTGATAAAATTGTTTGCGAAAAAAATAACAACTGCTGCTCTGAGGTCCTCGGGTGCCACTACTGCCGACCCAAGCTGGCTCACTGGTCCCCGCCCTCAGCCCTGGCCTCATCAGTACCTACAACAATCAAGTCTAGTGAGCCTAAAGACTCAGCATGCATATATCGCAGGTAACGAGTAAAAATCTGAATTTAAAATATGCATGAGTTAACATATCCTGTCCTGAGGCATACTGAAAATAATCTGTACTAAGCAATTATAATACGTGCATAATTGAACTGGAAATCACTGTAAAAATATTTGCTCCTTGGAGCCTGTACTGAAATATCTGGTAAAATTTTCTGTTGAGATTATGTTTTACGCCTGTGGCCACTGCACTAAGCTGAACTGATCGGTAATTGGCTACCGGGGAGGCTGAAACTGAACTGAGCTGGCCGGTCACTGGCGACCGGGTGGTACCATACTGAACTGATCGGTCACTGGCGACCGTATAAAATAACACTCCCACATAGTGAATGAACCACAAGCCATATCTCATAAATCTCAAAAATAATCATTTTCTATTTAATGCACGTAAAATAATTAACTGTCATAATGAAAATGTCCCGTAATTTTACCAACTGGATTGGATTGGATCGTTCCCAGGCTCGCTGCAACCTAATTGTGCCATTAAAATTATGCAATAGCATAAACTTGACCAACTATGCAATTTACGTTCAAAAGATGCGACTATGACGCCTAATGACTTCGCATTTAATCATGACTCCGAGCCAACCTGAACCGACACTGAACCGACGTATAGTCATGATTAAAATACGCTGAAAAATCATAAAATAATGCTCCTAAAATGATAGGGTCGAAATCTAGGTGGAATGGAGGCCAAAACACGAAACGCTCTTTCGAGAGTCAATTTGGCACATTGCACCGTAAATTCTCGTACGACCTCAAAAATGATCCAAATGACAAACGGTCAAAAACATCACCTTCCTAACTCAATGAGGCACTGTCCAGTCCAAGGCCATGGGCTAAAAGCCAACCAAGAACTCGAACGAGCCTCTGAACCAACACAGCAACTTGCTGTAATTTCCAGCAGCTGCGCAACTACAAGACTTGCGTTGGTTTCGAGGCTATCGGCCATTAGGGGAGTGAACCACCGACCAGAGACTCTTACCAACATCCCAAGGAATGATTTGAACCATGGCTAAGGGCCCTAGGCCAGCCACAATCCGCATCACACCAAATCTCAACCGAAGGGTCCAACCGAGAGCAACGTGCATGCGTGTGTAGTGTTTATGCTATGATCGATGTCTCGTGTCATTCCAATGGCCATTTGATTGACCATGGCACGATCTAGACATCTAGGAGCATGATATGAACCGTGGCTAAGGGCCATAGGCCAACCAAGATCCATACCAAGCAATCAAAAGAAACGAACCAAAAGCTGTCCAACCGAAGTAGCCGAAGGGGTATAGGGGCTGTTGTGATGTTTTTATTAAAAACCGATGAACCATGGACCAAGCCACCAAAAGGGCAACTTAGTCACGTCTTAGACTTGCTAGGGAAGTGATCCAACCATGGCTATAGGCCCTTGGGGCAGCCAAGATCAGATCCTTCCTCCATGACAAGAAACTGAATTTTTCGAACAACATTTCTGCACCTATGGGGACTTGCTGTCATTCTGAATTTCCAGCAAGCATGGGGCTGGTTTGAATGGACCAACATGGTCCTAATGCATCCTACTACATGTATACAAGCTGCCTTGGGAGCCTGGAGTCGATCCAATACCTGAAACTCACAAAACAAAAGAAATCGTGAAGCTTGCCAAGGAAATCGAAAATTCTGCATGTGTGGTTTCAAAATGTTTTGACATGGATCTCGATTTTTACTTGAATAAACATGATCATGTACTGAAAAATAAATGATAATATGACTTGATTGAGGTTTGAAAGAAATCTAGACATGCCTGGTTTCGTTTCGAAAGAAAACGAACGAAACAACGACGACGCGGCACGGAGGAGGTGGAGCGCTTCTCTTTTCTACCTTACCTTGCTCTCGATTTTTCTCTCTTCTTTTTGGCTAGGTACCTCATGATTTTTCTACTGAAAATGAGTGTGAATTCACTCTGAATTTTTGAAAAGGAGAGGGGGGAAAAATGGTTATGAGGGGTGAGGAGAAGGGTGCACAATATAAGGAAGAATCAAGACCAAGTCCACTCCCCTTTGAATTTTAAATTTTGAATTGATATCAAATGAGTTGGTGGATGCTTCTAGGAGGTAGTGGCCAAAATTTTGCTTATTTTCTAGTCTAGGATATGTCCATTAATTAATTAAATTGTGCTCCCAAAAATCCTAGAATTATCCTACTAATTACATGCAAAGAATTGGTCAAAGTTGATGAGTTGGAAAATGAATCTTCTAGCACTAAGGGTGGCCGAAAAATGCATGATAAAATAAAGGAAAATGTTGATTATCTAGTCAACTAATAATCCTTGAAAGCCTTACTAATCCTTTAAATAATTTTAGTGAGCTAACCCCTTAATTAAATAACTTAAATGAGTTCATTTCTTAATCACCTCAAATAATTAAATTAAATCCTCAAACCTCCCTTTCTAACTTAAATGAACTTGGTTGCTAGCTAAATTAACTTCTGGAAATATTTCTCGAATCTTAAATTCTATCTCAAAACTCCAACTCCGGTCCGGCCTCACTGAAATAACTGAAATGCTAAAAATCAAACTACTGAACTGAAATAATAAAATAATTAACTTCAAACAAATGCATTTAAAATAATCATGCAATGAAGTCAATTAAATTTAAAAATCTAGAATTATGCATGGCTTATACGTCTACTGACTTACGGATTCTACATATACTGAGATGTATATTAGTTAAATTCCATTACGTTCCGCACTTAGATTTTTAAAAAGAAAAATTTTTAGACTCTGTTTATCTTAATTGATAATTAAATCCCAAAGATGATTAAGAAGATGATTTGCGTCCGGGTCCCCACAAGCTGGAACTGATAAGACTTCGAACATATCAGTTAAACGAGCTAAACTGAAGCTATCGAGATGCAATCTGAAAACACCAACTGATCGACCAAATTTAATCAGCTCAACTGATTTATCAAAGAACAGTTCAACTGATTGTCCAGCTGATAGGTGGTTCAGCAGAAGACCTTCAGAAGCCCGACCAGCTGATGAAGAGTTCAACTGATGAAGAACCCAGCTGATCAGTTCAACAGAAAGAGTGAAATCAGTTCAACTTACGAGTCAACTGATTTCAACAGCCCAACTGAAGATCAGTTCAGATGACCAATTAGGAGCATCAGTTTGGAATCAATCAGTTGCAGATCAAGACAAGCTTATCTAAATGGATTCCAGCTACGCACAAAGATAGAAAAACATCTGTACGATCAAAGGTTCAATAATGGACGTTGTAGCAAAGATTAAAGCCGAGAGATTTCTGGAGGCCTTACAGAAAAGTCGAGACACATATATCAAGGAATGCATTCAAGCTGCAACAATCACATGTGATGAGTGTGTGAAAATACACGAACATACAAGAGTGTGTGAAGATACAAAGAAAAATGGCACGCTTATTTGCTTATCAGCTTTCAAAAAGCAATCAGCCCAGAGGGAATACTCAAGTCATATCAGCTTAGTTTAGAAGCTTACTTCCCTCAGTGTGTGAGAACACATTCGTGGTGCATTCCTTGTTCAGTTCTCACACACGCACAATGTTATCAAACTGTAACATACCTATACTGATTAACCAACAAACAACAGTCAACTTTAATATGTTCGATTTAAAAATAATAACAATCAGCCGAAAAATCCCATTAATCACCAATAAAATTAGAATAATCCAACTCAATCTCAAAATTACTAAAGTAGAATTTATTTGTTAAAAAACCAACATAACAATTTAATTATTAAAACTTAGTCCCAATATTCTCAATATTTCACCAAATCACATATTATTTCAAATAATTCCCCATTTCATAAATTAAATCTAATATTGGACTATAAATATCGAATAATTTCATCAATAATTTGTTTTTCAATTTTTTCAAATGGAAATATTTAATTAACTAATTATTGCTCCAACAAAATCTAAAACTCTAATATTCAACGATAATACAGAAAATATATGAATTTCAAATAGATAATAATTCATCGGTTGAAGAATTATACCTCAAACACGTCTTGGCACTTGAAAATATAATATACATCTGATATATACGTCAACATAACACACTTCGATCTACCAAAACAATTTAAATCAACACAGATAAAAATCTTGATTTCGGAAGCCTACAATACGACTCAAAAGCTGAAATTTAAAGCTCAATACCTCAAGGATTGAGGCTTATGTGAAAAATGGTGGTCTCAACGTGGTGTCTTGCCGAAAATGCCCTAAAAAGACCGGAATAGCAGCCGGAAAAAGGGGAAACTCAAAGTCTTCAAATACTACCTTAACTAACAACAAATCAACCAAGAAGACGAAACACAAGCTCACCTAAATCATATCAAGAAGCACGCACAGAGATAAATCCACTAATAGGGCTCGAATGCTCTGTTTCTATCGATTCAGGCCTAAAACAGGGCTTCAGGACTTGTGCTTCCAGTTTCTGGGCTCATGGTGTTTTTCTCTGGTGACTAGAGGGTGTCACGCGGTGGCTGGAGCTGGGACTGGATGTCACGTCCCGAGACTGAGGCGTCGGTGACATCCGAAATTGTTAATCAAATAACAATAAGCCTCGTATCAATTAGGCAAATACCAGTCTATTTCATAAACTTCTTTTGTCTTTACAATTAAAGAAAAAAACAGAGTTTGCGGAAGTGATTCCTTACAAAAGAAATACAAACATTTGCGAAAGAAAACAAAGGAATACAGATAGGCTTGAACATTTAGTGCTTGAAATTGCTCCTTTACCAGTCACAAAATTGCTCCTGCTATCTTTCTTTCACCTATTCTTCTTTTTCGCTGAGGAGGGACGTAAGGGGGAGTGAGTGTTTTGGGGAAACACTCACCAAGTGGGGCTGATTGAATACCAGAGAACATTTGATACATAGCATTTTAAACCATATTTTTTTACATAGCGTAATATATCCGAGTTGGATAAACGGAAATCAGATATAGAACAAATAAGAACTTCAGCTTAGGGCATTTCAGAACAGAACTTATCAGATAAGCACATTATAACGATCATGGCCTATCCTTGATCTTGGCTTCCTCTGGGCCTTTTCCTATAAATGGGCTCCCTTTACGCCTTTTCCCACATCCGGGCTCTTTTTAAGGCATTCTCCCATAGATAGGCTCCCTTTCTAGGGCCTTTTCACTCACGGGCTTTCACGATGCATCATTATCAGATTCAAAATTTTAACTTTCATTTGGAGACGGAGGATTCGAACAAAATGACACCAACATAGAAAGAAATGGAGGAGCATAAACGAACAAACAGACGAAACGAAAATCTGTTAAGCAACTTTGTAATTTCGAAATCAACACTTGTACACAACAAGCAGTAGACGATCATATTTTAAAACATACATAATCTTTAAAACATATAAACCCACTTATATGTTCAAATAAACGAATCAAAATCCTCATTGGGCGACAACTTCTTTCCTCCGGGTCGATCTTTCTTACGAACTTTGGGCAGCACTTATTCGATCTTTTGAGCAAAGGTTTGAGTTGTTTCAGCAGCACTTTGATGCGTTTTTTGTGGCTTGGAATGACCACACGAACTCTTCTTTCTTCCCTTTCCTTGGCCGAAATATTGGAGAGAAATGAGAGGAGATTTGAGTGTGTTGTTTGCTACAACATATGGGGGTATTTATTGGTGAAAAATGACCCTTCTCCTCCCTTTTATTCAGACGTACAAGACCTCTTCAAATGCCCCAAAGATGATGGTCCAAATAACCTTCAAGTGGTCAAAGGTTGTCCAAAACCAAGGGTCACCTCACCTTGGTGTGCTCAAAGGTCATTCCTTACACATTGATTATGTCATATTTTTATCTCCTCTCATGACTGAATTTTTGTCTCCTTTAGGACAAGCATCAATGAGCTTCCTTGTGCTGAGGGTTTAAGCTCATGAGCTAGGGGTTTTCTCCCAAGAATGAAAGAGCTTCCTCGAGCTGAGGGTTTTAGCTTGTAAGCTAAGGGTTTCTTCCTGAGAATCAGTAAGCTTCCTTGAGCTGAAAATTTACATATGTTTTTGAGTTTTCTTTGATTAGAAATCTTGAGCTTAAATATTTAGTTTATTGCTTATGTGAATTGTTTCGAAAATTCGGATCCTCACATCCCACCCTTCTTATTGGAAGTTTCGTCCTCGAAACTTGAGTTTGCTTAATCCTTGAAAAGGTAGGGATACAAGGTGCGCATCTTCTCCTCTAGCTCCCTTGTTGATTCATGTTCAGTATAGTTTTACCATTGTACTTTTACTTATGGAGTGGTCCATTGTCATAGTACTTGTTCTTTGGAGTCTACTATACAGATAAGGACTTCTTCATATTTCAGTTTCTTCATTTAGGTTGTCGTCGAGTAGCAGTGGTGCGACCTCGAGAATATGACTCGAGTCGGGAATGTATCTTCTTAGCTGCGAAACGTGCAAGGCATTGGGGATTCTTGACATATCCGGCGACAAGGCTAGTCGATAAGCAAGGGTTCCAAATTTTTCAAGAATTTCGAAGGGTCCGACATACATTGGGTTTAATTTGCTCGATTTGCTGAAGCGGACCACTCATTTCATAAACTACTATAAAATACGGATTTAACAACACTCAAAAGACAACGGTTTTTGTTAAAACCGTTTTCTTTTTTCGTTTAACCACAGTTTTAATGAAAACTGTTGTCTTTGTGTGATTTTTTGGGATCAAAGACAATGATTTTAAAAAAAATTGTTGTCTTTGATGTGTATAAGACAACGGCTTGAAAAAATCGTTATCTATTAGCGGGTATTTTGAGGCTACGAGAATTATTTTTTAAACCGTTGTCTTTCAGACAGTTTTTTTGAGTATAAGACAACAGATTTTTTAAAAACATTGTCTATGAACGGATTTTTTGTTGCTACAACAGTGGTTTAAACCGTTTTCTTTGAGTGTATATTTTTTCGTCTAAGACAACGGTTTTTTGGGACTACAACAACTGTTGTCTATGAACTCGGATTTTTTGGGACTACAAATTCAATTTTTAAAAAAACTTTGTATTTAATATTTTTTTAAAATGGATGCATGTACATATGCATATACTTACCATTTCATCTATTGTAAGAAAGAGAAACAAGAGTAAACCCTAGCCAACCCATCACCTATCTTCCTCCTCATCGATTTGATCACTGCGCCGCCGGGAATCAGTACTCCGACCACCATGGATTGCAGCTGAGGTCCAGGAAACCCTGTTCATCAACGAGGCAGAAAATTTTCAATTAGAAGCTCCGGGTCGCAGCTATGCTCTGCTCTTTACATCGCTCCTTGTCATTCTCAGGTGAGATTTTGCTTCATTTTCTGGGTTGTTTATTTGTATTTTGTGAGGATTAGAAGCTTGAAATATTTCTTGGTCATTACCTATATTTCCACCTGGTTTTCATGCGGAAATTTTTCTAGCGAGTCCTCGCTACTGCACCACGGCGAGACCACCACTGCTCGTTCAAGCTTCGAATTTAGGTACATTGAGCTAGGTTTTCAAGCAACAATTCAATTAGGTAGGTTGTCCAAAACAGGGATTTTATCCCCTTCGATTCAAATTATTTTCGCCTGATTGAATTGTGCAATATTGACATATATATCGTTATTACAAGAAATGGATGGCAACATACAAGTTGTTGTGTGTGTATGTGTATATTTTATGTGTACGGTTCATGAAATTTAAATGTCACGCCCTGAGACCGGAGTTAGTCGACACCGGCGTTTGCTCAACAATCACATAATCGTCAAACAATAAGCCTCGCAGTACAATATATACCTAAACCAGTTTATTTCTTATAATCAACAAAAGAATCGTCTTTACAACTTAAATACCAAAATAAACTGATTAAAATGTTTTAATAGTGCGGAAGCGATAAACATAAACTAAGCTTTAAAACTTCTGGAATAACTCGATATCTTCTATCATCCCCGAAATTGCTCTTGCTTTTCTTCATCCATTTGCTCTTCGTTCTTATCTAGGTGGGGAGGAAGTAAGGGGTGAGTATTTTGGAAAATACTCAGCAAGTGGGGGCCGTTCGAGCACAATATAATAACATGCATAATTTCGAAATTCACAAGACTTGCATACATCATCCATATCACATGCATAACATTTACCAGCACTGAGATTCATCTACTTTCTATGGTTTACTGATATCAATCCCTAATTTTTACTCCTCTAAGGGGACGAGGCCGTATAGCTGTTATATCCCCCACCGCGTAAGGGTACGTCATGGTTGGGATTCCCACCCATATACAGTCGAATCCTCACAGTGCTCAAAATCGTATGACAACAAACACGAGAACGGAATAGAAGAAGAACGTGTACTCGACCGTATTTTTGAAAAAACGAAATAAATATGCATAAATGAAATTTAATCTTTAAAACAAGTCCTCTTACCTTAGAATGGAAGAAAACGTGAAGAACTCGGAAACCAGAGAAGAATCATACTTTGAAAACGCAACAGCACATCTACCGAAAAATCAGCCGCCTTGTAAAATTCCTTGCACCTTATTGAACAATTGGATCGGGCTCAAACTTTAACGGTACATTCACAAGTACGTCAAATAAATTATGAACGGTGAAGATCGGGTTTTGAAGCCATTTTAGCTTGCTTATGGACGAAAAACCGTAGGTATATTGTTTCTCGCCTAAAATCTGAGCAGTTTTCTTGCAAAGGCTATAAACGAAAAACTAACCGTTGGAATTTGCAGAAATTTAGATATGTTGTTCAAAACATATGTAAGTATATTCTGAACGGTGGAGATCGGATTCTGAGCAACCAAGAGAGAGAAACGAATTTCTGAACTAGACAGAATTTTGATGACTCGTGCAGAATTTTTGGGAGAAAATTTCGAAAATTCATGGGAGAGATTAGAGAGAATTTTCGAAAATTCTGTACAAATGGTGTGAAATTTGAATGGGAGGGTCCTCCTATTTATAGGGGTGATGTGAAAATCTTACTAAAATTCGATTGATATTCTTTCCAAAATTTGGAGATGCTTCTTCCATAAATTTCGAGATACTCCTTCATAAATATTGATATATTTCCTTGTTGATAAAAGCTGTCTTGTATGTAATATTTTCTTTCAAATAGGTGGATATCCAGCCTTAATTTACTGTGTATCTTGCACTGTATTTCGATTTCCATGTATTATTTTTATTTTCGAATTTATTATAACTCGAAAATAAATTCTTATACATGTCTATATTTAATTAATTATGTGGCCAAAAATTTGGGTTCTCAAATACCTCCCTCCTTATTAGAAGTTTCGTCCTCGAAACTTGAGTCGGCTTGACTTTCAAAAAGGTAGGGATATTGCTTGTGCATTTTCTCTTCAAACTCCCAAGTAGTTTTCTCGTTCTGTGTTTTTTTTGACCATTGCACATTGACGTAGGGAATAATACGTCGTCTCAGTACTTGGTCCTTGATGTCCACAATATGAGTAGAGACATCTTCATATTTCAGCTCTTCCCCCATATTGCCTTTGATCATGAATGGTTCAATTTCAAGAACATGACTTGAGTTTGGGATGTATCTCCTTAGCTAGGACTTGTGGAATACATTGTAGATTCTAGATATATCTGGTGGCAAGCTAATGTGCCAATCTCTCCAGAATTTTGAATGGTCCTATGTATCGAGGATTCACTTTTTCAACTTTAATGAATCTAATGATTCTTTCATTAGTGAGACCCTTATATAAGGTTTTTCACACAATGTGAATTCCATTTGTCTCCTTTAAAGATCGTAATAACCCTTTTGTTGATCTTATGCAGCCTTGAGTCTGTCTTTGATGATGGACACTTTTCCATTGTCTCTTGAATTAGTTCTAGCCCAGTTATGACTGTCTCCTCTATTTCTTCCCTGCACAGTGATGAACGAAACTCTACTTGTTGGCATACTTCTCACTTAGATATAAACTCAGTGACATCTCTTTTCATTATGCTTCACTAGAAACTTACTTTCAAATCCTTATACATCTTGTACTACCTGGGTGGATCAGGAATATTGACTTATGTGCATCTTACATCACTTCTTATCGAATATTATTGATGTCTGGCACACATAATCGTCCTCTCATCCCTAGGATTCCGTCTGGATCCACTTGGAAATCTGACGACTTTATTTCCTTGACTTGTTCTTTGAACTTTTCTAGTGTCGTGTCTCGACTCTGATTTAACTTGACTGCTTCCCGAAAGCATGGTTTCGCGGAGAGTGATGTTAGGTTATCTTACCCACGTTTTTTTTAGACTCAATGCATCGGCTACCTTATTTGCCTTGCCGGGGTGGTAGCTTATTGTCAAGTCATAGTCCTTGAGTAACTTTATCCACCTTCTTTGCCTCATTTTTAATTTTTTTTGCATGAAAAAAATACTTGAGGCTTGGTGGTCTGCGAACATTTCACACTTGGCATCGTAGAGATAGCGTCTCCAAATTTTCAAAGCAAAGATCACTGCTGCCAACTCGAGATCGTGAGTAGGACAGTTTTGCTCATGCGGCTGCAGTTGACTCGCCTGTCTTGCATGAGTACGCATCTGAGACCTTTCTTTGATGCTTCACTGCAGTTGGTAAAATCCTTGTCCACAGTAAATAATATCAACATTGGTGTAGATGCTAGATTCTCCTTTAATGTTTGAAAACTCTTTTCACATCTTTCTCTTCAGTTGAATTCATAGTTTTTTGTGCGAGTCTCATTGGTGATACCACTACTGAAGAGAAGCCATCGACAAATTTCAGCTAATAGCCTGGTAATCCAAAGAAGCTTCTAATTTTGGTTGCATTCTTATGTTTCGGATAATCTAGAATTGCCTCTACTTTCTTAGTTCCACTGATGACCTTATTCTAACTGCTGACATTGGGGTGTCTTCTGCTCTGACCTTTAGCTGATTATAACTTGTCCTTAGGTCAAGCTTTGAGAAGATTGTATCTCCTTTAAGTTGATCGAAAAGAACGTCTATTATTGGAAGAAGATACTTATATTGATTGTGATCTTATTGAGTTCTCTACAATCTATACACAATCTCATACTTTCATATTTCTTCCTTACAAATAGGACTGTAGCTCCCCAGGGGGATGCACTTGGCCTAATCTGTTTTTTGTCTAACAACTCTTGAAGTTGTACTTTTAGCTCCTTGAGTTCATCTGGAGCTATTCGGTACAGTGTATTGGAGATTAGTGCATCACTAGTACCAAATTTATCTCGAACTCTACTTCTTAGTCCGAGAACATTCCAAGAAGCCTTTCTGAAAAAAAAAAGTCCTGAAAATTTTCGTATTATTGGAATATCTTCCAACTTCAGCTTATCTTCTTCTTGTACTTTGTTCACCATTGCTAGCTAAATTTCTTCGCCCGATATTATGGCTTTCCGATCTGGGAAACAGAAAAATATATTTATGTTCCTTGGCATCGCCATGGTACCCGATTTCTTCGTGATTCGAGGTTCAGAGTTTGACATTCTTACTCTGGCCATCTACTATTGCTCTTAGATAATCAGTTCATCCTTAGGATGGCGTCGAAATCTAACGGAGTGAGTTGAATCAAGTCGGCACTAAACATGTGCGAATTGATACTAATTTTATCTTATCTTGAAATTATCTCGATCACTATTTCAAAGCTTAAAACCCATATAGAATATTGAATATTAACTCAGTATCGATCTGCAGCTTATTGACTTAAATCCCATAAATTATAATCCTAGTCGTTATCTCAAATAATAATAATTATTTTTTTACTAAATATTACTTATATCAAGACAATGAGCCTATCACGATCTAACACAAAGAATTTCACTGATGTCATTCTCTTTGAATCATTCTTAGTATCATAAAAAGTCAAAACTTATTGTACTATACTTTCATGATACCCATCAATATCTCATAACTTATTTTATTTACGTAAGGTCGTAGCCTACTTGTTATTCCAAAAAATAATATGAATTCCTTAACCTGAGGATGTTGTCTCACAAGATATTTCAGGTCCTACATCTTTAAAGTTAGCACTTAGCATTCTTAATAACCCAAACTTAATGCCCACACAGTTAACTATTGACACAAAATCAACTTTTATAGTGAAATACCCAAAACTTATGATATAATTCTTATATCAACCTTTCTCATATTAGTTTTCATAAATAACTTATCATCCTCGAGTCAATTTTTTTTCTTAATTTGGAAGTTAAACTCAACTTATCTCTGATAGGTATATTCCCAACAATATACACAAATATTAATTGTCCCCATAATACAATTTCATAAAAATTCGACAAGTAGTTCAAGAAAAAATGTTGAACGAGATTTTTCGAGAAATTTTCCAAAAATAGAAATTTGGGACATTGACACATGGATAGAAAGGATACGTCAAGAGGATTCCAGGACAGTTGACGAAATTAAATTCCAAGTTTCCTATGAAGAGTTATGAGTTCTACGAAACATTCCTTAAATGGCAAAAACGCGATTTCGAATGTCTATGTTAGAATTAAATTTATTGTGGAGATGCTAAGGAAAAAACCAGTAGATGTTGGATTAGTACAAAACCAGTATAACCAGTAGATGTTGTAAACCAGAAGTACTTGTATCGCGCTAAAACCTGCTTAAATAATTTCTTAGCTAAAACCAGAACTAGAATGATACAAAATTCGAAATATACACTAACAGAATCTTGCGTATCTCAAAGTCTCTAAATATTACCGTTGATCTATTAACATGATACCAACATTTATTGCTTCATTAAATGCCATTCAAATGCTATACAAGAACATTTAAGACGGTATACCATTTTTGGTATGAACTGCGACTGATTACTTTTAATGTATTCTGCAGGGTCCATTTTAAGCAATAAAGCTGAACCACCAAAAAGAAAAGAATCGTTCAGTTTTTGAACGTTGAATAGAGCCTATATATGGAGATGATGGATTTTGTGAAGAAAAATGAAGTATTGAACAAAAATCTGAATTGAAAAACATCATTCGAGCATTGTTAGAACTTTCAGATATCTAAAGAGCTCAACACTGAAAAAGGCAGCACACGCTTCATTGCATACTGTTGATCATTGAGATCATATTGTGCTAGCTACTTCAGTTATATCTTCTTAAGCTATTTATTTCATCAATCATTGATAGAAGAATTTGTAACTGGAAAAAAGTCTTTTCCAGAATTTAAGATCATTCAAGAAGTTGAGTTGTAAAGCTAAGAGTTTCAATAGGCGAAGGGCAAGTCCTATTGAAGTGGGTGTGTACAATTGTTGTGCTGTATTCACCAAAGTCTTTTTATGATACCTTCTGGAAACAGAAGAAGGGGAGACGTAGAAGATTCATCTTCGAACTTCCAGAAACAAACCTTGTGCTATCTACTGCTTTTCGGCTTTATCATTTTTCACCCACTAACCAACAGATCGTTTTCCGCACATTATCTTGTGATCTGCTGGTCTTTATACTTGAACAAGAATCGTTAAAATCTCTAACAGGATTTTAGCACATCATTCGAAAAGAATTTAATAAGTTGGCCATTGAGTTTATTCAATCCCCCCCTTCTAAACTCAACCCGATCCTCAACAAGTGGTATCAGTGCAGAGTTATTCTTGTTCTGAAAAATATTTAATAGACATGGCTCATTTCAGCAAAGTTCCAATGTTCTCAAAATAAGATTTCGATGATTGAAAAATCAGAATGCACGCTCATCTTGCGGCTCAAGATGATGACATGTGGTATGTCATCACTGATGGTCCATTAAAGATCTTAAAGCCAAATCCAGCTATTGCTATCACCGAAGGTGCACCTCAGATGCTTGAAAAAACAAGATATGAATGGACAAGTGAGGAAAAGAAGAAAGCCAATCTTGACAACGTTGCGAAGGAAATTTTATACAAGACACTCGACAAAAATACCTTCAGCAAAATCAAGATGTTCCATACTGCCAAGGAAATCTGGAAAAAATTAATTCAGATCTGTGAAGGAAACGAAGAAACAAAGGAAAACAAACTGTCTATAGCCATGCAAAAGTTTGGGAATATGAAGATGAGGGCTGGAGAAACTATGAATGAATTTGATGAACGATTCAACAGCCTCGTCAATGAACTCTCAGCTCTTGGGAAAGACTTTTGCAATAAAGAAATTGCATTAAAGGTAATGAGAGGCCTACCCAGAGAATGAGACGTCAAAACAATGGCAATGAGAGCTTCCAAGGATCTCAACAAGTTAGAACTACACGACTTGTTCTCGGATTTAAAGGCATATGAGTTTGAACTTGAAGTTCGAAGTGGAGAAGAGCCCTTAGCAAATCCACCAACCAAAGCTCTCGCAGCTACTGTTAACTCTACTACTACAGTTGCTCCAAGCTCATCTTCTGCTACTGCTTTAGAGAACACTTCTGAGAGAAGTGCTGAACAGATTAGCAATGACGCAATGTCATTATTTGTTAAGAAGTTTTCCAGATTCATGAGAAAGAATCATAGAACATTTCAAAGTCCCAACCGCAATTTCAAAAAGGAATCATCACCTAGTGATATGGCATGCTTTAACTGTGGAAAAGTTGGACACTTCATTGCTGATTGTCCAAAACCAAAGAAGGATGACTAGAGGAAGAAGGGTGTCAAACGCAATGATAAAAAGACCAGAAGAGACAGGAAGGCAATGGTTGCAGAAGAAAGTAAGTCCAAATGGGCAGACTCAAGTTCTGAATCTTTTGGTTCTGAAAGCCATTCGAGTGAAAGTGATGAAAATGAGATCAAATGTCTGATGACAAATACTGATTCAACCTCGACATATGGAGAGGTATTTGACTTTGATTCTGATGAATTTATATGCACTGATTTAGTCAAAGCATTACACGACATGGTAGAAGAGTATTCTAGACTTTCTCAATCATTCGAGGAATTTAAGATCGAAAATCAGGACTTAAAAGATCAGAACAGTAAGTTAACTTGCTTGCAAGTAGACAGCTGTAATGATTTACAAGTTGAGATGAGTAAATTAAAAACGGAGAATGAAAGAGCAAAAGCAGAATACCAGAAGATGCTTTCTGAAAACCAGAAGTTATCACTACTGGTAAATGTTTGGAACAAGTCCACTATTTCACTGGAAAAGATGCAAGAATTACAAAAACAATCTGGAGACAGGAGTGGTCTCGGATTTTGTAATAATGAAGGCACTTCTGAAACGAATACTAAGCCAAAACTGAATATGTGCAAAGGGAAGTATATTCACTTTGTGAAATCCAGTGTGGTACAGAAACCAGAAGTACCTACTGCTTCAGTAGAAAGGAATGTAAATCAGATGAACAAAAGGATGCATTATGGTCTGGGTTATGTTGAACCTAAGGAAAAAGTTGACCAGAGTTCTAGAATCAGAAGAGGATTCAACTCAGGAAGACAACTTTCTATGAAGGTTAAAAACTACCAGTACTACAATTCTAGACCTGTTCATAAGAGATACAGGCTAGACAACAGAAACAGAAGGGAAGAACAACATACTAAGATGCACAATGTTAGAAACAACAGACCCTCTGTTGCACACACCTCCATGGATACCCGAAGTATAAAAATTGTACAAATGTGGGTTCCAAAGGGACTAATAAAGCTTAGACCCAAATAGATTGGGTACCAGATACTAAAATTTGTGCTTGCAGGAACAGGTGAAGAAAACCAAGATCAGTAGCTCAACATGGTATTTGGACAGTGGATGTTCAAGACATATGACTAGACAGAAAAGTCTACTATCAGAAGTAGTAAGTTGTGCTGGACCAGAGATAACCTTTGGGGATAACTCAAAAGGTAAAACCGTGGGTAAGGGTAAGATTATCCATGGTAACATCACTATTAAGGATGTGCTCTTAGTTGAAAATCTTTGTTATAACTTGATCAGTATTAGTCAATTATGTGATAATGGATTTTCAGTAGCATTCCAGAAGCACACTTGCACAGTTAAAAATGCTGATGATTCTACTGTTATAACCGGAGTAAGAAAAGGCAACACCTATAAAATCTCATGGAACATAGATCATATCATTGCTCCTACATGTTTAGTTGCATTTCTAAGTAATAAACACTGGTTGTGGCACAAAAGATTTAATCATCTAAATTTTAAGTCTATCAACAATCTCAAAAAGCAGAACATAGTCGATGGATTGCCAGACATAAAATTTATTAAGAATCATGTATGTTCTGCATGTCAACTTGGTAAGCAAGTAAGATCTAGCTTCAAAAATAAAGGCAGCAAATCATCCTCAAGATGTTTAGAATTATTACATATGGACTTATTTGGTCCAATCCCTATCATAAGCTTAGGGGGAATGAGATACACCCTTGTTGTTGTTGATGATTTCTCTAGATTTACTTGGGTAATTTTTCTTGCTGGAAAAGATCAAAACAATAACCTCCTGATCAAACTTCTGAAAAAGATTCAAAATGAAAAATCAGTTTCTGTCATTAGAATCAGAAGTGATCGAGGTACTGAATTTACTAACAAGATTCTTGAGATATATCTAGATGAACATGGCATTCATCATGAATATTCAGCTGCCAGTACGCCTCAACAAAATGGAGTAGCTGAGAGGAGAAATAAAACACTTAAAGAAGCTGCTAGAACAATGCTAGCAGATGCAGACATCTCTCAGCGCTTCTGGGCAGAAGATATTAATACAGCTTGCTACACACAAAACAGAACGATGATCAACAAGAGAAACAATCAGACTCCGTATGAAATATGGAAAGGAAGTAAACCGAACGTATCTTACTTTCATGTTTTCGGTTGTAGATGCTTTGTGCACAATAATGGCAAAAATCATTTAGCTGCTTTTGATTCAAAATCTGACACTGGTTTATTTCTTGGATATTCAGCAGTTAGTAAGGTTTTTTGAATTTTCAACAATAAAACTCTTAATGTTGAAGAATCTATTCATGTTGTCTTTGATGAAGACAGCAGTGTTCCCGAGATTACTAACATATCTAATTTAAGTAAAAGATTAGACAGGGTTTATCTGGAATTAGACAGTGAAGATGATGCAGAAGCAAGTGTCAAGGATATTCAAAATCCAGAACCAGACATTCACATTCCAGAACCAGCAGCTGATACTCCAGAACCAGCAGCTGACACTTCAGAACCAGCAGTCGATACTCCAAAACAATCTACTGCCTTATATGAAGACAATCTAAATCCTTTTATTTGGAGAAAATCTCATCCTCCATCTTTGGTAATTGGAAATCCAGCAGCTCCACTAAGGACTAGAAGAAAGATGATAAATGAATACATGCATGCTGCTTTTATTTCTCAAGATGAACCAAAGAAGATTGAAGAAGCTCTTCTGAATCCCAGTTGGATAGAAGCTATGCAAGAAGAGCTGAATCAATTTGAGAGGAATAAAGTTTGGTTTCTAGTACCTAGACCTTCTCACCAAGCTGTCATTGGAACTCGGTGGGTATTCAGAAACAAACTAAATGAGGAAGGAACAGTTGTAAGAAACAAAGCAAGACTGGTTGCACAAGGATTCAGACAAGAAGAAGGAATAGACTATGATGAAACCTTTGCACCAGTAGCTAGGCTCGAAGCTATCAGAATATTCCTAGCCTTTGCTGCTTTCAAAAACTTCAAAGTATATCAAATGGATGTAAAGAGTGCGTTTCTTAATGGTCTACTACAAGAGGAAGTCTATGTTGAACAGCCTCCAGGCTTTTCTAATCATTTGTTACCAAATCATGTTTTTAAATTATATAAAGCATTGTATGGTCTGAAACAAGCACCTAGGGCTTGGTACGACACACTTTCACAATTTCTCATTAATCATGGTTTCACCGTTGGTACTGTAGATAAGACTTTGTTTACCTTAGCCAAAAACAAACACATATTGTTAGTTCAGATTTATGTTGATGATATCATATTGGGTCAACTAACCCCAAATTATGTGCAAAGTTTGCTAAGTTAATGCAGGACCAGTTCGAGATGAGCATGATGGGAGAATTAACATTTTTCTTAGGACTTCAAATCAAGCAACTTGATACTGGAATCTTCATAAACCAAACTAAGTATACAAAGGAACTACTGAAAAAGTTTGGGATGGAAACATGTTCTGCTGCTTCCACCCCTATGAGCTCATCTACTAAACTTGATAAAGATGAAGGGGGAATTTCAGTAGAGGTAACTCAGTATCGTGGTTTGATTGGTTCATTGTTATACCTTACTGCCAGTAGACCAGATATCATGTTTGCTGTTTGCATTTGTGCTAGATTTCAATCAAACCCTAAACAATCACATTACATTGCTGGTAAAAGAATTTTAAAATATCTTAAGGGTACTCAAAATGTAGGCCTCTGGTATCCCAAGGACTCGTCGTTTAATCTTATTGGATACTCAGATGCTGATTATGCAGGATGTAAACTGGATAGAAAAAGCACAAGTGGTTTTTGTCAATTTCTTGGTGATAGGTTGATCTCCTGGTTTAGCAAAAAGCAGACTTCCATAGCCACGTCTACTGCAGAAGCTGAATATCTTGCTGCTGGAAGCTGTTGTTCTCAAATACTTTGGATACAGCAACAACTCAAAGACTATGGAGTTCAAGCCTCTGAATCACCAATATTTTGTGACAATACCAGTGCAATTGCTATATCACATAATCCAGTACTCATTCCAGAACTAAGCACATTGATATCAGACATCATTTTATCAGAGATCATGTGCAAAAGAAGAACATTCGTCTGGAATACATTCCTACTGATCAGCAAGCAACAATCATTTTTACAAAACCTCTGCCTGAGAATAAGTTTTCTTACTTTCTAAATACACTTGGATTAATAGATTTAACTTGATTATTTATCATCGTCTGATATTATGGCTTAAATTTTCCTCTGTGATTATTCAGTTTTTAATTTTGCAGAAGATAAAAGCTGAACGATAGAGATAATCAGTAGACATAAAATTTCAGTAAAAATAATAGAAGCGGGGGCGTACATTTCTCACTTCTGTTTTAACGTAAACTCTCCAGAATGCCAACCAAGTGGTCAGCTCTCCAGTATAGGTACGTAGAAACTCCTCTGAAAAAGCAATCTTTTTCAGAGTCTTTTGCTCCTTTAAGAGCATGAGAAGGTAGACGCCATCATCAGAGACGACGTCTGCACTATCAGCACTATGAAGACGTCGATAATATTTCTTCATCATTAACAACTCCTTGGTGGAAGATGCTCGCCCACTCTCGAAGGATGACTTAAGCTCCTGGATTTTAGTCCAGGTAGCAAGTGTCTTCTTCAGCACTTTGTCTTCTATTGCTTTCTTTCTTGCAGCGGTCACCTCCCTCATAAACTCACCAGCCAAATCAGGACTATTATCTCTTGCCATTTCTCTTAAAGAATGATTATCTGGTTTACCTCATGTTCATATTTATAGATGAAAATCAGGCACCAAAGCTCGAGAAAGTCTTGACTACATTATATATATATGAAACATCCCATATCAAGCTATCATCGGTTCAGTTACCAAGTATTTTCATTTAATAATTGCACTAATTTAGGTAGAACTTTATTATGATCTTCTGTGATTTTGTGTCAGATGCAGAAGGTATTTTGTCTCATTAACAAAACAAGGCTTTCTTCAGTTTCCAGTAGAAGCTATCATAAGACGACTTACTTCCTTCTGAACATAATCATTTATTCATTTTATTCTTCTAACATTGAGTTGTTTGCAGAAAGGAATAAAGGAACATCAAGTACTTCAACTGAAATTTTATTAGAAATTTTCCAGTACATTAAACAAAGCGAAAGTTACAGAAATCTCAAGACAATCGAAACGTCTTCTGAAATTCTAGACTAATCAAGCTTATGTCTTCAGTAATATCAGCAGCTTGTAGTATTTTTGCAAAGTACTTCAGCAGAAGAAGGAGAGTCTTTTTCGAAAAGAATCCAGCAAGCTTAGGTCTTGCAAAGAATCTAGCAAGCTTGGGTCTTGTCAGCACTAATGTATAATCAGATACTTTACAGAGCATTATAGATGATATTAACATTATCGATCCACCAGCACTCTCTTATTGCATTAGCATGCTTCTGGAAGGGATCGATGCTACATATCAATTTCAATGAAAGCAAACAATCTTTTTGATTGTTAATATTACAACTCCAGGAGTATGATCCAAGGATCATTATGTGCAGAACGACTTTTTCCAACATCTTCTTAGAAATCGCAGCAAGCTGTCTTCTGAACATTCTTGCTTCTGCTTTCAGATCAGTTGTTACCTCTTTTTTCATTTGATTTTTATGTTTACTTAACCTTGTTTAACCCTTGCAGGTATCTATAGTTATATTCAAAGGAGATAAGGATCCTTGCGACTGTTCAAATTCAACGGTTTAAATTAAAAGATTGCCAAGAGTCGTTTAGTATTTAATATCCATTACTACTGCATTAATTGAGGGGGAACATCTTTATGACATTTATATTAGAAACTGATCTGTCTTTTCGATAAAACAGTATACCTACCAGAAGTTGTTGAAGTGCTGCATTTGTTTCAGCATCTTATCCACTTCCAGTAGATATTATCATAAAATGACAAATCAGCTTCTGTTTATTTAGCAACCGCCTCGGACAGCCCGCCAATTTTTAAAATATTTTAAAATGAGTAGAGTAACTGACACTTTTGCCTCTCTCTCTTCAAACATATCGACATGTGTCCCTATGTTCACTGACGGCTGTATATTTTGCTTTAACTGTTCATTTTTTTTTTCACTACGCTTTACGAACTCAGATTATTTCTTTGTCTCTACTGCTTTTTCGCATCTACTGCTAACATACTTCTATTCTCTTTCAAATTTAGAAATGGCCGCAGCATATACGTTGAATGCTTATCAGGTGAATTTTTCTTCTGTTCTCTCCATTAAGGATGAGAATCTTGTCAAGATATTCAAATCATTGGAAAAGTCTGGGCTTCGAATATTCTTGGAATCGTCTGCTGTTATCTACAAGTCTGTTCTTCTGGATTTCTATGCCAAAGCAGAAGTTGTGGAAGGCAAGATTACCTATACACAGGGAGATGCATTGATCTCTATTGATGCTGCACTTCTGGGTTCCACTTTCTTCCTACCGATTTCTGGCCTTTCCGAGCTCTCGGACATTTCAAAGGAAGACATGTCCATCGCCTTGACAAATTTTTCAGCCACTGGAGAAGAACTTTCACCCTCTTGCTTCAAAAAGCTACTGAAAATTGAGTACCAGGTACTCGCTGATATAGTAGCAAAAGCTTTGTTAGTTAAGGCTGGAACCTTTGACAAACCAACAAAAGAAAAGGTTCAAGTGATGGTGGCCATCACATCAGAAAAGAAAGTGGATTGGGGACGTTTTCTGTTTCGCATTATGAAGGATATGATTCTCAGGAAAAGTACTGGATTTGCTGTACAAATCAGTACAATGTTGAAAGATGCTGCTTTTCCTGGAACAGCAGAAGAGGATGGCTCTTCGGTAACAATGACTGATGTTGATAGCGTGCTTGCTTTAAGGCCAAAGCTAACCGTTGGTGAGTTTGTGGCCATTAAGAAGGAGATTGGAGAATCTCAAATTGAGGGGCAGAAGAAAATTAAACGAAAAAGAGTTGTGGTCTTGTCTGATTCTGACAAAACAGAATCTGGAGAATCAGCAGCACCCACTCAGCAAGCTTCACTGCCTCCCACCCCAGCTAAGAAGAAGCCTCGCACAACATTCAGCATCAAGAAAACAGCGGTTCTTTCTGAACTGGAGAATGTTCCTCTCTGCTAAGTTTTTCCATCTGTTGTTTCATCCACCAAAGCCAAACCTATTGAATCAGGGCCCTCACCTGCTCAAAGCTTCAGACCAACTTCAAGTTTGGTCATTCGAGAATCAGCTACTGGTTCTTCTGCTTTTAAACCAGTAGTCTCTGCCTCTTATGGAAAAGGGAAAGGTAAGATTACTGAGTTGTCTGAATCACTGGTGGCTCCCTCCTCAATCCAAACAGCAATAAATCTACATTAGGAAGAAGTTGAGATCTCAACCAGAGAAGATATGAAATTTTTTGACGATTGGCTTAAGGTACGAGTCTACCAACCAATCACATTTTTGAAAACTACTGGTGTTTATGCTCAAACAGTAGAAAATGAGAAAAATGTTTTTGATGCTGCCGGGACACGAAATGTGATAGAAGCTATAAATCATCGCAATTACATTCTGGAAAAATTCAAAATGCAGAAGATGGACACTGTTCTGAAAACCTTAAAGTCAAATTTTGACTCTGCAAGTCCTATTGCTTTTCATGACCAGAATGTCATTCAAATTTTGTCGGAGCAGCTGACAATTCTTTCTGAACAAATTACTGATAAGGAAAAGACCTTTTCTCGGCCTCCAAAGTTCAGTCTCACTTCTGTCTCCGCAATTTTGAAGAATCATACAGTTGAGGAACCGACCAAAGCTTATCCTGAAGTCAAGGTCTCTAGTACTCCTATACCAGTAGAAGTTCCTACTCAATCTTCATCTCTGATCTCTGTACATGATCTGGCCTCTGTTGATGAGGTAATCGAATCGATTATGCCGACCCAAACAGCACAAGATGAATTGCTTCAAGCTATTCCTACTACTACTGATCCTTCTCCAGAATCTGCTACTGCTACTGCAACTGCTGCTGCCAGTGCTACTGTTATGACTACTGCTTCATCGTCTCTTCCAGCACTTGAGCATTTTTCAGAAGCTCACCAAGCTGATATGGCAATTTTGTTGCATACTTCACCCTCTGTTGTTGAGCCACAAGCTGTATCTGTACCTGCTGCTGTTTTGCAGCAACCAGACGAAGGGCCAACAGAACAGTCTACTGCTTCAGAAGGACCTTCTGTTGAACCAGAACCAGCTGTTACGACTCAAGCAGAAGCTGCACCATTCTCTATTCCTTCTTTGCAGTCTCCTGAGCGCATTGCCCGAATGGAGGAAATTAGACAAAGATTGCAAGCAAGGACTCCTTCCCCAGCTATGGAACCATTTGATCAAGAATTCCAAATTGATGCTCTCCAAAGGGATCTTGTAAATCTTTCAGACTTAGTCAAGCGGATATCTTATGAAAATGCCGCCGAATTTCATGATGCTCAATTCTTCCGAGAACGCATGTCTAAGGAAATACAGAACACTGCGGAATCTCTGAGTAAAATGCATGCTGAGACCATCGTCTTTCGACAGGCCATATCCAGAAGTTCCAGTCAGATCATGCTTGCTCAATCTGATATATTTACCAGGATCACCGAGCATGATGAAATGTTTCGATCAATCTCCACCACCATGGACCTGATGGATGCCAAGATTGATTCTCAATCTCAAACGCTCACTGCTATTAATGATCGAGTTTCTAATCAGACTCCTTATTTGGAGATGCTGACAAATGGCATTCACAACTTATCTGGGAGAATGGATGAATTACTTGCTAGGGTCCTTCTTGATGATGCCAAAAAGGGGGAAGACGATAGAACTGGAGCAAGTAGCAGCAGACCAACTAGAAGGGATCAAAATCCAGATGAAGCCATCTTCAGGGATATTGGAATAAACTAATTTTTCTTTGTGTCTCTTTTATATTTATGCTTTATGTGATTTTCTCTGGATATAAATTGTTTTGATTATCTAATTCGTTCTTATCTCTATTTTACTAACACAGAACATCTAAGTTTTGGCATCACCACAAAGGGGGAAATTGTTAGAATTAAATTTATTGTGGAGATGCTAAGGAAAAACCAGTAGATGTTGGATTAAGTACAAAGCCAGTAGAACCAGTAGATGTTGGATTAGTTCAAAACCAGTAGAACCAGTAGATGTTGTAAACAAGAAGAAGGGGAGACGTAGAAGATTCATCTTCGAACTTCCAGAAACAAACCTTGTGCTATCTACTGCTTTTCGGCTTTATCATTTTTCACCCACTAACCAACAAATCATTTTCCGCACATTATCTTGTGATCTGCTGGTCTTTATACTTGAGCAAGAATCGTTAAAATCTCTAACAGGATTTTAGCACATCATTCGAAAAGAATTTAATAAGTTGGCCATTGATTTTATTCAACCCCCCCTTCTAAACTCAACCCGATCCTCAACAGTCTAAATGAAGGAATTTCGCGTTGTGAATATTACTCGTTGGACCGTTTCGGAGGGGACGGCATCGGCGCTTTTCCATAATCTGATCGTTTTTTCTTCCCAACTGGATTATGAACCTGCCGGCTCTGATACCACTTAAATGTCACGCCTCGAGACCGGGGTTAGTCGACACCGGCGTTGCTCAACAATCAGATAATCGTCAAACAACAAGCCTCGCAGTACAGTATATACCAAAACCCGTTTATTTCTCATAATCAACAAAAGAATCGTCTTTACAACTTAAATACCAAAATAAACTGATTAAAATGTTTTAATAGTGCGGAAGCGATAAACATAAACTAAGCTTTAAAACTTCTAGAATAACTCGATATCTTCTACCATCCCCGAAATTGCTCTTGCTTTTCTTTATCCATTTGCTCTTCGTTCTTATCTGTATGGGGATGAAGTAAGGGGTGAGTATTTTGGAAAATACTCAGCAAGTGGGGGCCGTTCGAGCACAATATAACAACATGCATAATTTCGAAATTCACAAGGCTTGCATACATCATCCATATCACATGCATAACATTTACCAGCACTGAGATTCATCTACTTTCTATGGTTTACTGATATCAGTCCCTAATTTTTACTCCTCTAAGGGGACGAGGCCGTATAGCTGTTATATCCCCCACCGCGTAAGGGTACGTCATGGTTGGGATTCCCACCCATATACAGTCGAATCCTCACAGTGCTCAAAATCGTATGACAACAAACACGAGAACGGAATAGAAGAAGAACGTGTACTCGACCGTATTTTTGAAAAAACGAAATAAATATGCATAAATGAAATTTAATCTTTAAAACAAGTCCACTTACCTCAGAATGGAAGAAAACGTGAAGAACTCGGAAACCAGAGAAGAATCATACTTTGAAAACGCAACAGCACATCTACCGAAAAATCAGCCGCCTTGTAAAATTCCTTGCACCTTATTGAACAATTGGATCGGGCTCAAACTTTAACGGTACATTCACAAGTACGTCAAATAAATTATGAACGGTGAAGATCGGGTGTGGAAGTCATTTTGACCTGCTTATGGACAAAAACCGTAGATATGTTGTTTCTCTCCTAAAATTTGAGCAGTTTTCTTGCAAAGGCTATAAACGAAAAACTAACAGTTGGATTTTGCTGAAATTTAGATATGTTGTTCAAAACATATAAAGCATATTCTGAACAGTAAAGATCGGATTCTAAGCACCCAAGCGAGAGAAACGAATTTTTGAACCTGGACAGAATTTTGATGACTTGTGCATAATTTTTGGGAGAAAATTTCGAAAATTCATGGGAGAGATCAGAGAGAATTTTCGAAAATTCTGTACAAATGGTGTGAAATTATGAATGGGAGGGTCCTCCTATTTATAGGGGTGAGGTGAAAATCTTACCAAAATTCGATTGATATTCTTTCCAAAATTTAGAGATGCTCCTTCAATAAATTTCGAGATACTCCTTCCATAAATATTGATATGCTTCCTTGTTGAGAAAAGTTGTCTTATATGTAATATTTCCTTCCAATTAGGTGGATATCTAGACTTAATTTACTGTGTATCTTGCACTGGATTTCGATTTTCATGTATTATTTATATTTTCGAATTTATTATAACTCAAAAATAAATTCTTATACATGTCTATATTTAATTAATTATGTGGCCAAAAATTTGGGTTCTCACAAAATTTACGTAACCTGAATGCATGCAATATGTTATTTTATTTAAATCGTCTGTTTAATTATTTTTATGCATTTAATGCATACATGGCTATGATTAATTCCACGATATTTTGAAAATTTCATGCATTAGAATTTTAAGATGCATTTCACGCTCGATCGAGGAACGAAGACCGGTGAATTATCAGGAAAATTATTTTTATTACATGTTTAATTTTTTTATTAGGATGTGTGTTTTTTAAAAATGGGCTTTGGTGGGTATTTTTACTCGACGGGTCGTATTTTTAACCGGTACGCAAATTTTAACGATTTAGGGGACTTTTGAGGACTCGGACGATATTTTCAAAAATTTACCAAAACGAAATATTTTTCAAGAATGTTTTTGGTCTTGTTGGGTTTGTTTCAGAGATTAATGGGCAAAAAAACCCTTTCAAACCATTTAATTATAATTGGAGGCCTATTAGTGTATTAATTTCCTACTTAAACCTAATTACCTAAACCCTAATCCTACTTAAATCTTATTGGCCGCCCATCCCCTCCATCACCAGCCTCCCACAAGTAAATTGCAGTAGCCAACTTTCAGAAGCTTCAGCCCTTCGATCTTCTTCAAGCAAACCTCCTTCCAACTCCTCCAGCGCTTCCCCGACGAGTTTTTCTTCAAGTTTCGATCATAAATCATCAAGGCACGCCATGTATCTTTATTTTTGCATAATTCACGCTATATAATTGTTGTTATGTGTGCTTTATATGTATATATCTTGTCCCTCCATGTATCACGTTTGTGGCTTCGGTTTCTTGGCTCACACATGCATCCTTTTGCAACTCACGTTTTTTTTTATTACCGTGTGCAAGGGGCTGCCGAATAAGGGTCCTAAGCGGCTGGATATGTCGAGGAGTATGGTGTCACTAGGATAGAGTCTAAGCTTACTTGTGAATATTGAAGGCCGAGAGGTTGTAAGAGGCGGCTAGGGTTTCTTCGTTACCTCCGAGCGTTTGGACGTGCAGGATACATCGGCTGGCTTAGGTCTGGTACAGTGAGGGTAATACGTGGTTGGTTTTGGTTCAAGGGTAGGCTGGTTCAAAGCTGGTATGGCTTTGTCTAGGCTAGGGTCGAAAGTTCATGGGCTAAGGCACTATGGTTTGTGTAGTGGTTAGGGCAGAAAATTCCAGCAATGTTTCAGGGCTGTTCAAGGGTCATAATTGATCTGGTATTGAAGGTTATAGGGCATCTAAGATGTGTATAATGTGTGGTAAAAGATTGAGAATGATTTGGTTAAGTTTCGATTTGATTCGGGTTAAAACCGAGACCCCAGTCCAAGTTTTAAAACGAATAGTTTAAGTTTCGGAACGAGCTCGAGTTTACATCTAAGGGATTCTTATAAATATTTTTTTGGGATGTTTTAAGGATTTTGATAAACTTCGGGTCGAAATTTAGAGGTTCAAGGGTAAAACGATCATTTTGGATTTCCAGGGGGAAAATGTTCATTTTGCACCCGGGTTGATTTTTGCTCCTGACAGCGCCCTGAGCACAAATTTAACATGCTTTTAAATGTTTTTGCATCATGATTATGATTTTTATTAAATTATGAAAATTACGTTGCATGCTTGATTTTAAGAAAATATACGTATATACATGTTTTTGTTAAGTCATAAAAATGATGATGTTTTGAAGGATGATAATTGGTTGTGACTAATGATATATATTTAAATGATAATGATGAGGCCTAGGCACAATGGATGGGTAATACTGTCGCTGATGTCCGACTGCCACATGGTACTACGGTTTATGTAGATGGATCCATCGATTAATGATGAAACGATAAAGCTGTTACTAACGTCACAACTAATGAACTGAATTCAATTAAAGTAAATGTATATGTATATGATGTTAAGATGAGCTGTTTGACACGTTATGATTTATACGATATGTTTACGTTTATGCTTTAAAGTTCATGAGATGTATGTTGATTACAGTATTTTTCACTGGTGTGTGTTATGTATACGTATTTGATATTATTCGGTACAGGTGTGTTGAGTCTTTAGACTCACTAGGCATGTGTGATGCAGGTGAGCATTTGGATGAGCAGACTGGGGGTGCCGAACTCTAAGTTGATAGGGTTAGATGTGTGCACACGACCCGAGGACCACACTTTTCCGCACATCATGATTTTATGAGCTTTGAGTATATATGATCAGTTTTACACATTTTTATGCAATGTCGTTGATTCTCAGGATTTTACTCGTTTTATTTTATTCATGCATGATTGAGGGCTGAGTTGGTAATTTTTAAACTACGGTGTTTTATTTGTCGATTGTTTACGATTATTTTAAAATGTCATATTTTCAGTAGGATTGCATGCATGCAAACTATTTAATTGTTTATTTTTGAAAATGTGAGCTTTACAAAAATAAATAAATTTTAGCAGCATTTTAAATTATTAGACGTCACAGTTGATATCAGAGCAAGAGTCTTGTATAGGGTTGTGCCACCAGTCAGTTTCTGCAGCTCAGTCTACAAGCCTCAAGTTTGTAAGCTTTTATGTTTTAAATGATTTACTGTTATCACCTGCACTATTGTATGATATACGTTATACGATGGTTTACAATGCATGTTTAACTGCTTTTATGATTTAAGGACTTATTATTTTGAAAAACTAGATTAAATTGCATGATGGGTTACGTTTATAAATGGAAATGTATTCAGATATCTTGCTTCTCAGTCCCCCCGCCCCCCAATACAAATAGACATGATGATATGTCTGGAGGCAGCAGAGGCCCTCCACCACCACCGCTTATGAATTCAGCTACCCATGTACTGGAGGGTATGACTAGACTATTGGAGCAGGTACAGCAGACTCCTAGACCTCAGACCGATGTTTTTGAGCAGTTTAGGCAGTTCAACTCGAAGGAGTTTGGGGGTACCACTGATCCATTCCTGTCAGAGGGTTGGATTCAATCTCTGGAGCTGTATTTTCAGTACCTTGATATGAGGGATGGCGACCGGGTCAGGTTCGCCGCATATATTCTGAGCGATGACACATCCCTATGGTGGGAGGGAGCTGCCCACGGAGTGAACATGGCCACCCTCAATTGGGAGCATTTCAAGGAGATGTTCTACGGCAAGTATTTCCTAACGGATGTCATGGGTTGCCTGACAAGGAGTTCATGAGTCTTCGTTAGGGAGACTCGACTTTGGCGGAGTTCATCCTCAAGTTTGACAAGGGCTGTCATTTCGTGCCTCTCATTACTAGAGATGCCGCCCATAATCTGAGGCATTTAATGGATGGGCTGAGGCCGACGTTGCGCCGGAATGTGATGCTGATGAGATCGGTTAGTTATGATGAGGCGACTGGTTGTGCTTTCCAGGCCGAGCAGACCTTGAGGGACATCGATTTTGAGATGCAATGGAAGCGGCATCAGGCCCAGCCTAGATCCCAGCCGCAGAAAGCAGTTTACTAGGCCACCGAGGTAGCAGAGGCCCCCAGGGACAGAGTAGGAGGTCTGGTCAGCAGAAGCCACCGCAAGTGCCAGCTGCGCCGAAGCCGGCAGAGAGACCGCTATGCATGCAGTGCAACAAGTTCCATCTCGGCAAGTGTTTATGGAGGACCTACAAATGCTTCGTTTGCGGGCATGAGAATCATAAAGCAGCAAACTGCCCTAGGAACCCGGGTCCAACTACTGGCCAAGCATATGTTGAAACGTCTTTTACTCGTTTTTCTTAAAATGTACTAGAAATTATTTTTTTTCTCAGGAATCGGCCGAATTTTGAAATATACATATACATTTTTAAAATGTAACATGCACCATTTTTATTTAAATAACCAACCAACTATATTTTAAAATTCAAAAGAAATAGTTTAAAGCATAAAATCGTGAAATGTTTGCAAATCCTAACTTAGAAATAAAGCTAAATATAACAACCTCTCAAAAACCACTCAAAATCATAATAAAGATTCGTAAAAATATTTAACATTAACTTAAAATCATAAGTCATAATCATAATACGGAAAATCTAGCGCTGGTCCTAGGGTTATGTTCACCTTCGGTCCAGTAAGATCAACCATCAAGACCTCCAATATCATTATTATCAAACTCACCTGCATCGATCACATCTAGTGAGTCTAAAGACTCAACACACCATATTCTTAATAGCAAATAATATGTATACAAATCACATTCAACAGTGAAAATACTTTTACTTAAAATAATAATTCGTACTAATGCATAAACTTAAACATTTACATATCATCATAAACATACGCATATTCATCATAAACGTATATGTTTTCCTTTCGTTGAATTCAGATCGTTAATTGAAACTTTCGTATTCTTATGAAGGGTCGATGGATCCATCTACATGTAACCACAGTACTGGGCGGCGTGGACATCAGTGACACTTTCACTCGTCAACTGAGCCTTAGTCTTACGTATTCACATATAATCGTATTTATATTAGTCACAATTACTTCACTTCCTTCAACATTTCATATTTTCATCACTTTATAAAATTCATGCATATAATAATCGTTTTCCTTTTAAACCAATCATGCACCATATCTTTTAGCATTAATGTTTTATCATAAAGTTCCCTAAACATTTAAAATATTCATATTAACATATAAAACAACATTCAGAGCACTGCCAAGACGTTTATTATTTTGTAGATGTAAATGACCGTTTTAACTCTAGAAGTAAAATTTCACGATTTTGACTTTTTCTTATTTCTGTTGACTCTAGACCATCCCAAATAATTATTTAAGATTAAATTAAATTTCTCATGTTTTAATTTAGCTTAAATTCATGGCTTTTTATTTATTCTTTAATTGTAAATTTTTAATGCGTTTTAATCCCGAATTAAATTCGAACTTTAATATAAAATTCTCATAATTTAAACATAGACTTTTTATATTTAATTAGCCCTCGTGAACCATGATTCGGCCCCCGTTGAATCACGTTTCAAACCTTAGGCCATTTAAACCCTAAGTTCGAACTATATACGTAACCCTTGAACCATCTCCCTTTTCTCTCGAGCCACACCTGAGCCACCTTGAGCCAAGCCCTTACCAGGCCCACTATGGACCCTACTGGACCCCTAGAACTCGACCCTAGCCCGAGCCGAAGCCATCCCTATCGGACGAAAATCAAAACAAACTATTGTTCATTCACTACATATCAAGTGATGAAAATCAACTCTACTTCTGGGTCCGAATCTCCACTCTAATCTCAATCTCTTATCCTCTTCTTGACCGTGATCCTGTCCCACCTGTTGTCATGCACACATACAAACACAACAACAGCTGGATAACTCCGGTGAGAAATATATTCCCAGTATAAACAATGTATAAATGCAATTATATAAACAGATATAAAAGCATGGAACGGTTATCAATAACATGTATCATAATCCGAAAGACATGAATCAATATAAAACTGTAAATCAAACTCTTGACTCATAATCTCTGACTCGACTCTTCTCTAATCTAGGTATCCCGATCGAATAAGAACGCAACAGTCTCCCACCTACTCTCCCAGCTAGATGGTCGTACGTTCTTATTCCCAGAACTTCGGCATTCTATATCGAATCTCTACAATATGAGTCGATCTACTCCTAAGCAACATCGATATCACCAAATATCCAGTGACTTGGCACCTCTGCCAATGACATGGCACATCTGCCATAGACTCAATACATGCTTTGCTATAAATCAATAGACTAACCATATCAATCTCATGAGTTGCAAACATCAATGCAATATAACAAAGTATGTGGTTTTGGGAAACTCAAGTCGAATATAACTCGAGTCGTATCTTCCCGGTTTAACATTGATTTATACCTTTCTTTTCGTAGATCAATCTGATTAATGAAATCAAATATCGGTCTGGCTCTGATCGTTCTTCGAAGTCGTCAATACCCACTCTAGAATGACATATTCGAGAAGTACAATATCAATATACAACTCAAAGCAATACTAGATATAATCAAAACTCAATATAATTTTGTTTCGAAGGCATAACAACACAATCTCGATATACCCAGCAATACGATATCAACAAATACCAATCTCAACAACTCATAATCAATCGATAAACACAATCTGATACCAAATCTATATATTCTCAATCAATTCAAATCTGAAAATGATTACAATTTCATACTGTATCCGTTCTTCAATCCGATTTTGATTATACGATTACAACAATCTCCGGAACAGATAATATCAGTCATATCATGATTCCTTCAATATCATATTTTCAAATCATTAAAGAACATAAGAAAACTTATGTCCTTTTGAAGCTCTTGTCGATAGAAACTCGGTACTGAACTCGGATTGAAAATCAAACGGACGGATCTCGCAAAATCAGAACTCTAACCTTCAAAGAAACTTGAAGCTTTTCCCTAGAATTTTTCTCGTTTTCTTGCTGATTCTGAAGGAAATGAAGACAATTTCATATTATACTGCATGGTAAAGAAACGTGGCTCACTTCTTTGTGCAGCACGTCTCGCGCATATGCGCGAGACCTATTGGTCTCGGCACTTGTAATCTCAACTGCTCACGCATATGCGCGCCTAGTCTCACGCATATGTGCGAGACCTACTATCTCTGCGCTTGGCCACACATCTTGCTCGAGCATATGCGCGCCCTATCTCGCGCATATGCACGAGGTCTTCTGCCTCGACAATGGCCCTTCGCGCATATGCGCGCCTCCCTGCCGGGCATGTGCGCGATACCTATTGTATCCCACATATGCCAAACTCATGCATTTCCAATTCTGGTCTCGGAGTGGTTCTTCTATAATCACATCAATTCATAATCAATAATCTCAGATTAACAGAATAAAATCTCGGGCATTACAATTCTCTCCCTCTAAGATCTGATTTCGTCCCCGAAGTCACAGGCAATCAAATCACATACAAGAAGGAGATATAACAGAAGTTAAATAAGAAAACTCACATCAATGAAATAACTCTGAAATTTCTGTCTCATATCTGATTCAATTTCCCAAGTAGCTTCTTCAATTCCATGACGACTCCACTGAACTTTCACAAGCGGAATAGTCTTCGTTCTGAGCTGCTTTTTTTTTTACGATCTAGAATCTTGATCGGTTTTTCAAAATAACTCAGAGTTTCATCAAGTTCTGCCTCGTCTGGCTGAGGAACATGAGAAGCATCACGAAGATATTTCCGCAGCATAAACACATGAGAGACATCATGTATACCAGATAGAGATGGAGGTAAAGCAAGTCGATAGGCACGAATACCTATCTTCTCTATAATCTCATACGGACCAATATAACGAGGAGATAATTTCCCTTTCTTGCCAAATCTGACAATGCATCTGAAAGGAGAAATCTTCAGAAATACTCTGTCTCCCGGCTCAAACTCTAACGGTCGACGTCTAATATCCACATATTTGGCCTGTCTATCTTGAGCAGTCTTCATTCTCTGCTGAATCAGCTTCACTTTCTCAGTCATATCTTGAATCATATCATGCCCATGTTTAGGTACCTCAGATATTTCATCCCAATAGAGAGGGGATCTGCACTTCTTGCTGTACAACGCTTCAAATGGAGCCATCTCTATACTCGTCTGATAGCTGTTGTTGTACGAAAATTCACAAAATGGCAAAGAATCTTGCCAACTAGTGCCAAAGTCTAGCACTACAGCTCTCAGCATATCCTCTAATGTCTGGATAATCTGCTCTGACTGTCCGTCTATCAGAGGATGATATGCAGTACTCAAATGTAATTTCGTACCTAGAGCTTGTTGCAAATTGTGCCAAAAGAGTGAAGTAAATCGAGGATCACGATCTGATACGATAGACTTCGGCACACCATGCAATTTGACCACTTCTCTGACATAAATCTCTGCCATCTGGTCATGTTTGTACGTCATTCTGTAAGGAATAAATCATGCTGATTTGGTCAATCTGTCAATAACAACCCAAATCGCATCACAACCTCGGGAGGATCGTGGTAGCTTTATCACAAAATCCATAGAAATGTGATCCAATTTCCATTCAGGAATCGATAAGCTATGCAATCGACCTCCTGGTTTCTTTTTTTCTGCTTTCACCTGTTGACAATTCAAACATCTGGATACAAATTCTGCAATGTCTGCTTTCATTTGTTTCCACGAAAACTGTTTCTTTAGATCATTATACATCTTTCCTGCCACAGGATGAATACTGAAACGACTACAGTGCGCTTCTGAAAAAATCTGCTGTTTCAAATCTTAAACATCTGGCACAACAAGTCGATTATTCACATATAATACTTCATCACGAACCTGATATTCTGATTGATGCACTGCTCTGACCATCGCAATAGAGTTCTGAACATTCTGATCAACTTTCTGAGCTTCTTTAATTCTCAAAATCAGCTCTGGTTCGACTTGAACAGTATAGAGTCTCAAAGGTTGACAATCTGTCTCAAATACTAATCCAGAAAGACAGCAATCTTCAATCAAATTCGAAACACCAATCGTCGATAAGGATAAAGAACATACCTTTCGACTCAGTGCATCAGCTGCTGCATTCAATTTTCCCGGATACTATTTGATTTCACAATCAAAATCTTTCAGTAAATCAAGCCATCTTCGTTGTTTCATATTCAATTATGACTGTGAAAATAGATATTTCAAACTCTTGTGATCAGAATAAATCTCAAATTTCTCACCGTATAGGTAATGTCGCCAGATCTTCAATGCAAATACAATGGCATCCAATTCAAGATCATGAATCGGGTAGCGAGTCTCATGTGGTTTCAATTGTCTCGAGGCATAGGCAATAACATGTCCTCGCTGCATCAAAACAAAACCCAATCCTATGTGAGAAGCATCACAATAAACAACAAAATCACCAGTACCTGACGGGATAGTCAACACATGAGCAGTGGTTAATCTCTTCTTGAGCTCTAGAAAACTGGATTCACACGCTTTGACCAAATAAAAGGATGTCTTCTGAGTCAACTGAGTAATCGGCTTAGCAATACTGGAAAAATCTTTAATGAATCGATGATAGTAGCTTGCTAAACCCATAAAACTGCGTATCTCTGGCACTGAAGTCAGTCTAGGCCAACTAATCACAGCCTCAACTTTACTAGGATCAACAGAAATACCATTTCCAGATATAATGTGTCCCAAAAATACAACTTGTTTCAGCCAAAACTCACATTTAGACAGCTTGGCATACAGTTTTTCATTTATCAGAATCTTCAATACAGTTCTCAAATGCTCAGCATGATCATTCAAATTCTTTGAATAAATCAAAATATCATCAATAAAGATAATCACAAAATCATCAAGATACTTCTGAAATATGCGGTTCATCAAACCCATAAATACAGCTGGAGCGTTCGTTAAACCAAACGGCATGACTATAAACTCATAGTGGCCATACCTGGTTCTAAAAGCTGTCTTCGATATATCAGGATCTCTGACTCTCAGCTGATGATATCCAGATCTTAGATCGATCTTGGAATAAACAGAAGAACCCTGTAACTGATCAAATAAATCATCAATACGAGGAAAAAGATATTTATTCTTTATCGTAGCCTTGTTCAGTTGCCGATAGTCAATGCAGAGTCTCATTGAACCATCTTTCTTTCTGAAAAATAGTACTGAAGCACCCTAAGGATAAATACTCGGTCTAATGTAACCCTTGGCCAGTACATCTTTTAGCTGCTCTTTCAATTCTTTCAGCTCAATTGGTGCCATTCAGTATGGAGCTTTAGAAATAGGAACTGTTCTTGGTATCAATTCAATACTGAAGTCTATTTCTCGGATTGGAGGCAAACCCGGAATCTCATCTGGAAAGACGTCAGCAAACTCACATACCACTGGCAAATCTTCCAATGTTGGGCTCGATTTCAGTACATCTACTGAATACACAAGGAATCCCTCTGCTCCTTCCTGTAATAATCGAGTCATAGATAACACATATATCAAAGAAATTCTAGCTCTAGAACCCTTACCGTAAAATTTCCACTCATCAGCCATTTCAGGTCTGAATCTCACAATCTTCTGGAAACAATCTATAGTAGCTCTGTACTTGGTCAGCATATCAATATCAATATTGCAGTCAAAATCAGACAAACCAAGTACAATATAATCTAGCTCAATCTCATTGCCATCATACTGCAGTATACAACGTTTAACAAACTTCATTGATATAAGACCTCTCCCCAAAGGTTAAGAGACAGATACTACAGCAGATAATGACTCAACGGCAAATTATGTATCAATGCAAATCGCTCAGATATAAAAGTATGGGATGCACCCGTATCTATCAATACATAAGCAGAGTAACCACAAAGAGAACAGTTACCTGTAACAACATTATCTGGTGCTTCCTGTGCCTAGTTCTTAAGTCAAAGCAAATACTCTGGACTGCTGTCTTAGAGGCTGGATAACAGTCTGGCTTCCTCCTACCCTCTGCTGGGACTGAATAGTAGTTGGTGGCTGGAATGAGTGAATAGCTGATGATCGTCTATCAGTCTGAGCCACTGATCCAGATGATTCTGCTCCCTGGGATTTTTGGGAACCTAGCTGTGGACAGACTCTGGCAAAATGTCCTTGCTGTCTACAGATGTTGCAACTACTAGATACTTCTTGGCATTGCTCTGTGGGATGTCTCCCTCCACAAGTTCTACAATAGACCCCGGTATAACTCTGGCTCTGTCGTGAACCACTGGAGCTAGATGAACTACTACCAGACTTCTTGAACTATTTCCCTCGGGCTTTTAAATGATCTTTCTTCCCACTGCTGCTACCACCACTTTCGAATCTGGGAGGATGTTGGTGGAATGGGACTGAAGGTTGTGGCTTGTTTCGGTGCTAGAGCGACATACGAAGCTCCCTTCTGTCTAATCAAAACCGCTTCTCCTCCTTTGGCTCTGTTTAAAGCATCAACAAAGTTATTCGGTCTCCCAGCATTTACCAGTGCAAAGATCTCAGGATTCAGCCCATTAATGAACTGATCAGCCACTGCTTCATCATTTTCAGCAACATGCGGAGCAAATCGTAACAAGGTAGAGAATTTGGCCACATATTCTTCAATGTTCAATTGACCCTGTCTCAGATTGGCAAACTCTGCACCATTGTCTTTTCTGTACGATACTGGGAAAAATCTTTGATAAAATTCAGTCTTAAAGATTTTCCAAGTAATAACTGTACCTCGATGCTCCAAGGCCCTCTTGGTCGTGAGCCACCAATTCTTTGCAACGTCATGCAATTGATGCCCAATCAGTCTGACTCTTCGCTCATCTGTATAATCAAGTGAATCAAACAGCATTTCAATTTCATCTAACCAACTCTCACAGTCAACAGAATTCTCTGTTCCCTTCAAAGTCGGCGGTTTGAATGACTGAAACCTCTTCAGTAGTGTTTCCATAGGTGTTGCTGTAACATCCATCGGATTAGTAGAGGTACTATCCTGTTCTGCGATTCTTTGAGGAGGCATATCTGATTATCAAAAGGGTTAGCAACCAAATATAACAAATCTGTTTCAGTCCTCCTCTGATCATCTTACTGCTGGTCAAGAATCGGTTCTGATTCATTCTCAAGTCATACATATTTCCAATCAAATCAGATATTCAGGTAAACATGTATTAAAGCAGTAAAACATGCTGTCATCACAAAAGCAGGAAAGAAAACTCAATCTACCCCGCTCACTCGCTTCTAAGTAAGTCTAAGGAACCTACTGCTCTGATATCACCTGTTGTGGGGACCCGGAACGCTAACTCATTCTTTTCAATCATCATTAGGAGTAAATGGATCAATTAATTAAACTTGGGTCAAAAATTTTTTTTTTAATGTTGAACACTATATAAACAAGTGTACAATTTTCTATAACAAAGTAGGCCCATCTTATTCAAATCACAAGATCAAGTTAATATCTACAACATGATCCAAAAGTACAATTCTTGTACAAGAGTAAATCAAAACAAACTATTGTTCATTCACTACATATCAAGTGATGAAAATCAACTCTACTTCTGGGTCCAAATCTCCACTCTAATCTCAATCTCTCATCCTCTTCTCGACCCTGATCCCGTCCCACCTATTGTCATGCACACACATACAAACACAACAACAGTCAGATAACTCCGGTGAGAAATATATTCCCAGTATAAACAATGCATACATGAAATCATATAAACAGATATAAAAACATGGAACAATTTTAAATAACATGTATCATAATCTGAAAGACATGAATCGATATAAAACAGTAAATCAAACTCTTGACTTATAATCTCTGACTCGACTCTTCTCTAATCTAGGGATCCCGATCGAATAAGAACGCAACAGTCTCCCACCTACTCTCCCAGCTAGATGGCCGTACGTTCTTATTCTTAGACTTTGGCATACTATATCGAATCTCTACAATATGAGTCGATATACTCCTAAGCAACATCGATATTACCAAATATCCAGTGACTTGGCACCTCTGCCAATGACATGGCACATCTGCCATAGACTCAATACATGCTTTGCTATATATCAATAGACTAAGCATATCAATCTTATGAATTGCAAACATCAATGCAATGTAACAAAGTATGTGGTTTTGGGAAACTCAAGTCGAATCTAACTCGAGTCGTATCTTCCCGGTTTAACATTGATTTATACCTTTCTTTTCGTAGATCAATTTGATCAATGAAATCAAATATCGGTCTGGCTCTGATCGTTCTTCGAAGTCGTCAATACCCACTCTAGAATGACATATTCGAGAAGTACAATATCAATATAAAACTCAAAGCAATACTGGATATAATCAAAATCCAACTAATTCTGTTTCGACGGCATAACAGCCCAATCTCGATATACCCAGCAATACGATATCCACAGATACCAATCTCAACAACTCATAATCAATTGTTAAACACAATCTGATACCAAATCTGTATATTCTCAATAAATTCAAATCTGAAAATGATAACAATTTCATACTGTATCCGTTCTTCAATCCGATTTCGATTGTACGATTACAACAATCTCAGGAACAGATAATATCAGTCATATCATGATTCCTTCAATACCATATTTTCAAATCATAAAAGAACATAAGAAAAATTACGTCCTTTTGAAGCTCTTGTCGATAGAAACACGGTACTGAACTCGGATTGAAAATCAAACGGACGGATCTCGCAAAATTAGAATTCTAATCTTCAAAGAAACTTGAAGCTTTTCCCTGGAATTTTTCTCGTTTTCTTGCTGATTCTGAGGGAAATGAAGACAATTTCATATTATAATGCATGGTATAGAAACGTGGCTCACTTCTTTGTGCAGCACGTCTCGCGCATATGCGCGACCCTCAATGGCGCATATGCGCGAGACCTACTGGTCTCGGCACTTGTAATCTCAACTGCTCGCGCATATGTGCGCCTAGTCTCGCTGTGATAAGTGCAAGAATTGCACTTAATTTATATGTTAACCCATTTTATCTATGCTAGTTTCGAACAGATTTATGCTCGGTTTTTGTTGTTTTTGTGTAATGCAGGGGATATACAACTATGGGATGATTTAGAGCAATCAGAGATGTTTTTGAGCGTGAAACGGCGATAAAAAAAGCGCTGCAGCACCACAATGTGCGAAAGACAAGCGCCTAGGGCAGCGCCGCGGTGCCTCATTGCCGAGAGATAAGCGCTTAGGCGCTAAGGAACAAGCGCCGCGGCGCTCACATCACGAACGACGGGCGCCTAGGCACCAATTACTCAGCGCCGCGGCGCTAATGGTGGCGAAACAAGAAAATGGGCTTTCAAATTACGGCCCAGACGCGTAAATATAAGGGAAGAAACGAGGGTTCAGAAAGGGAGGACGCCGTTTTTGGAGAAAATACAGAGAGAAGAGTCGGAGCTAACACGAGACGAAGACTAGGCGCGCGAAGATCGATTACAAATACGAAGAACGATGAATCTGGGGACAGAGACGACACTTCGGATTTGTCATCTGTTCTTTCGTGTTTATATTTTCTCGCATTTCGATGTCTAAAACTTTGAACATGCATTGTTTTTATTTCGATTTCGTTATGAACTAATTTTCTATTCTAGAGAATGACGTAACTTTGTTGATACGATGATTTGACGCAATGATTTATTTGATTGAATTCCACTCTTGTTTAATTGTGTTCTCTGTGTTATTTTACTTCAATTTACTGGCCATAAATTGTGTGTGTGTTTGATTAATTCTACAACTCGGGAGAGGGATTAGAATTATAGATCATTAGAGACACATCGTTGAATGTGTATATCGTTCGGAAGGCGTATAACTTTAGCGAGGCTTAGGAAAGAACATTGTTTGCATTTATCAATTAAACTTAGATTTTATTAGGAATAATTGAATCGAAGTTTGATTGATACATTTTATTCGTCACTTGGGAAGAGGAGAATAAAATAATTAAGTGTTCCTAGTCATTAAATAATTGGAATTAATGAATATAAATTAAACTGAGAATAATTATCGTGGAAACTTGGTGAAATCATTTCTCTAGATATTTTCTCTCATTGTTATTTCTCAACTCGGTGATTTGATTATTTATCTATTTTCAATTAATTCATTTGAGTAAACCAAATCTCTTTTAATTTTTCTAAATAAAGTTGAGACTATTTTAATTACAAGCATTGATATAATTTTAGTTCACACTCCTCGTGGGATTGACACTTTTATTCAAAAATATATTTTACTATAACTTCACGTCGTGCGTTTGCGAGCAATTAAGAAAACACGCAACAAGTTTTTGGCGCCGTTCCCGGTGAGTGTCAAAATTTGAATTTATATCAGTATTGTTACCACTTAGTCTAGATTTTATTTTAGAGCTTTTATTTTTTATTTTATTTTATATTGATTGAGTTTTTCATTTTTCTGCTTGACAGTGTATGCAAAGATCGCAAAACTCAGACTTGCTGATTTTTGATCCGGAGATCGAAAGAACTGCGAGAAGATTAAGAAAAGCAAGAAGAGAGGAGATCCAAGCAATGGCTGAACACAGAGAGAATGACAGACAAAACCCGCCAGAGGCTATACCTATCAGATATCACTTCCGACCATTGATCAACAATCATTACTCTGGAATTGCAAGAGGGACCATCAACGCCAATAATTTCGAACTAAAGCCTGCACTGATAAATATGGTTCAACAGAACCAATTCGCAGGAACTGCCACTGCTGATCCCCACATTCATTTGAGGACTTTCTTGGAGATAACGGATACGGTAAAAATTAATAATGTTCCTTATGATATTATTAGACTGCGTTTGTTTCCTTTTTCTCTCAGGGATCAAGCAAGAGGATGACTCCAATCTCTTCCCTTGGGAAGTATCACGACATGGCAGGAGGCTGGCGACGAAATTTCTGGCAAAATACTTTCCCCCTGCTAAGTCTGCACAATTGAAGATTGAGATTAGCACTTTCAGGCAGACTGATTTTGAGCAACTCTATGAGGCATGGGAAAGGTACAAGGAGCTGTTGAGAAAGTGCCCGAACCATGGCTTTGAAGACTGGGTGCAAATTGAGTTATTCTACAACGGTCTGAATGGGCAAACAAGAGGAACAATGGATGCAGTAGCTGGTGGCACGATCTTTGCCAAATCTCCTGAGCAAGCTTATGACTTGCTTGAGCAGATGACTATAAACAGTTACCAGTGGCCGTCTGAGAGATCCAGAGTAAAGAGGACAGTAGGAGTGTATGCTGTGGACCCTATTACATCACTCACTGCACAGGTATCTGTATTGACCACACAAATAGCAGCGATGAATAAGGTGAGCACTTCAGAAATTGAGGATCTATCAAATGTTGTTGAAGAACCATCTCTACCTGAAGAAGCTCAGTATATCAACAACCGAAATTACGGTGGATTTGGAGGATATCGAGGTAACCCTTCTCCTAATACTTATCATCCAGGATTGAGAAATCATGAAAATTTTTCATATGCGAAAAATAAAAATGTGTTGAACCCTCCACCGGGGTTCAATACATCAAATGGGGAAGGAAAGCCTTCATTTGAGGATTTGGTAGGAACGTTTGTTGCGGAGTCTGGAAAAAGAATGGCAAGGACTGAGTCTCGTCTTGATAATATGGAGACTCACATGGGAAATATGGGTGCCACAATGAAATCTTTTGAGACGCAAATTGGGCTGTTGGCCAACGCTTTGAGAGATCAGAACAAGGGTCAATTTCCTAGTAACACAGAAGTTAATCCAAAAGAGCAGTGCAAGGCAGTCACTTTAAGGAGTGGAAAGGAATTGGAGGTACAAAGTCCTAAAGAGGGAGTGGAAAGTGAGAAGACAGTAGATGTGGGAACCCGAACCTAATTCATCTTCTTAATCATTATTAGGATCAAATGTAACAATTAAGTAAACTAGGTCATAAATTTTTTTTTTAACATACATGAGAGCGCAACATATGATAATCAATCTAATATAACCATCAAAAATAAAGTACAAGTCTTGTACAACATATGTTCAGATCAGCTAGTGTTCAACAACTATATCAAGTGCTGAAAATCAAATCTACGTCTAAGTCCGGATCTCCACGCTAATCTAGATCTCTCATCCTCTTCTCGACCCTGATCCTGTCCCACCTGTTGTCATGCACACATACAAATACAACAACAGCCAGATAACTCCGGCGAGAAATATATTTCCAGTATAAACAACGTATACATGCAATCATATAAACAGATATAAAAGCATGAAACAGATATCAATAACATGTATCATAATCTAAAAGACATGAATCGATATAAAACGGTAAATCAAACTCGTGACTCATAATCTCAGACTCATTTCTTCTCTAATCTAGGGATCCCGATCTAACTCAGACTTTGGCATTCTGTATCGAATCTCAGCGATAGAAGTCAATCTACTTCTAAGCAACATCGATACACCAAAAGTCCAGTGTCTTGGCGGCTCTGTCAAAGACTAGGCACATCTGCCCGAACTCTATACATGCTTTACTATAAATCAATAGACTAAGCATATCAATCTCATGAATTGCAAACATCAATGCAATAAATAAAGTATGTGGTTTTGGGAAACTCAAGTCAGATCTAACTCGAGTCGTATCTTCCCGATTCAACATTGATTTATACCTATCTTTTGTCGATCTGATCAAGTCGAAATCTCGAATTCGAATCTGTCAATACTCAATCTGGCAATGACAATATTGAGGAGTACAATATCAATATACAACTCAAATCAATACTGGATATAATCAGAACTTAATCTAATTCTGTTTCAACGGTATAACGGCACAATCTCGATATACCCAGCAATACAATATTAGCAAATATCAATCTCAATAACTCATAATCGATCAACAACACAATCTGATATCAAATCTGAATAATCTCAATCAAATTCAATCGGAAATGATAACAAATTCATACGGTATCCGTTCTTCGATCTGGTTTCGATTATACAATTACAACAATCTCAGGAACAGATAATAACAGTCATATCATGATTCTCCCAACAATATATTTTCGAACCATATCAGAAAGTAATAAAACATACGTCCTGTTGAAGTTCTTGTCGAGCGGAACACGGTACTGCAGTCGGATTGAAATTCTAACGGGCGGATCTTCTGAACCAAATTCTAGTAACAATAAGAATCGAAGCTTTCCCAGGGATTTCTTGTTCTTTTCTCTTGCCCAAGCTTGAAGGAATAAAGTTATATTATATATAAGTTGCATGGTAAAGAAACGTGGCTTCATCTTCAATCTGCACGTCTCGTGCATATGCGCGACCTCCTCTGGCGTATATGCGCGAGACACTCTGTCTCGGCATATTCTGAATTCCTCAGCTCACGCAATATGCGTGTCCTCTCTTCGCGCATATGCACGAGGTTCTCTGCCATGTTCGCAGCATATGCGCGGCTCCTTGTCGCGCATATGCGCGGCTCCTGCACTTGGTTCTTTGCCTGCCTCGCGCATATGCGCCCTGCTTGGTCGCGCATATGCGCGAGGGGTTCAGTCCTCGCACATAACAATGTCTTCTCTCGTCTTCCCTGATTTGTTCCTTTCTGTCTATAATCACTTCAATTCATAATCATTAATCGCAGATTAATAGAATAAAAATCTCGTGCATTACATTTCTCCCCCTCTAAGATCTGATTTCATCCCCGAAATCACATGCAATCAAATCAGATATCAATCAGATACAAGAAGGAGATATACAGAAGCTAAAAATGATACTCACATTAGTGAAATAACTCCGAGAATTTCTATCTCATATCTCATTCAGTCTCCTAGGTAGCTTCTTCAATGCCATGACGACTCCACTGAACTTTCACAAGCGGAATAGTCTTTGTTCTGAGCTGCTTTTCTTTACGATCAAGAATCTTAATCGGTTTTTCACAATAACTCAGTGTCTCATCGAGTTCTGTTTCATCTGGTTGAAGAATATGAGATGCATCAGGAAGATACTTCCACAATAAAGATACATGAAAGACATCATGCATTCCAGATAAAGAAGGCGGTAAAGCAAGTCGATAGGCACGATTACCTATCTTCTCAAGAATCTCATATGGCCCAATATAACGAGGAGACAACTTGCCCTTTCTTGCCAAATCTGACAACGCCTCTGAAAGGAGAAATCTTTAAAAATACTCTGTCATCTGCCTCAAATACCAACGGTCGACGACGAACATTGGAATATTTGGCCTGTCTGTCTTGAGCTGTCTTCATTCTCTTCTGAATCAACTTCACTCTCTCTGTCATATCTCGGATCATATCAGGCCCAATCTCAGGTACCTCAGGAGATATCATCCCAATAAAGAGGGGATCTGCACTTCTTGCCAGTACAACGCTTCAAACGGTGCCATCTCTATACTCGTCTGATAGCTGTTGTTGTACAAAAACTCACAAAGTAGCAAAGAATCTTGCCAACTAGTGCCAAAGTCTAGCACTACAGCTCTCAGCATATCCTACAATGTCTGGATAGTCCGCTCTGACTGTCCTTCTGTCTGTGGATGATATGCGGTACTGAAGTGCAATTAGTACCTAGAGCTTGCTGCAAACTGTGCCAAAAGTGCGAAGTAAACTGAGGATCACGGTCTGATACAATCGACTTCGCACTCCATGCAATCTGACCACTTCTCTGACATAGATCTCTTCCATATGGTCATGTATGTGCGTCATCTTATACGGGACAAGACATGCTGATTTGGTCAATCTGTCAATCACGACCCAAATCGCATCACAACCTCGGGAGGAACGTGGTAGCTTCGTCACAAAATCCATAGAAATGTGATCTCATTTCCATTCAGGAATAGACAAGCTGTGTAACAAACCTCCTGGTTTCTTTCTTTTGGCTTTCACCTGTTGGAAATTAGACATTTTGGTACAAACTCTGCAATATCTGCTTTCATCTGTTTCCACCAAAACTGTCTTTTCAAATCATTATACATCTTTCTGCCACCTGGACGAATACTGAATCGACTACTGTGCGCTTCAGACAATATCTGTCGTTTCAAATCTGAAACATCCGGCACAACAAGACGATCATTCACATACAGTACATTATCACCTACCTGATACTCTGATTGATGCCCTGCTCTGACCATTGAAATCGAGTTCTGAACATTCTGATCAACTTTTTGAGCTTTTTTAATTCTCAAAATCAGCTCTGGTTCAACATGAATAACATAGAGTCTCAATGGTTTACAATCTGTCTCAAATATCAATCCAGAAAGACAGCAATCTTCTATCAAATTCGAAACACCAATCGTCGATAAGGATAAAGAACATACCTTTCGTCTCAGTGCATTAGCTGCTGCATTGGATTTTCCCGGATAATATTTGATTTCACAATCAAAGTCTTTCAGTAAATCAAGCCATCTTCGTTACCTCATATTCAGTTCTGATTGTGAAAACAGAATTTTCAGACTCTTGTGATCAGAATAAATCTCAAAATTCTCACCGTATAGATATTATCGCAATATCTTCAGTGCAAATACGATGGCTGCCAATTCAAGATCATGAATTGGGTAGCGAGACTCATGCTGGATTCAATTGTCTCGAGGCATAAGCAATACCATGTCCTCGCTGCATCAAAACACATCCCAATCCTCTGTGAGAAGTATCGCAATAAACAACAAAATCACCAGTACCTGCTGAAATAGTCAACACTGGAGCACTGGTCAATCTCTTCTTCAATTCTAGAAAACTGGACTCACACTCTTCAAACCAAACAAATGGTGCATTTTTATGAGTCAACTAAGTAATAGGCTTAGCAATGCTCGAAAAATCTTTAATGAATCGTCGATAGTATCCTGCTAAACCCATAAAACTGCGTATCTCTGGTACAGATGTCGGTCTAGGCCAACTGATCACTGCCTCAATTTTACTAGGATCAACAGAAATACCATTTCCAGATATAATGTGACCTAGAAATATCACTTGCTTCAGCCAGAATTCACATTTCGACTAGCTTGGCATACAATTTCTCAGTTCTCAAAATTCTCAGTACAGTCTCAAATGTTCAGCATGATCAATCATATTCTTCGAATAAATCAGAATATCATCGATAAAAATAATCACAAAATCATCGAGATACTTCTGAAACAAAAAGTTCATCAAACCCATAAATACAGCTGGAGCATTCGTTAAACCAAACGGCATGACAATAAACTCATAATGGCCATACCTGGTTCTAAAAGCTATCTTCGAAATATCAGAATCTCTAACTCTCAGTTGATGATATCCAGATCTCAGATCGATCTTGGAATAGAGAGAAGAACCCTGCAACTGATCAAATAAATCCTCGATACGAGGCAAAGGATATTTATTCTTTACCGTAGTCTTGTTCAGTTGCCGATAGTCAATGCAGAGTCTCCTTGAACCATCCTTCTTTCTCACAAACAGTACAGGAGCACCCCAAGGAGAAACACTCGGTCTGATGTAACCCTTGGCCAGTAAATCTTCTAGCTGATCTTTCAGTTCTTTCAGTTCAATCGGTGCCATTCTGTACGGAGCTCTAGAAATCGAAACTGTGCCAGGTACAAATTCAATGCTGAAGTCTATCTCTCTGACTGGAGGCAAACCCGGAATCTCATCTGGGAAGACATCAGCAAATTCACATACCACTGGCAAATCTGCCCATGATGGGCTCGATTAGAGTACATCTACTGAATACACAAGGAATCCCTCTGCTCTTTACTGTAATAATCGAGTCATAGATAATGCAGATATCAAAGGAATTTTAGCTCTAGAACCATTACCGTAAAATTTCCATTCATCAGCCATGTCAGGTCTGAATCTCACAATATTCTGCAAACAATCTACGGTAGCTCTGTACTTGGTCAGCATATCGATACCCATAATGCAGTCAAAATCAGACAACCCAAGTACAATACAATCTAATTCAATCTCATGTCCGTCATACTGTAGCATAAAATGTCTAACAGACGTCACTGATACAAGACCTCTCACCAAAGGTGAAGAGACAGATAATACAGCAGATAATGACTCAACAGGCAATGCATGAATCAATGCAAATCGCTCAGAAATAAATGTATGGGATGCACCCGTATCAATCAATACGTAAGCAGGATAACAACATAAAGAACTAGTTACCTACAACAATATCATTTGGTGCTTCTGGAGCTTGTTCTTCAGTCAAAGCAAATACTCTGGCCTGCTGTCTCGGAGGCTGGCTAACAATCTGGCTTCCTTCTGGCCTCTGCTATTACTGAGTAGTAGTCGGTGGCTGAAAGGAGTGAACAACAGCTGATCGTCTATCAGTCTGAGCCACTGATCCAGATGAATCTTCTCCCTGGAATCTTTGGGAACCTCTCTGTGACTCTGTCTAGAACCACTGGAGCTAGAGGAACTACTTCCTGACTTCTTGAACTGTCTTCCTCTGGCTTTCAAATAGTCTTTCTTTCTGCTGCTACTGCTGCTATCAAATCTGAGAGGGGGTTGTTGGAATGGAGTAGAAGTTTGTTGCTGTTTCGGTGCTGGGGCAACATACGAAGCTCCTTTCTGCCTAATTAGGCCGGCTTCTGCTCCTTTTGCTCTGTTCAGGGCGTCAGCAAAATTATTCGGTCTTCCGGTATTCACTAGTGTAAAAATCTCAGGATTCAATCCATTGATGAACTGATCAGCAACAACTTCATCATTCCCAGCAACGTGCGGAGCGAAATGCAACAAGGTAGAGAACTTAGCCACATATTCTTCTATGTTCAACTGACCCTGTCTCAGATTGGCTAACTTTGCACCCTTGTATTTCCTGTACAGTACTAGGAAAAATCTTTGATAAAACTCAGTCTTAAAGATTTTCCAAGTAATAACCGTACCTAGATGCTCCAAAGCCCTCTTAGTCGTGAGCCACCAATTCTTCGCAACATCATGCAACTGGTGCCCAATCAATCTGACTCGGCGCTCATCTGTATAATCCAAGGAATCAAACAGCATCTCAATGTCATCGAGTCAACTCTCACACTCAACAGAATTTTCTATGCCCTACAAATTCGGCGGTTTAAACGATTGAAATCTCTTCAGTAAGGTTTCCATCGGAGTTGCTGTGACATCCATCGGATTAGTCGAAGTACTACCCTGTTCTGGGATTCTTTGAGGAGGCATATCTGATTATCAAAAAGTTTAGTAACCAAATACTACAATTCTCTTTCAGTCCTTCTCTGATCATCTTACCTTTGATCAAGAATCGGTTCTGATTCATTCTCAATAACACATGTTTACAATTAAATCAGATAATCAAGTAAACATGTATTTCAAAGCAGTAAAACATGCAGTAGTGCTAGCATGTAAAAGCAGGAAAGAAAACTCAATCTACCCCGCTCACTAGCTTCTATCTCAGTCTAAGGAACCTATTGCTCTGATACCACCTGCTTAGGGGATCCGAACCTAATTCATCTTCTTAATCATTATTAGGATCAAATGTAACAATTAAGTATACTAAGTCATAAATTTTTTTTTAACATACAGGACTGCGCAACATATGATAATCAATCTGATATAAACATCAAAAATAAAGTACAAGTCTTGTACAACATAGGTTCAGATCAACTAGTGTTCAACAACTACATCAAGTGCTGAAAATCAAATCTACGTCTAAGTCCGGATCTCCACGCTAATCTTGATCTCTCATCCTCTTCTCGACCCTGATCCTGTCCCACCTGTTGTCATGCACACATACAAACACAACAACAGCCGGATAACTCCGGTGAGAAATATATTTCCAGTATAAACAACGTATACATGCAATCATATAAACAGATATAAAAGCATGAAACAAATATCAATAACATGTATCATAATCTGAAAGACATGAATCTATATAAAACGGTAAATCAAACTCGTGACACATAATCTCAGACTCAACTCTTCTCCAATCTAGGGATCCCGATTTAACTAAGACTTTGGCATTCTGTATCGAATCTAAGCGATATAAATCGATCTACTTCTAAGCAACATCGATACACCAAAAGTCCAATGTCTTGGTGGCTCTGCCAAAGACTAGGCACATCTGCCCGAACTCTATACACGCTTTACTATTAATCAATAGACTAAGCATATCAATCTCATGAATTGCAAACATCAATGTAAAAAATAAAGTATGTGATTTTGGGAAACTCAAGTCAGATCTAACTCGAGTCGTATCTTCCCGGTTCAACATTGATTTATACCTTTCTTTTGTCGATCTGATCAAGTCGAAATCTCGAATTCGAATCTGGCAATGACAATATTGAGGAGTACAATATCAATATACAACTCAAATCAATACAGGATATAATCAGAACTCAATCTAATTCTGTTTCAACGGCGTAACGGCACAATCTCGATACACCCAGCAATACAATATTAGCGGATATCAATCTCAATAACTCATAATCGATCAACAACACAATCTGATATCAAATCTGTATAATCTCAATCAAATTCAATCGGAAAATGATAACAAATTCATACGGTATCTGTTCTTCGATCTGGTTTCGATTATACAATTACAACAATCTCAGGAATAGATAATAACAGTCATATCATGATTCTCCCAACAATATATTTTCGAACCATATCAGAAAGTAATAAAACTTACGTCATGTTGAAGTTCTTGTCGAGAGGAACACGGTACTGCAGTCGGATTGAAATTCTAACGGGCGGATCTTCGCAACCAAAATCTAGTATAAAAAAGAATCGAAGCTTTCCCAGGGATTTCTCGTTCTTTTCTCTTGCCAAAGCTGAAGGAATGAAGTTATATTATATATAAGTTGCATGGTAAAAAAACGTGGCTTCATCTTCAATCTGCACGTCTCGCGCATATGCGCGACCTCCTCTGGCGCATATGCGCGAGACACTCTGTCTCGGCATATTCTGAATTCCTCAGCTTGCGCATATGCGCGAGGTTCTCTGCCATGTTCGCGCATATGCACGGCTCCTGGTCTCGCATATGCGCGAGGTTCTCTGCCTGCCTCGCGCATATGCGCCCTGCTTGGTCGCGCATATGCGCGAGGGATTCAGTCTTCGCACATAACAATGTCTTCTCTCGTCTTCCCCGGTTTGTTCCTTTCCATCTATAATCACATCAATTCATAATCAATAATCGCAGATTAACAGAATAAAAATCTCGGGCATTACAATAGAAAAAGGTGAAACTGAGGGATCCAAAGCTGAAGTTTTAGTTGAACGACCACCAGTATTTAAGCCGACTCTTCCATACCCTCAGAGATTCAAAAAGAAAAATTTGGATGATCAGTTTGCAAAATTCTTAGAGATTTTTAAGAAGATACACATCAACATACTGTTTGCTGATGCTTTGGAGCAAATGCCGAAATATGCAAACTTTATTAAACATGTGATGTCTAAGAAGAGGAAGCTGCAGGAGTTTGAGACTGTGAAACTGACAGAAGAATGTAGCGTCATACTGGAAAAGAAGCTACCACAGAAATTAAAAGATCCAGGGAGTTTTACTATTCCTTGCTTTATTGATGGTTCTAAATGTAGTAAAGCTTTATGTGATTTGGGAGCAATTATTAATTTGATGCCATTTTCTATTTACAGGGAACTGGAGCTTGGAGAGGTCAAACCAACCACTATCACCTTACAGCTTGCAGACAGAAGTCTCACGTATCCACGTGGGAAAGTTGAGGATGTACTGGTAAAAGTGGATAAATTTATTTTTCCTACTGACTTTGTGATTTTAGATATGGAAGAGGATCATGATGCTCCATTAATCTTTGCGAGACCATTCTTGGCGACTGGAAGGGCATTGATAGATGTGCATAAGGGTGAACTCACCCTGAGAGTTGGCGGAGAAAAAACTTGTTGCGTGTTTTCTTAATTGCTCGCAAGCGCACGACGTCAAGTTATAGTAAAATATATTTTAGAATAAAAGTGTCGATCCCACGAGGAGTGTGAACTAAAATTATATCAATGCTTGTAATTAAAATAATCTCACTTTATTTAGAAAAATTAAAAGAGATTTGGTTTACTCAAATGAATGAATTGAAAATAGAGTTGAGAAATAAAAATGAGAGAAAATATCTAGAGAAATGATTTCACCAAGTTTCCACGATAACTATTCCCAGTTTAATTTATATTCATGAATTTCAATTATTTAATGACTAAGAACACTTAATTCTTTTATTCCCACTTTCCCAAGTGACGAATAAAATGTATCAATCAAACTTCGATTCAATTATTCCTAATAAAATCTAAGTTTAATTGATAAATGCAAACAATGTTCTTACCTAAGCCTCGCTAAAGTTATACGCCTTCCGAACGATATAAACATTCAACGATGTGTCTCTAATGATCTATAATTCTAGTCCCTCTCCCGAGTTATAGAATTAATCAAACACACACTCAATTTATGGCCAGTAAATTGTAGTAAATAACACAGATAACACAATTAAACAAGACCGAAATTCAATCAAATAAATCATTGCGTCAAATCATCGTATCAACAAAGTTACGTCATTCTATAGAATAGAAAATTAGTTCACGACGAAATCGAAATAAAAACAAGTCCGAAGTCTCGTCTGTGTCACCAGATTCGTCGTTCTTCGTATTTGTAATCGATCTTCGCTCGCCTAGTCTTCCTCTCGTGTTAGCTCCGACTCTTCTTTCTGTATTTTCTCCAAAAATGGAGTCTCCCCTTTCTGAACCCTCGTTTCTTCCCTTATATTTACGCGTTCGGGCCGTAAGTTGAAAGCCCATTTTCTTGTTTCGCTGCCATTAGCGCCGCGGCGCTGAGTAAGTGGCGCCTAGGCGCCCGTCGTTCGTGGTGTGAGCGCCGCGGCACTTGTTCCTTAGCGCCTAAGCGCTTATCTCTCGGCAATGAGGCGCCGCGGATCTGTTTGGGCAGCGCCTAGGCGCTTGTCTTTCGCACATTGTGGCGCTGCAGCGCTTCTTTTATCGCCGTTTCACGCTCAAAAACATATCTGATTGCTTCAAATCATCCCATAATTGTATATATCTTGCATTACACAAAAACAACAAAAACCGAGCATAAATTTGTTCGAAACTAGCATAGATCAAATGTGTTAACATATAAATTAAGTGCAATTCTTGCACTTATAAAACCCTCCAAACTTGAACTTTTGCTAGTTCCGAGAAAAATAAAAATGCAGACTCAAGCAAGAAATTAACGCTGACAACTATAGTCATGGATATGCAAAAAGTGACAATGGCCTCAGATTTATTTATTTTCATGTGATTCGTATTTGCTCGAGAGTCACGTGCGTGTGTGGTGTGTCAATGTTTATTTACCTCATCGAATGCGCAAATAGATTCACAATGCCTAATCTCCTTATAAACTTAAGAAGTCATCCACTCGGTGCAACTCACACTTCATTGACATACACATTTACTTACACAGATCACAAAGGACTTTATTGGTGATTATTTGGCTCAAAAGATATTCAACATAAATATAGTAAAGATGAAGTCACACAATGAGATACTTGCATGCAAATGCTTAAAGTCTATACTCGCTAACCATGTTTATCAGGTATCCATAAGCTTGACTTGAACAACTTTTCTCCGCTAGTAGGTTGGATAAATATAACAAGGTTAATAGGTCCTGTAGGCTTGTAACGTTAGGCTACGGCTCATGGCTACAATAAAGTTATGGAGATCAAAATTTGAGAGAAATATTTGAACTTCATCAATTTCACTCATTTTCATTCTCTTTTCATTCACCATCCACTTATTGTATTTTTCTCATTCATATTCTTCCTCTTCCATATATTTCTTTTTCAAACTTTTGATTCGTTCTTTTCATTGTTTTTCTTCTTTTTTCCTCTTATTTTTTATTTTGCTCGGGACTAGAAAAAGTTCAAGTTTGGCGGGTTTGATAAGTGCAAGAATTGCACTTAATTTATATGTTAACCCATTTGATCTATGCTAGTTTCGAACAGATTTATGCTCGGTTTTTGTTGTTTTTGTGTAATGCAGGGGATATACAACTGTGAGATGATTTAGAGCAATCAGAGATGTTTTTGAGCGTGAAACGACGATAAAAGTAGCGCTGCAGCGCCACAATGTGCGAAAGACAAGCGCTTGGGCAGCGCCGCGGCGCCTCATTGCCGAGAGATAAGCGCTTAGGCGCTAAAGAACAAGCGCCACGGCGCTCACACCACGAAGGCGCCACTTACTCACCCCCGCGGCGCTAATGGCGGCGAAACAAGAAAATGGGCTTTCAACTTACGGCTCGAACGCGTAAATATAAGGGAAGAAACGGGGGTTCAGAAAGGGGGGACGCCGTTTTTGGAGAAAATACAGAGAGAAGAGTCGGAGCTAACACGAGACGAAGATAGGCGCACGAAGATCAATTACAAATACGAAGAACGACGAATCTAGGGACAGAGACGACACTTCGAATTTGTTATATGTTCTTTCGTGTTTATATTTTCTTGCATTTCGATGTCTAAAACTTTGAACATGCATTGTTTTTATTTCGATTTCGTCATGAACTAATTTTCTATTCTAGAGAATGACGTAACTTTGTTGATACGATGATTTGACGCAATGATTTATTTCATTGAATTCCGCTCTTGTTTAATTGTGTTCTATGTGTGTTTGATTAATTCTACAATTCGGGAGAGGGACTAGAATTATAGATCATTAGAGACACATCGTTGAATGTTTATATCGTTCGGAAGGCGTATAACTTTAGCGAGGCTTAGGTAAGAACATTGTTTGCATTTATCAATTAAACTTAGATTTTATTAGGAATAATTGAATCGAAATTTGATTGATACATTTTATTCGTCACTTGGGAAAGGAGGAATAAAATAATTAAGTGTTCTTAGTCATTAAATAATTGGAATTCATGAATATAAATTAAACTGGTAATAATTATCGTGGAAACTTGGTGAAATCATTTCTCTAGATATTTTCTCTCATTGTTATTTCTCAACTCGGTGATTTGATTATTTATCTATTTTCAATAACTCATTTGAGTAAACCAAATCTCTTGTAATTTTTCTAAATAAAGTTGAGACTATTTTAATTACAAGCATTGATATAATTTTAGTTCACACTCCTCATGGGATCGACACTTTTATTCAAAAATACATTTTACTATAACTTGACGTCGTGCGCTTGCGAGCAGTTAAGAAAACACGCAACATCGCGCATATGCGCAACACTTACTGTCTCTGCACTTGGCCACACATCTTGCTCGCGCATATGCGCACCCTGTCTCGCGCATATGCGCGAGGTCTTCTGCCTCGGCAATGGCCCTTCGCGCATATGCGCGCCTCACATGCGATACCTACTGTATCCCACATATGCCAAACTCATGCATTTCCAATTTTGGTCTCGGAGTGGTCCTTCTATAATCACATCAATTCATAATCAATTGAAACGTCTTCCATTTTTAATGCTTTAAAAGTACTAGAAATTTTTTTTTACCTCCCTAGCATCGGCCGAACCACCCAAAAATTACATAAAATATTTTGGACCTCATTTTAAAATAAAACAACCAACTTTATAATTGAGAAATACAGCGCATACTATAATCTCTCAAAAACCTCTCAAAACATGAATAAAAAGTCGTAAAATATTTTTACCATAACTTGAAATCATAAATCATAACTAGTGCGGAAAACTAGCGTCGGTCCTCGGGTTATGTGCACCTTCAGTCCAGTCAGATCAACAATCAAGACCTCCATAAACATAATCATCATAATCACCTCCATCAATCACACCTAATGATTCTAAAGACTCAACACGTCATATCCTTGATAACAAGTAATACGTAATACAGTCAACATATAACAGTGAAAAATACTTGTACTTAAAATATCGTTTTCATGAAGATGTATAAACTTCAAATATGAACATTTTCGTAAACCTTTTTATGATGCATGAACTTTAAATAAAAACAGTTTCATAATGATGCATCAACTTTAAGCATAAACATTTTCATGACATGCATCACATAAGCCTTAATCTTTTCCTTTCTTTTTCCTCAACATGACATAACATAAAACATTTTTCATGATCATAAACATTTTTCCTTTTCCTTTTCTTTTTTCCTTTTCCTTTGTTGAATTCAGATCGTTAATTGTGACTTTCCTCAAACCTTAAAAAGTCGATGGATCCATCTACATGAAACTACAGTACTGGGCGGCGGGGGACACCAGCAACACTCTCATCGGTCAACTGGGCCCTGGCCTATCCTCTTTCGAATAGAAATAAGATCGTCGGGGTTCCCTCTGGGCCTTTTCCCATAAATGGCTCCCTCTGGGGCCTTTTTTCCTCACGATATTCCATTCTTACCGTTACCACATACCGTTACCTCATATTCGTAATAATGGAAATACGATAGTCGGGCTCCCACTGGGACCGTAACCCTCACGATATCTCCAACATTATCGAATTAATAACAATTACTTCACTTCCTTCAACGTTTACATTATCATTACTTTATAAAAATCATGCATAACATATAACTTTGTTTTGAAACCAAGCATGCAACATGTTTTTTAAATGTCTTCCGTAAATCATAAAAATCCCATAGACATTTAAAAATCATAATTTAATCATGAACATTTCATAAACATTTAAAATGAAATTTTAACCTCAAAACATTTAAAATAACATTTTGAAATATTAAATCATAAACATATAAAATTCCCTCAACATTTAAAATATCATTTTAACATATAAAATCCCAAAAACATTTAAAATATCATTTTAACATAAAAACTTCCATAAATATCCATAACTATAGAAAATAATCATATTAGCACATAAAACAGCATTCAGGGCACTGCCATGACGTTTACTAATTTTTAGGTGTAAAAATACCGTTTTACCCCTGGACGCAAAATTTCCCGTTTTGGACATTTTCTTGAATTCATTGACTCTAACATGTCCCAAATAATTATTTAAGCCTACAAGAATTTTCTCATATTTTTATTTAGCTTAAATCGAGGACTTTTAAATTAATCTTTAAATAAGACGTATTACTGCGTTTTAATCCCGAATTAAACCAAACCTTAATATAAAATTCCCAAATTAAAAAATTAGACTTTTAATAATTATTTAAGTTTAAATATAATTTTTCATAATTTTATTAAGCATAAAACTAGGCGTTTCAATTAACCCGTTAATTAGCGTTCCGTGCGGCGATTAATCACGAATAAATCCAAAACTCATTATTTTGATCCCAAATTTTTAACATAACATTTTTAAGATTTATTCTACCCTTCCAAGTAAAGATCAACCCCGTGGACCCATGGATTCAATTTTAATTCTTTAATTTTCGTTTTAGACAACTTATCGAACCACCCGAGCCATCTCCCAATTTACTCGAGCTATGCCCGAGCCACCTTGAGCCAAAACATAGCCAACCCATCTAAGGACCCTACTGTGCAAGCCCAGCCCAAAGAACATATTCCTAACCCGCTCAAAAAGCCTACTGAACTTGACCCAATTACATGCATGTGTGCGTGTGTTAGTGTTCTAAGTGTAATAGGTTTCCTAGCTGCCTTGGGACACTACCAGCCCTTAACCATTGAGCACCCATGACCCTTACTGACCCTAGACCTCTCCCAGACCCGAGCCACCCCCAGCTCGAGCCCCTGAACCAAGCAGCAAAGTTCCTGAACCAAGGACAGCAGCCTCGTGCAGCAGGCCTCCCTCACGCTACATGACTGCGCAACATATGATAATCAATCTGATATAAACATCAAAAATAAAGTACAAGTCTTGTACAACATATGTTCAGATCAACTAGTGTTCAACAACTACATCAAGTGCTGAAAATCTAATCTACGTCTAAGTCCGGATCTCCACGCTAATTTTGATCTCTCATCCTCTTCTCGACCCTAATCCTGTCCCACCTGTTGTCATGCACACATACAAACACAACAACAGCCGGATAACTCCGATGAGAAATATATTCCCAGTATAAACAACGTATACATGCAATCATATAAACAGATATAAAAGCATGAAAAAGATATCAATAACATGTATCATAATCTGAAAGACATGAATCTATATAAAACGGTAAATCAAACTCGTGACACATAATCTCAGACTCAACTCTTCTCCAATCTAGGGATCCTGATTTAACTAAGACTTTGGCATTATGTATCGAATCAGAGCGATATAAATCGATCTACTTCTAACCAACATCGATACACCAAAAGTCCAATGTCTTGGCGGCTCTGCCAAAGACTAGGCACATCTGCCCGAACTCTATACATGCTTTACTATAAATCAATATACTAAGCATATCAATCTCATGAATTGCAAACATCAATGCAATAAATAAAGTATGTGGTTTTGGGAAACTCAAGTCAGATCTAACTCTAGTCATATCTTCCCGTTTCAACATTGATTTATACCTTTCTTTTGTCGATCTGATCAAGTCGAAATCTCGAATTCGAATCTGTCAATACTCAATCTGGCAATGACAATATTGAGGAGTACAATATCAATATACAACTCAAATCAATACAGGATATAATAAGAACTCAATCTAATTCTGTTTCAACGGCGTAACGGCACAATCTCGATATACCCAGCAATACAATATTAGCGGATATCAATCTCAATAACTCATAATCGATCAACAACACAATCTGATATCAAATCTGTATAATCACAATCAAATTCAATTGGAAAATGATAACAAATTCATACGGTATCCGTTCTTCGATCTGGTTTCGATTATACAATTACAACAATCTCAGGAATAGATAATAACAGTCATATCATGATTCTCCCAACAATATATTTTCGAACCATATCAGAAAGTAATAAAACTTACGTCCTGTTGAAGTTCTTGTCGAGAGGAACACGATACTGCAGTCGGATTGAAATTCTAACGAGCGGATCTTCGCAACCAAATTCTAGTATAAAAAAGAATCGAAGCTTTCCCAGGGATTTCTCGTTCTTTTCTCTTGCCAAAGCTGAAGGAATGAAGTTATATTATATATAAGTTGCATGGTAAAAAAACGTGGCTTCATCTTCAATCTGCACGTCTCGCGCATATGCGCGACCTCCTCTGGCGCATATGCGCGAGACACTCTGTCTCGGCATATTCTGAATTCCTCAGCTTGCGCATATGTGCGAGGTTCTCTGCCATGTTCGCGCATATGTGCGAGGACTAAATCCCTCGCGCATATGCGCGACCAAGCAGGGCGCATATGCGCGAGGCAGGCAGAGAACCTCGCGCATATGCGAGACCAGGAGCTGTGCATATGCGCGAACATGGCAGAGAACCTCGCGCATATGCGCGAAGAGAGGACGCGCATATGCGCCAGCTGAGGAATTCAGAATATGCCGAGACAGAGTGTCTCGCGCATATGCGCCAGAGGAAATCGCGCATATGCGCGAGACGTGCAGATTGTAGGTGAACCCTTAAATCACTTAGTAACCAACCCAAACAACAAAAACGTGCAGCCCCCAATAACCCCTATACTGGCCGAGAGTTTAACCTAGGGAGGACTCTACGTTTTGGTGCTTGCGGCTCTAGCCAACGCCCCGACCCTTGAACCAAACCCATGTACACTTTCTTAGGACCCTAGGGACTCCTTCTAACCCAGCCGTGACCCCGAAGCGAGCCCCTCGACTCCTGGACACCTGCGCGAACCATACACAACCCTGTGCAGGTTCTCGGGTAAAGTCCTAGCATGGCTAGGACTCTTTCCCCAGCCCCTAACTCGAGTCCTAGCTTGGCTAGGACTCTCGCCCTGACCCAAGGCAGACCCTAGCCGAGCCTTGGCCCAAGCCAGAACCAAGCCAGCCTCTTCCTCGTGAAACCCGTACGCCCCCAACCCATGACAGCAGAAATTGTTTCCAGCTTGTTCTGCTTGTTCTTGCTTCGACTTTGGTGTTTAAGGTGAGTATGTTAGGACCTTAATTCATGTATAGACACCACTGGTTCCAACCTAAGTTCATGGCAGCCCCCTTTTTCATAAAAACTTTAGGAATTTGCATCAAAATATCATGGTTCCTCATGTGTGCATGCAATAATCCAAAAATACTCGAAAAAAATCATAACTAACATAAAATCATGCATGACACATAATTAATCAAGCAATTAAAATAGTTTAATTACTCATTTTCAAAATTCCTAGATTTGCGTGCAGTTGGATTACGTCGTCTTAATTTTTGGACCCGGCGTATAAAATCGCAAAGTTATTTAAACAAAACTATTTTTATATTTTTAATTAAGGCCTAATTAATCACTAATGGGCCTATTTATCTATCTAATGGGCCTAAAGCCTTGCTTAGAGAATTGATTAGTAATTTAAACCCTACCTTGGTGCACGCCTCTCACTTTTAAAAAATTAAGAAACTCTCCCCCACCCTAGACACGGCACACACGATAGTAGTAAGGGAGAAAACAATCAAGGCTTGGAAGAAATTCAACCTAGGGTCTCCTACGTCAAAGTTCCTCGCATTTTCAACGTTTAACCGTGCGTTTAAAACGCAAAGGCACGTCATATTCTCCTTTTACTCATCATCACATCTTGATATGTTTTATGCATGAAAAATATGGAAAACAAGTGACACTTTTTTGTATTTTCGTTTTTCTATATCACATGAAATTTCAAGCAAGGTTTTTATTCCCAATTTATGTTATTATGTGTTTAAGACGGCTGCCATGATTAGGACACAATTAAGCATTGTTTTTCATGAATTTAGAGTCCTAGAACATCACCTAAACACCACACACGATCATGAAGCAACCGAAAAAGCAACTTGCTATCACATGTGATCATGGGTTCGGTTCTATGGGATTGTAGGCTGGGCTTGGGTTCGGTTGGGACCAGGGCTTGGCTGGGGTCTTTTATGGGTCAAGGGAAGACTCCTAGCCATGCTAGGACTCGAAAACCAGGGCCTGGGAGGAGTCCTTACCAACAAGGACTCCACCCGAGAGATAGCAAGGGGCTGCGCATGTTTCAGTAGCTTGTGCAGGGAGGAGGGGTTCGGCCAGGGGGCTTTGGCTGGGCTAGGTTAGGTACTTAGGGTCCTAGAAGGGTGCTAGAGGGGTTGGTTCAGGGCTTGGTTGGGTTGGCTAGGTCCTAGCAACAGAAACGTAGGGTCCATGCTCATGTGGGTTTCTCGGCTACTTCAAGTTGCTAAGTTGTGGCTTCGGTTTTGGAGCTTGGGGTCGGTCTAGGTGGTCTGGACGGTGGCCAAGGATGGTACAGGGAAGGTTAGGAAGGGCTGGGCTCGGTGGTGGCCTGGGTCAGAACCTCCACGAAAGAAATAACAGCTGTAGCGTGAGGGAGGCCTGCTGCACGAGGCTGCTGTCCTTGGTTCAGGGACTTTGCTGCTTGGTTCAGGGGCTCGGGCTGGGGGTGGCTCGGGTCTGGGACAGGTCTAGGGTCAGTAAGGGTCATGGGTGCACAATGGTTAAGGGCTGGTAGTGTCCCAAGGCAGCTAGGAAACCTATTACACTTAGGACACTAACACACGCACACATGCATGTAATTGGGTCAAGTTCAGTAGGCTTTTTGAGCGGGTTAGGATCATGTTTTTTGGGCTGGGCTTGCACAGTAGGGTCCTTAGATGGGTTGGCTATGTTTTGGCTCAAGGTGGCTCGGGCATAGCTCGAGTAAATTGGGAGATGGCTCGGGTGGTTTGATAAGTTGTCTAAAACGAAAATTAAAGAAGTAAAATTGAATCCATGGGTCCACGGGGTGGATCATGACTTGGAAGTGTAGAATAAATCTTAAAAATGTTATGTTAAAAATTTGGGATCAAAATAATGAGTTTTGGATTTATTCGGGATTAATCGCCGCACGAAACGCTAATTAACGAGTTAATTGAAACGCCTAGTTTTATGTTTAATAAAATTATGAAAAATTATATTTAAACTTAAATAATTATTAAAATTCTAATTTTTTAATTTGGGATTTTTATATTAAGGTTTGGTTTAATTCGGGATTAAAACGCAGTAATACGTCTTATTTAAAGATTAATTTAAAAGTCCTCGATTTAAGCTAAATAAAAATATGAGAAAATTCTTGTAGGCTTAAATAATTATTTGGGACATGTTAGAGTCAATGAATTCAAGAAAATGTGCAAAACGGGAAATTTTGCGTCCAGGAGTAAAACGGTCTTTTCACACCTAAAAATTAGTAAACGTCATGGCAGTGCCCTGAATGCTGTTTTATGTGCTAATATGATTATTTTCTATAGTTATGGATATTTATGGAAGTTTTTATGTTAAAATGATATTTTAAATGTTTATGGGATTTTATATGTTAAAATGATATTTTAAATGTTTATGGAATTTTATATGTTTATGATTTAATATGTCAAAATGTTATTTTAAATGTTTTGAGGTTAAAATTTCATTTTAAATGTTTATGAAATGTTCAAGATTAAATTATGATTTTTAAATGTCTATGAGATTTTTATGATTTACGGAAGACATTTAAAAAACATGTTGCATGCTTGGTTTCAAAACAAAGTTATATGTTATGCATGATTTTTATAAAGTAATGAGAATGTAAAAGTTGAAGGAAGTGAAGTAATTGTGACTAATTCGATAATGTTGGAGATATCGTGAGGGTGACGGTCCCAATGGGAGCCCGACTATCGTATTTCCATTATTACGAATATGAGGTAACAGTTTGAGGTAACGGTATGAGGTAACGGTATGTGGTAACGGTAAGAATGGAATATCGTGAGCAAAAAAGGCTATAGAGGGAGCCCATTTATGGGAAAAGGCCCCAGAGGGAACCCCGACGATCTTATTTCTATTCGAAAGAGGATAGGCCAGGGCCCAGTTGACCGGTGAGAGTGTTGCTGGTGTCCCCCGCCGCCCAGTACTGTAGTTTCATGTAGATGGATCCATCGACTTTTTAAGGTTTGAGGAAAGTCACAATTAACGATCTGAATTCAACAAAGGAAAAGGAAAAAGGAAAAGGAAAAGGAAAAGGAAAAATGTTTATGATCATGAAAAATGTTTTATGTTATGTCATGTTGAGGAAAAAGAAAGGAAAAGGTTAAGGCTTATGTGATGCATGTCATAAAAATGTTTATGCTTAAAGTTGATGCATCATTATGAAAATGTTTTTATTTAAAGTTCATGCATCATAAAAAGGTTTACGAAAATGTTCATATTTGAAGTTTATACATCTTCATGAAAACGATATTTTAAGTACAAGTATTTTTCATTGTTATATGTTGACTGTATTACGTATTACTTGTTATCAAGGATATAACGTGTTGAGTCTTTAGAATCATTAGGTGTAATTGATGGAGGTGATTATGATGATTATGTTTATGGAGGTCTTGATTGTTGATCTGACTGGACTGAAGGTGCACATAACCCGAGGACCGACGCTAGTTTTCCGCACTAGTTATGATTTATGATTTCAAGTTATGGTAAAAATATTTTACGACTTTTTATTCATGTTTTGAGAGGTTTTTGAGAGATTATAGTATGCGCTGTATTTCTCAATTATAAAGTTGGTTGTTTTATTTTAAAATGAGGTCCAAAATATTTTATGTAATTTTTGGGTGGTTCGGCCGATGCTAGGGAGGTAAAAAAAAATTTCTAGTACTTTTAAAGCATTAAAAATGGAAGACGTTTCAATTGATTATGAATTGATGTGATTATAGAAGGACCACTCCGAGACCAGAATTGGAAATGCATGAGTTTGGCATATGTGGGATACAGTAGGTATCGCATGTGAGGCGCGCATATGCGCGAAGGGCCATTGCCGAGGCAGAAGACCTCGCGCATATGCGCGAGACAGGGTGCGCATATGCGCGAGCAAGATGTGTGGCCAAGCGCAGAGACAGTAAGTCTCGCGCATATGCGCGATGTTGCGTGTTTTCTTAATTGCTCGCAAGCGCACGACGTCAAGTTATAGTAAAAAATATTTTTGAATAAAAGTGTCGATCCCACGAGGAGTGTGAACTAAAATTATATCAATGCTTGTAATTAAAATAGTCTCAACTTTATTTAGAAAAATTAAAAGAGATTTGGTTTACTCAAATGAATTATTGAAAATAGATAAATAATCAAATCACCGAGTTGAGAAATAACAATGAGAGAAAATATCTAGAGAAATGATTTCACCAAGTTTCCACGATAATTATTACCAGTTTAATTTATATTCATGAATTCTAATTATTTAATGACTAAGAACACTTAATTATTTTATTCCTCCTTTCCCAAGTGACGAATAAAATGTATCAATCGAATTTCGATTCAATTATTCCTAATAAAATCTAAGTTTAATTGATAAATGCAAACAATGTTCTTACCTAATCCTCGCTAAAGTTATACGCCTTCCGAACGATATAAACATTCAACAATGTGTCTCTAATGATCTATAATTCTAGTCCCTCTCCCGAGTTGTAGAATTAATCAAACACACATAGAACACAATTAAACCAGAGCGGAATTCAATGAAATAAATCATTGCGTCAAATCATCGTATCAACAAAGTTACGTCATTCTCTAGAATAGAAAATTAGTTCATGACGAAATCGAAATAAAAACAATGCATGTTCAAAGTTTTAGACATCGAAATGCAAGAAAATATAAACACGAAAGAACATATAACAAATTCGAAGTGTCGTCTCTGTCCCTAGATTCGTCGTTCTTCGTATTTGTAATTGATCTTCGCGCGCCTATCTTCGTCTCGTGTTAGCTCCGAATCTTCTCTCTGTATTTTCTCCAAAAACGGCGTCCCCCCTTTCTGAACCCCCGTTTCTTCCCTTATATTTACGCGTCCGAGCCGTAAGTTGAAAGCCCATTTTCTTGTTTCGCCGCCATTAGCGCCGCGGGGGTTAGTAAGTGGCGCCTAGGCGCCCATCGTTCGTGGTGTGAGCACCGCGGCGCTTGTTCCTTAGCACCTAAGCGCTTATCTCTCGGCAATGAGGCGCCGCGGCGCTGCTTGGGCAGCGCCTAGGCGCTTGTCTTTCGCACATTGTGGCGCTGCAGCGCTACTTTTATCGCCGTTTCACGCTCAAAAACATCTCTGATTGCTCTAAATCATCCTAGAGTTGTATATCCCCTACATTACACAAAAACAACAAAAACCGAGCATAAATCTGTTCGAAACTAGCATAGATCAAATGGGTTAACATATAAATTAAGTGCAATTCTTGCACTTATCAAACCCCCCAAACTTGAACTTTTGCTAGTCCCGAGCAAAATAAAAAAAAAAAGAGGAAAAAAGAAGAAAAACAATGAAAAGAACGAATCAAAAGTTTGAAAAAGAAATATATAGAAGAGGAAGGATATGAATGAGAAAAATACAATAAGTGGATGGTGAATGAAAAGAGAATGAAAATGAGTGAAATTGATGAAGTTCAAATATTTCTCTCAAATTTTGATCTCCATAACTTTATTGTAGCCATGAGCCGTAGCCTAACGTTACAAGCCTACAAGACCTATTAACCTTGTTACATTTATCCAAGATACTAGCGGAGAAAAGTTGTTCAAGTCAAGCTTATAGATACCTGATAAACATGGTTAGCGAGTATAGAATTTAATCATTTGCATGCAAGCATCTCATTAGGTGACTTCATCTTTGGTATATTTATGTTGAATATCTTTTGAGCCAAATAATCACCAATAAAGTCCTTTGTGATCTGTGTAAGTAAATGTGTATGCCAATGAAGTGTGAGTTGCACCGAGTTGATGACTTCTTAAGTTTATAATGAGATTAGGCATTGTGAATCTATTTGCGCATTCGATGAGGTAAATAAACATTGACACACCACACACGCACGTGACTCTCGAGCAAATACGAATCACATGAAAATAAATAAATCTGAGGCCATTGTCACTTTTTGCTTATCCATGACTATAGTTGTCAGCGTTAATTTCTTGCTTGAGGGGTTCAGAAAGGGGAGACTCCGTTTTTGGGAAAATACAGAGAGAAGAGTCGGAGCTAACACGAGAGGAAGACTAGGCGAGCGAAGATCGATTACAAATACGAAGAACGACGAATCTGGTGACATTAGCGAGGCTTAGGTAAGAATATTGTTTGCATTTATCAATTAAACTTAGATTTTATTAGGAATAATTGAATCGAAGTTTGATTGATACATTTTATTCGTCACTTGGGAAAGGGGGAATAAAATAATTAAGTGTTCTTAGTCATTAAATAATTGAAATTCATGAATATAAATTAAACTAGGAATAGTTATCGTGGAAACTTGGTGAAATCATTTCTCTAGATATTTTCTCTCATTTTTATTTCTCAACTCTATTTTCAATTAATTCATTTGAGTAAACCAAATCTCTTTTAATTTTTCTAAATAAAGTTGAGATTATTTTAATTACAAGCATTGATATAATTTTAGTTCACACTCCTCGTGGGATAGACACTTTTATTCAAAAATACATTTTACTATAACTTGACGTCGTGCGCTTGCGAGCAATTAAGAAAACACGCAACAAGTTTTTTCTCCGCCAACTCTCAGGGTGAGTTCAGCCTTATGCACATCTATCAATGCCCTTCCAGTCGCCAAGAATGGTCTCCCAAAGATTAATGGAGCATCATGATCCTCTTCCATATCTAAAATCACAAAGTCAGTAGGAAAAATAAATTTATCCACTTTTACCAGTACATCCTCAACTTTCCCACGTGGATACGTGAGACTTCTGTCTGCAAGCTGTAAGGTGATAGTGGTTGGTTTGACCTCTCCAAGCTCCAGTTCCCTGTAAATATAAAATGGCATCAAATTAATAATTGCTCCCAAATCACATAAAGCTTTACTACATTTAGAACCATCAATAAAGCAAGGAATAGTAAAACTCCCTGGATCTTTTAATTTCTGTGGTAGCTTCTTTTCCTGTATGACGCTACATTCTTCTGTCAGTTTCACAGTCTCAAACTCCCGCAGCTTCCTCTTCTTAGACTTCACATCATTAATAAAGTTTGCATATTTCGGCATTTGCTCCAAAGCATCAGCAAACAGTATGTTGATGTGTATCTTCTTTAAAATCTCTAAGAATTTTGCAAATTGATCATCCAAATTTTTCTTTTTGAATCTCTGAGGGTATGGAAGAGTCGGCTTAAATACTGGTGGTCGTTCAACTAAAACTTCAGCTTTGGATCCCTCAGTTTCACCTTTTTCTATTGTAATGCCCGAGATTTTTATTCTGTTAATCTGCGATTATTGATTATGAATTGATGTGATTATAGACGGAAAGGAACAAACCGGGGAAGACGAGAGAAGACATTGTTATGTGCGAGGACTGAATCCCTCGCGCATATGCGCGACCAAGCAGGGCGCATATGCGCGAGACAGGCAGAGAACCTCGCGCATATGCGAGACCAGGAGCCGTGCATATGCGCGAACATGGTAGAGAACCTCGCGCACATGCGCGAAGATAGGACGCGCATGTGCGCAAGCTGAGGAATTCAGAATATGCCGAGACAGAGTGTGTCGCGCATATGCGCTAGAGGAGGTCGCGCATATGCGCGAGACGTGCAGATTGAAAATGAAGCCACGTTTTTTTACCATGCAACTTATATATAATATAACTTCATTCCTTCAGCTTTGGCAAGAGAAAAGAACGAGAAATCCCTGGGAAAGCTTCGATTCTTTTTTATACTAGAATTTGGTTGCGAAGATCCGCCCGTTAGAATTTCAATCTGACTACAGTACCGTGTTCCTCTCGACAAGAACTTCAACATGACGTAAGTTTTATTACTTTGTGATATGGTTCAAAAATATATTGTTGGGAGAATCATGATATGACTGTTATTATCTATTCTTGAGATTGTTGTAATTGTATAATCGAAACCAGATCGAAGAACGGATACCGTATGAATTTGTTATCATTTTCCGATTGAATTTGATTGAGATTATACATATTTGATATCAGATTGTGTTGTTGATCGATTATGAGTTATTGAGATTGATATCCGCTAATATTGTATTGCTGGGTATTGAGAGATTCGAATTCGAGATTTCGACTTGATCAGATCGACAAAGGAAAGGTATAAATCAATGTTGAATCGGGAAGATACGACTTGAGTTAGATCTGACTTGAGTTTCCAAAAACCACATACTTTATTTATTGCATTGATGTTTTCAATTCATGAGATTGATATGCTTAGTCTATTGATTTATAGTAAAGCATGTATATAGTTCGGGCAGATGTGCCTAGTCTTTGGCAGAGCCGCCAAGACATTGGACTTTTGGTGTATCGATGTCGCTTAAAAGTAGATCGATTTATATCGTTGAGATTCGATACAGAATGCCAAAGTCTTAGTTAAATCGGGATCCCTAGATTGGAGAAGAGTTGAGTCTGAGATTATGTGTCACGAGTTTGATTTACCGTTTTATATAGATTCATGTCTTTCAGATTATGATACATGTTATTGATATCTGTTTCATGCTTTTATATCTGTTTATATGATTGCATGTATACGTTGTTTATACTGAGAATATATTTCTCACCGGAGTTATCCGGCTGTTGTTGTGTTTGTATGTGTGCATGACAACAGGTGGGACAGGATCAGGGTCGAGAAGAGGATGAGAGATCAAGATTAGCGTGGAGATCCGGACTTAGACGTAGATTTGATTTTCAGCACTTGATGTAGTTGTTGAACACTAGTTGATCTGAACATATGTTGTACAAGACTTGTACTTTATTTTTGATGTTTATATCAGATTGATTATCATATGTTGCGCAGTCATGTATGTTAAAAAAAATTATGACCTAGTTTACTTAATTGTTACATTTGATCCTAATAATGATTAAGAAGATGAATTAGGTTCGGATCCCCACAACAGGTGGTATCAGAGCAGTAGGTTCCTTAGACTGAGATAGAAGCTAGTGAGCGGAGTAGATTGAGTTTTCTTTCCTGCTTTTACATGCTTGCACTACTGTATGTTTTACTGCTTTGAAATACATGTTTACTTGATTATCTGATTTAATTGTAAACATGTGTTATTGAGAATGAATCAGAACCGATTCTTGATCAAAGGTAAGATGATCAGAGAAGGACTGAAAGAGAATTGTAGTATTTGGTTACTAAACTTTTTGATAATCAGATATGCCTCCTCGAAGAATCCCAGAACAGGGTAGTACTTCGACTAATCCGATGGATGTCACAGCAACTCCGATGGAAACCTTACTGAAGAGATTTCAGTCATTTAAACCGCCGAATTTGTAGGGCATAGAAAATTCTGTTGAGTGTGAGAGTTGGCTCGATGACATTGAGATGCTGTTTGATTCCTTGGATTATACATATGAGCGCCGAGTCAGATTGATTGGGCACCAGTTGCATGATGTTGCGAAGAATTTGTGGCTCACAACTAAGAGGGCTTTAGAGCATCTAGGTACGGTTATTACTTATAAAATCTTTAAGACTGAGTTTTATCAAAGATTTTTCCCAGTATTGTACAGGAATACAAGGGTGCAAAGTTCGCCAATCTGAGACAGGGTCATTTGAACATAGAAGAATATGTGGCTAAGTTCTCTACCTTGTTGCATTTCGCTCCACACGTTGCTGAGAATGATGAAGCTGTTGCTGATCAGTTCATCAATGGATTGAATCCTGAGATTTTTACACTAGTGAATACCGGAAGATCGAATAATTTTGCTGACGCCCTGAACAGAGCAAAAGGAGTAGAAGCCGGCCTGATTAGGCAGAAAGGAGCTTCGTATATTGCCCCAGCACCGAAACAGCAACAAACTTCTACTCCATTCCAACAACCCCCTCCCAGATTTGATAGCAGCAGTAGCAGCAGAAAGAAAGACTATTTGAAAGCCAGAGGAAGACAGTTCAAGAAGTCAGGAAGCAGTTCCTCTAGCTCCAGTGGTTCTAGACAGAGTTATACAGGAGCTTATTGCAGGACTTGCGGAGGGAGACATCCCATAGAGCAATGCCAAGGAGTATCTGGTAGTTGAAACATCTGCAGACAACAAGGACATTTTGCGAGAGTATGTCCACAGAGAGGTTCCCAAAGATCCCAGGGAGCAGATTCATCTGGATCAGTGGCTCAGACTGATAGACGATCAGCTGCTGTTCACTCCTTTCAGCCACCGACTACTACTCAGTAACAGCAGAGGCCAGGAGGAAGCCAGATTGTTCGCCAGCCTCCGAGACAGCAGGCCAGAGTATTTGCTTTGACTAAAGAACAAGCTCAGGAAGCACCAGATGATATTGTTGCAGGTAACTGTTCTTTATGTTGTTATCCTGCTTACGTATTGATTGATACGGGTGCATCCCATACATTTATTTCTGAGCAATTTGCATTGATTCATGCATTGCCTGTTGAGTCATTATCTGCTGTATTATCTGTCTCTTCACCTTTGGTGAGAGGTCTTGTATCAGTGACGTCTGTTAGACATTTTATGCTACAGTATGACAGACATGAGATTGAATTAGATTGTATTGTACTTGGGTTGTCTGATCTTGACTGCATTATTGGTATCGATATGCTGACCAAGTACAGAGCTACCGTAGATTGTTTCCAGAATATTGAGAGATTCAGACCTGACATGTTCGCGCATATGCACGGCTCCTGGTCTCGCATATGCACGAGGTTCTCTGCCTGCCTCGCGCATATGCGCCCTGCTTGGTCGCGCATATGCGCGAGGGATTCAGTCCTCGCACATAACAATGTCTTCTCTCGTCTTCCCCGGTTTGTTCCTTTCCGTCTATAATCACATCAACTCATAATCAATAATCGCAGATTAACAGAATAAAAGTCTCGGGCATTACAATAGAAAAAGGTTAAACTGAGGGATCCAAAGCTGAAGTTTTAGTTGAACGACCACTAGTATTTAAGCCGACTCTTCCATACCCTCAGAGATTCAAAAAGAAAAATTTGGATGATCAATTTGCAAAATTCTTAGAGATTTTTAAGAAGATACACATCAACATACTGTTTGCTGATGCTTTGGAGCAAATGCCAAAATATGCAAACTTTAATAAAGATGTGATGTCTAAGAAGAGGAAGCTGCAGGAGTTTGAGACTGTGAAACTGACAGAAGAATGTAGCGTCATACTGGAAAAGAAGCTACCACAGAAATTAAAAGATCCAGGGAGTTTTACTATTCCTTGCTTTATTGATGGTTCTAAATGTAGTAAAGCTTTATGTGATTTGGGAGCAATTATTAATTTGATGCCATTTTCTATTTACAGGGAACTGGAGCTTGGAGAGGTCAAACCAACCACTATCACCTTACAGCTTGCAGACAGAAGTCTCACGTATCCACGTGGGAAAGTTGAGGATGTACTGGTAAAAGTGGATAAATTTATTTTTCCTACTGACTTTGTAATTTTAGATATGGAAGAGGATCATGATGCTCCATTAATCTTTGGGAGACCATTCTTGGCGACTGGAAGGGCATTGATAGATGTGCATAAGGGTGAACTCACCCTGAGAGTTGGCGGAGAAAAAACTTGTTGCGTGTTTTCTTAATTGCTCGCAAGCGCACGACGTCAAGTTATAGTAAAATGTATTTTTGAATAAAAGTATCGATCCCACGAGGAGTGTGAACTAAAATTATATCAATGCTTGTAATTAAAATAATCTCAACTTTATTTAGAAAAATTAAAAGAGATTTGGTTTACTCAAATGAATTAATTGAAAATAGAGTTGAGAAATAAAAATGAGAGAAAATATATAGAGAAATGATTTCACAAAGTTTCCACGATAACTATTCCCAGTTTAATTTATATTCATGAATTTCAATTATTAATGACTAAGAACACTTAATTATTTTATTCTCCCTTTCCCAAGTGACGAATAAAATGTATCAATCAAACTTCGATTCAATTATTCCTAATAAAATCTAAGTTTAATTGATAAATGCAAACAATGTTCTTACCTAAGCGTCGCTAAAGTTAAACGCCTTCCGAACGATATAAATATTCAATGATGAGTCTCTAATGATCTATAATTCTAGTCCCTCTCCCGAGCTGTAGAATGAATCAAACACACACACAATTTATGGCCAGTAAATTGTAGTAAAATAACACAGAGAACACAATTAAACAAGAGCGGAATTCAATCAAATAAATCTTTGCGTCAAATCATCGTATCAACAAAGTTACGTCATTCTCTAGAATAGAAAATTAGTTCACGACGAAATCGAAATAAAAACAATGCATGTTCAAAGTTTTAGACATCGAAATGCGAGAAAATATAAACACGAAAGAACAGATAACAAATCCGAGGTCTCGTCTCTGTCACCAGATTCGTCGTTCTTCGTATTTGTAATCGATCTTCGCTCGCCTAGTCTTTCTCTTGTGTTAGCTCCGACTCTTCTCTTTGTATTTTCTCCAAAAACGGAGTCTCCCCTTTCTGAACCCTCGTTTCTTCCCTTATATTTACGCGTCCGGGCCGTAAGTTGAAAGCCCATTTTCTTGTTTCGCCGCCATTAGCGCCGCGGCGCTGAGTAAGTGGTGCCTAGGCGCCCGTCGTTCGTGGTGTGAGCGCCGCGGCACTTGTTCCTTAGCGCCTAAGCGCTTATCTCTCGGCAATGAGGAGCCGCGGATCTGCTTGGGCAGCGCCTAGGCGCTTGTCTTTTGCACATTGTGGCGCTGCGGCGCTTCTTTTATCGCCGTTTCACGCTCAAAAACATATTTGATTGCTTCAAATCATCCCATAGTTGTATATCTCTTGCATTACACAAAAACAACAAAAACCGAGCATAAATCTATTCGAAACTAGCATAGATCAAATGTGTTAACATATAAATTAAGTGCAATTCTTGCACTTATCAAACCCTCCAAACTTGAACTTTTGCTAGTCCCGAGCAAAATAAAAATAAAAATGCAGACTCAAGCAAGAAATTAACGCTGACAACTATAGTCATGGATATGCAAAAGTGACAATGGCCTCAGATTTATTTATTTTCATGTGTTTCGTATTTGCTCGAGAGTCACGTGCGTGTGTGGTGTGTCAATGTTTATTTACCTCATCGAATGCGCAAATAGATTCACAATGCCTAATCTCCTTATAAACTTAAGATGTCATCAACTCGGTGCAACTCACACTTCATTGACATACACATTTACTTACACAGATCACAAAGGACTTTATTGGTGATTATTTGGCTCAAAAGATATTCAACATAAATATACCAAAGATGAAGTCACACAATGAGATGCTTGCATTCAAATGATTAAAGTCTATACTCGCTAACCATGTTTATCAGGTATCCATAAGCTTGACTTGAACAACTTTTCTCCGCTAGTATGTTGTATAAATGTAACAAGGTTAATAAGTCTTGTAGGCTTGTAACGTTAGGCTACGGCTCATGGCTACAATAAAGTTATGGAGATCAAAATTTGAGAGAAATATTTGAACTTCATCAATTTCACTCATTTTCATTCTCTTTTCATTCACCATCCACTTATTGTATTTTTCTCATTCATATCCTTCCTCTTCCATATATTTCTTTTTCAAACTTTTGATTCGTTCTTTTCATTGTTTTTCTTCTTTTTTCCTCTTTTTTTTATTTTGCTCGGGACTAGCAAAAGTTCAAGTTTGGGGGGTTTGATAAGTGCAAGAATTGCACTTAATTTATATGTTAACCCATTTGATCTATGCTAGTTTCGAACAGATTTATGCTCGGTTTTTGTTGTTTTTGTGTAATGCAGGGGATATACAACTATGGGATGATTATAGAGCAATCAGAGATGTTTTTGAGCGTGAAACGGCGATAAAAGTAGCGCTGCAGCGCCACAATGTCCGAAAGACAAGCGCCGAGGCGCTGCCCAAGCAGCGCCGCGGCGCCTCATTGCCGAGAGATAACCGCTTAGGCGCTAAGGAACAAGTGCCGCGGCGCTCACACCACGAACGATGGGCGCCTAGGCGCCACTTACTCACCCCCGCGGCGCTAATGGCGGCGAAACAAGAAAATGGGCTTTCAACTTACGGCTCGGACGCGTAAATATAAGGGAAGAAACGGGGGTTCAGAAAGGGGGGACGCCGTTTTTGGAGAAAATACAGAGAGAAGATTCGGAGCTAGCACGAGACGAAGATAGGCGCGCGAAGATCAATTACAAATACTAAGAACGACGAATCAAGGGACAGAGACGACACTTCGAATTTGTTATATGTTCTTTCGTGTTTATATTTTCTTGCATTTCGATGTCTAAAACTTTGAACATGCATTGTTTTTATTTCGATTTCGTCATGAACTAATTTTCTATTCTAGAGAATGACGTAACTTTGTTGATACGATGATTTGACGCAATGATTTACTTCATTGAATTCCGCTCTTGTTTAATTGTGTTCTATGTGTGTTTGATTAATTCTACAATTCGGGAGAGGGACCAGAATTATAGATCATTAGAGACACATCGTTGAATGTTTATATCGTTCGGAAGGCGTATAACTTTAGCGAGGCTTAGGTAAGAACATTGTTTGCATTTATCAATTAAACTTAGATTTTATTAGGAATAATTGAATCGAAATTTGATTGATACATTTTATTCATCACTTGGGAAAGGATGAATAAAATAATTAAGTGTTCTTAGTCATTAAATAATTGGAATTCATGAATATAAATTAAACTGGTATTAATTATCGTGGAAACTTGGTGAAATCATTTCTCTAGATATTTTCTCTCATTGTTATTTCTCAACTCGGTGAATTGACTATTTATCTATTTTCAATAATTCATTTGAGTAAATTAAATCTCTTTTAATTTTTCTAAATAAAGTTGAGACTATTTTAATTACAAGCATTGATATAATTTTAGTTCACACTCCTCGTGGGATCGACACTTTTATTGAAAAATACATTTTACTATAACTTGACGTCGTGCGCTTGCGAGCAATTAAGAAAACACGCAACATCGCGCATATGCGCGAGACTTACTGTCTCTGCGCTTGGCCACACATCTTGCTCGCGCATATGCGCACCCTGTCTCGCGCATATGCGCGAGGTCTTCTGCCTCGGCAATGGCCCTTCGCGCATATGCGCGCCTCACATGCGATACCTACTGTATCCCACATATGCCAAACTCATGCATTTCCAATTTTGGTCTCGGAGTGGTCCTTCTATAATCACATCAATTCATAATCAATTGAAACGTCTTCCATTTTTAATGCTTTAAAAGTACTAGAAATTTTTTTTTACCTCCCTAGCATCGGCCGAACCACCCAAAAATTACATAAAATATTTTGGACCTCATTTTAAAATAAAACAACCAACTTTATAATTGAGAAATACAGCGCATACTATAATCTCTCAAAAACCTCTCAAAACATGAATAAAAAGTCGTAAAATATTTTTACCATAACTTGAAATCATAAATCATAACTAGTGCGGAAAACTAGCGTCGGTCCTCGGGTTATGTGCACCTTCAGTCCAGTCAGATCAACAATCAAGACCTCCATAAACATAATCATCATAATCACCTGCATCAATCACACCTAATGATTCTAAAGACTCAACACGTCATATCCTTGATAACAAGTAATACGTAATACAGTCAACAAATAACAGTGAAAAATACTTGTACTTAAAATATCGTTTTCATGAAGATGTATAAACTTCAAATATGAACATTTTCGTAAACCTTTTTATGATGCATGAACTTTAAATAAAAATATTTTCATAATGATGCATCAACTTTATCCATAAACATTTTCATGACATGCATCACATAAGCCTTAACCTTTTCCTTTCTTTTTCCTCAACATGACATAACATAAAACATTTTTCATGATCATAAACATTTTTTCTTTTCCTTTTCCTTTTTCCTTTTCCTTTGTTGAATTCAGATCGTTAATTGTGACTTTGCCTCAAACCTTAAAAAGTCGATGGATCCATCTACATGAAACTACAGTACTGGGCGGCGGGGGACACCAGCAACACTCTCACCGGTCAACTGGGCCCTGGCCTATCCTCTTTCGAATAGAAATAAGATCGTCGGGGTTTCACTTGGGGCCTTTTCCCATAAATGGGCTCCCTTTGGGGCCCTTTTTCCTCACGATATTCCATTCTTAACGTTACCACATACCGTTATCTCATACCGTTACCTCATATTCGTAATAATGGAAATACGATAGTCGGGCTCCCACTGGGACCGTCACCCTCACGATATCTCCAACATTATCGAATTAGTCACAATTACTTCACTTCCTTCAACGTTTACATTCTCATTACTTTATAAAAATCATGCATAACATATAACTTTGTTTTGAAACCAAGCATGCAACATGTTTTTTAAATGTCTTCCGTAAATCATAAAAATCCCATAGACATTTAAAAATCATAATTTAATCATGAACATTTCATAAAAATTTAAAATGAAATTTTATCCTCAAAACATTTAAAATAACATTTTGACATATTAAATCATAAACATATAAAATTCCATAAACATTTAAAATATCATTTTAACATATAAAATCCCATAAACATTTAAAATATCATTTTAACATAAAAACTTCCATAAATATCCATAACTATAGAAAATAATCATATTAGCACATAAAACAGCATTCAGGGCACTGCCATGACGTTTACTAATTTTTAGGTGTAAAAAGACCGTTTTACCCCTGGACGCAAAATTTCCCGTTTTGGACATTTTCTTTAATTCATTGACTCTTACATGTCCCAAATAATTATTTAAGCCTACATGAATTTTCCCATATTTTTATTTAGCTTAAATCGAGGACTTTTAAATTAATCTTTAAATAAGACGTATTACTGCGTTTTAATCCCGAATTAAACCAAACCTTAATATAAAATTCCCAAATTAAAAAATTAGACTTTTAATAATTATTTAAGTTTAAATATAATTTTTCATAATTTTATTAAGCATAAAACTAGGCATTTCAATTAACTCGTTAATTAGCGTTTCGTGCGGCGATTAATCCCGAATAAATCCAAAACTCATTATTTTGATCCCGAATTTTTAACATAACATTTTTAAGATTTATTCTACCCTTACAAGTCATGATCCACCCCGTGGACCCATGGATTCAATTTTACTTCTTTAATTTTCGTTTTAGACAACTTATCGAACCACCCGAGCCATCTCCCAATTTACTCGAGCTATGCCCGAGCCACCTTGAGCCAAAACATAGCCAACCCATATAAGGACCCTACTGTGCAAGCCCAGCCCAAAGAACATGATCCTAACCCGCTCAAAAAGCCTACTGAACTTGACCCAATTACATGCATGTGTGCGTGAGTTAGTGTCCTAAGTGTAATAGGTTTCCTAGCTGCCTTGGGACACTACCAGCCCTTAACCATTGAGCACCCATGACCCTTACTGACCCTGGACCTGTCCCAGACCCGAGCCACCCCCAGCCCGAGCCCCTGAACCAAGCAGCAAAGTCCCTGAACCAAGGACAGCAGCCTCGTGCAGCAGGCCTCCTTCACGCTACAGCTGTTATTTCTTTCGTGGAGGTTCTTACCCAGGCCACCACCGAGCCCAGCCCTTCCTAACCTTCCCTATACCATCCTTGGCCACCGTCCAGACCACCTAATCGAAGCCACAACTTAGCAACTTGAAGCAGCCGAGAAACCCACATGAGCATGGACCCTACGTTTCTGTTGCTAGGACCTAGCCAACCCCACCAGGCCCTGAACCAACCCCTCTAGCACCCTTCTAGGACCCTAAGGACCTAACCTAGCCAAGCCAAAGCCCCCTGGCCGAGCCCCTCCTCCCTGCACAAGCTACTGAATCCTGCGTAGCCCCTTGCTATCTCTCGGGTGGAGTCCTTGTTGGTAAGGACTCCTCCCAGCCCCTGGTTTTCGAGTCCTAGCATGGCTAGGAGTCTTCCCTTGACCCATAAAAGACCCCAGCCAAGCCCTGGTCCCTATCGAACCCAAGCCCAGCCAACAATCCCATAGAACCGAACCCATGATCACATGTGACAGCAAGTTGCTTTTTCGGTTGCTTCATGATCGTGTGTGGTGTTTAGGTGATGTTCTAGGACTCTAAATTCATGAAAAACAATGCTTAATTGTGTCCTAATCATGGCAGCCGTCTTAAACACATAATAACATAAATTGGGAATAAAAAACCTTGCTTGAAATTTCATGTGATATAGAAAAACGAAAATACAAAAAAGTGTCACTTGTTTTCCATATTTTTTATGCATAAAACATATCATGATGTGATGATGAGTAAAAGGAGAATATGACATGCCTTTGCGTTTTAAACGCACGGTTAAACGTTGACAATGCGAGGAACTTTGACGTAGGAGACCCTAGGATGAATTTCTTCCAAGCCTTGATTGTTTTCTCCCTTACTACTATCGTGTGTGCCGTGTCTAGGGTGGGGGAGATTTTCTGAATTTTTTAAAAGTGAGAGGCGTGCACCAAGGTAGGGTTTAAATTACTAATCAATTCTCTAAGCAAGGCTTTAGGCCCATTAGATAGATAAATAGGCCCATTAGTGATTAATTAGGCCTTAATTAAAAATATAAAAATAGTTTTGTTTAAATAACTTTGCGATTTTATACGCCGGGTCCAAAAATTAAGACGACGTAATCCAACTGCACGCAAATCTAGGAATTTTGAAAATGAGTAATTAAACTATTTTAATTGCTTGATTAATTATGTGTCATGCATGATTTTATGTTAGTTATGATTTAATTGGCATTTTGCATAAAATTGTATTTTTAAGGAATATTCAAGTTGCGATCGAGGAACTGAGACCGAGGGCTGAATAACAAAAAATATTTTTATTAAATAATTATTTTTAATTTTAAAATATGGTTGATGGTTTTTCATATTTTTGAAAATTAGGGGTTTTGAGGTGATTTTATACGCCGGGGCGTAAACTTTGTCGGTGTTGATTTTTCAACAAATATGCGAGCTTTTTGGCAACCCGGCTAATAAATTCACAAATTTATTTAAACAAAAACTTTGATAGCATTTTATTAAATTCTAATTTAGGCTAATGGGCTTAATTTAGTGGCTTAATAGGCCTAAGCATAATTAGCAAATTATTTAGCTATTTAAAATTATTGAGCACCAAAACCCTTGAGGTTACAAACCAAAACTCACGGCCAAACTTTTTAATTCTGAAAAACTCTCTCCCAACCACACAAACCCCACGGCACACACTCACAATTTTAGAAGAAAAATTCGAAGGGGTCCAAGGAGAAGATAGCCTAGGTTCCGTCCCGTTCTTCGTCGTCAACGGTTTTCGTGCGTATAAAACGCAAAGGCACGCCATACATCTCCTTTTCTCATCCATCATATCATATTATTGTTTTAACTATTGGATGCATGAAGAACATGATTTATTTTCTAGTATTTTCGGATTATTGCATGCACACTTGAGGAACCATGATATTTTGATGCAAATTCCTAAAGTTTTTATGAAAAAGGGGGCTGCCATGAACTTAGGTTGGAACCAGTGGTGTCTATACATGAATTAAGGTCCTAACATACTCACCTTAAACACCAAAGTCGAAGCAAGAACAAGCAGAACAAGCTGGAAACAATTTCTGCTGTCATGGGTTGGGGGCGTACGGGTTTCACGAGGGAGAGGCTGGCTTCGGTTCTGGCTTGGGCCAAGGCTCGGCTAGGGTCTGCCTTGGGTCAGGGCGAGAGTCCTAGCCAAGCTAGGACTCGAGTTAGGGGCTGGGGAAAGAGTCCTAGCCATGCTAGGACTTTACCTGAGAACCTGCACAGGGTTGTGTATGGTTCGCGTAGGTGTCCAGGAGTCGAGGGGCTCGGTTCGGGGTCACGAGCTGGGTTAGAAGGAGTCCCTAGGGTCCTAAGAAAGTGTACATGGGTTTGGTTCAAGGGTCGGGGCGTTGGCTAGAGCCGCAAGCACCAAAACGTAGAGTCCTCCCTAGGTTAAACTCTAGGCCAGCATAGGGGTTATTGGGGGCTGCACGTTTTTGTTGTTTGGGTTGGTTACTAAGTGATTTAAGGGTTCATTAGAGTACTCTAGGATGTTGGTCAAGTTTTGGATCAACTTGGCTCGGGGGAGACTCGTGAAAATCAAAAGTTGGCTTAGGGGTCGAAGTTTAGGTGTCAAATTAGGGTTTTTAACTAATAAAAAAATTGAAAAACGGCTCACGGTCGAGTCGTGGTTTATAAGGGCTAAAATAATATAAAAAGACTAAATTTTAAATTTAGGAATTTTATATTAAAGTTTGGGATTTTTCGGGATTAAAACACCGTCAAAACAATTAGTTAAAGATAAATGAAAAAGTCTAATATTTAAGCTAAATAAAATTATGAAAAAAATTCATGTAAGCTTAAATATTATTTTGGACATGTTAGAGTCAAGAAATCAAGGAAAAAGTCAAAAACGTAAAATATCAAGTCCAGTAAGAAAACGGTCTTTTTACACAAAAAAATTAGTAAACGTCATGGCAGTGCTCTAAATGCTATTTTTATGACATTATGATTGTTTCTAAATGTTTATGAAATGTTCATGATTAAATTATGATTTTTAAATGTCCATGGGATTTTTATGATTTAAGGAAGACATTAAAAAGACATGTTGCATGCTTGGTTTCAAAAATTAAAAATATATGTTATGCACGATTTTATAAAGTGATGAGAATGTAAATGTTGAAGGAAGTGAAGTAATTGTGACTAATTCGATAATATTGGAGATATCGTGAGGGTTACGGTCACAGTGGGAGCCCGACGGTCGTATTTTCATCATTTCGAATATGAGGTAACGGTAAGAATGGAATATCGTGAGAGGAAAAGGCTCTAGAGGGAGCCCATTTATGGGAAAAGGCCTCAGAGGGAGCTCCGACGATCGTATTCTATTCGAAAGAGGATAGACCAGGGCCCAGTTGATCGGTGAGAGTGTTGCCGGTGTCCCCCGTCACTCAGTACTGCGGTTTCATGTAGATGGATCAATCGACTTTTGAGGTTTAAGGAAAGTCACAATTAACGATCTGAATTCAACAAAGGAAAAGGAAAAGGAAAAGGAAAATGAAAAGGAAAAATGTTTATGTTCATGAAAAAGGTTTTATGTTATGTCATGTTGAGGAAAAAGAAAGAAAAATGTTAAGGTTTATGTGATGCATGTCATTAAAACGTTTATGCTTAAATTTGATTCATCATTAGGAAAATGTTTCTATTTAAAGTTCATGCATCATAAAAGGTTTACAAAAATGTTCATGTTTGAAGTTTATGCATCTTCATGAAACGATATTTTAAGTACAAATATTTTTCACTGTTATATGTTGACTTTATTACGTATTACTTGCTATAAAGATGATGGTGTTTTGAGTCTTTAGACTCACTAGGTGTGATGGATGCAGGTGAGGTTGAGGGAAGTCTTGACGGATGATTTGACTTGGCTTAAGGCGCACACAACCCGAGGACCAGCGCTTCTACTTTTTCCGCATTTACGATTTATGAATCATGATTTATGTTAAAGGATTTTAAGACTATTTATTTATGCTTTTGAGAGATTTTTGAGAGGTTTAGTATGGGCTATACTTTTCAAACTTATTGCTTTTTAGGTTGGGTAAAACAGTAGAAAATTCATTTTTATGACTATTTCACTTGATTTTTAAAATGATAGTTGGATAATGTTTTATTTTAAAGGGGAAAAATATTTTATGGTAAATGTACATGGCCGAAAATTGAGTGTTTTTTTTTTAAAAAAATTTCTAGTACTTTTAAAGCAATAAAAAGGGCAGACATTTCATCAATAATCTCAGATTAAGAGAATAAAATCACGGGCATTACAGGGCGTGTATTTGATAAAAGATGGGGTAGGGATTTTGGGCTTTATTATTTAATAAGTGTGTAAGCATGGGCCCATTAGAAAGCTATAATAGGCCCAATAAACCCATTTGTACATTTAAAATTATTTTGTTTAGGAAAGTTCGTGAAATTATTAGCCGAATTGTCAAAACGTTCGTATTTTTGTTGAAAACCGAATACCGATAAAAATTACGTTTCGGCGTATAAAATCACCTCAAAACTCCTTATTTTCAAAAATAACAAAAAGCATCAACCTTATTTTAAATAATTAAAAACAATTATTTAATAAAATTATTTTCTATTTTTCAGCCATCAGTTTCCGTTCCTCGATCACAACTCGAATAACCTTTTTAAAATACATTTTAATACATCCAAGTAGAAAAATACTTTAAAATCATATCATCATAATCAATTTAGAAATTAAAATTAATTAATTAGCTATTTTTTATTTTCCCAAGATATTCATGCAGTTGGATTACGTCGTCTTAATTTTGGACCTTACAATATGTGATGCATGCCGAGGAGGCCGAGGCAGAGCCAGATTCGACACTGATTATTGGTAACCCTTATGTTTTAGATTTTGATTTATCGCTTTATTGCATGGTTTTTATGCATGTGATGAGAATTAAATTATGGGATTGATAACTTAGAACAAATTAGGCTGCATGCTCTACCTAGTTGGGATTAAGAATTTAATTGTTTAATGGTAGGATTTAAGGACCCAATTGTAATAATCGATATTATGAGGACTTAATTGCTAAAACTGAGATTTTTTTAGGGGAATATTTTCGAAACTTCTGAAATTTTGGGGATTTAATTCTAATTTTTCGAGAATTTTATGATTTTATGGGGTTAGAATTCGAAAATGTTCAGGGGTCGAATTGAAATATCAAAAATTTTCATAGAGCCAAAATATAATTTCCGAAAATTTAAGGGCTAATTTGCGATTTCGAAAATTTTGAACTCAATATCGCAAATTTTGAAGTATACTTGGGATTAATCAAGTGAATTTTGGGATAATTGCCGATAAGAAATTTCTTAAGTTTTAACACGATTAGATTTGATGGTATGTTTTGTCACATGGAGGATATACATTTCAGGTGTAGCCACGCATGCATTGCTAGATTCAGGGGCTACGCATTCGTTTATATCCGAATCTTTCGTCAAACGACTAGTAATCATACCAGTGGCGATGGAATCAGGGTTCAGAGTATTGATAGCATCCGAGGATCAGATGTTCACTTCTCAGAAAGTGAAGAGTTTGGATCTTCGGTTACAGAAATATACAGTGTAGGCAGATTTGATAGTGCTACCGTTGCCAGTGTTCGATATTATTCTGGGTATGGATTGGCTTTCGTTGAACGGAGCTGTCATAAATTTTCGACAGAGATCAGTGTCTGTCCAACCACCCAGTGGTAAGCCGTTTATTTTTGAGGCAGCCAGACACCAGCAGTTTCCGCACGTCATTACCTGCATGTGTGCGAGGAAGCTTATGAAGATTGGCTGCCAGACATTTTTGGCCAGCATTGTATCACTGTCAGAGCCAGTCGATCAGAGGCTAGAGGACGTCGTTGTGGTCAGAGAATTCTCCAGTGTTTTCCCTGACGATGTTTCAGGCATTCCACCAGACAGAAAGGTGGACTTTTATATTGAGCTCATGCTAGGTACATTTCCGATCTATAAGGCACCCAATCGTCTAGCACCTGCAGAGATTAAAGAACTAAAAGACCAGATACAAGATTTGCTAGATAAGGGTTTCATTCGCCCTAGACTTTCTCCATGGGGAACACTGGTACTGTTTGTCGAGAAGAAAGATGGCAGCATGTGGCTTTGTATCAACTACTGAGAGCTGAACAGAGTCACAGTCAAGAACAAGTATCCATTGCCGAGGATTGATGATTTGTTTGATCAGCTTCAGGGAGCATCAGTGTTCTCAAAGATAGATCTTCGATCCGGTTACGATCAATTGAAGGTGAGAGAGTCTGACGTGCATAAGACAGCCTTCTGGACGCGTTATGGGCACTGTGAGTTTTTGGTGATGCCCTTCGTTTTGACGAACGCGCTAGCGATCTTAATGGATCTCATGAATCGCATGTTTCAGCCGTACTTGGATCAGTTCGTCATATTTTTCATTGACGATATCCCGATCTATTCGAAGATTAGGGAGGAGCACAGTAAGAATCTAAGGACCGTACTGCATATTTTACAGGACATACGGTTGTATGCCAAGTGAGTTCTTGTAGAGCAAAAAAACAGCTCACGTAAAACCCATGCATTTATTTAATTGTTAAATTATTTAATCAAGTTTAAAATGATTTTTGAGATGCATGATTTATGAAATTACATTATTTTAAATTATATATGTTTATGTGATGCACGTTAAAATGTTTCTTGAGTTTCATGTTTCAGGCGATTATTCGGTGCGGTATCGAGGAAAAGAGACCGGCGACGATGTTTGGCGATTTTAAAATATTGTATTTTATTTTTAGTTAGGATTGGGAATTTTAAAAGATTTAGTTAATTTTTAGCATTTTAAAAGCCTAATTTAATTATTATGTGATTTTATAATTTTAAACTCTTAAAGATATGAAATTTGTGCATTTTATTTTAAATTAGGAGATTTTATTAGAGTTCGAGGTGGGTTAGCATTTTTAATTAGTGTTAATTACTAATTAAGCCATTTCTATTCTCGTAATTTAACTAAACACACGCGCACTTTTACACACACTACACAAACGTGACACACACACACACATGTCATTTGTTTTGTTTTAATTTTGAGAGCAAAACCTAGGGTTCTTCTAGCAAGAGCAGCCACCCCTTTCCCCTTCAGTTTTCCAGCACATTTTCGTTGAGTTTTCTTCAAGAAAATCGTGCCACATTCGTCCCGGATCAACCTTCGCATCTTCCCCGCTTCGGTGTCGTCGTTTCGATAACGTTAAAGATTTAAAGGCATGTATATTCTTTTGTTTTCGCATCGATCTTGTCATAGTAATAATTTTGATGTTTATTGTATGAAAAACATGTGTATGTTATGCAAAGTTTGAGCAGAAATTTGTTGGATCGATTTTTGAAACCTTTTTAGATCTAAAACTCGAAATTTTCTGTCATTTTAATTACTACGATTTTCGGTTGATTTTCTTTAAAACTTTCAACATATAAAACGTAGAACTTTTTGATACCTTCGATTTGACAATAAGTTCAAAATATTTGGCTAAGAAATGAGTGAGTTATGATCGTTTTCGTGGGACTGCTCAAACTGCTATTTTCTAAAAATGCGTTCTTGACGTGTTTCTTAAAGTTTGTTTGTTGCAGCCTTCGTTGGGAATCGCCAGTTGATCACTACTGCATCTAAGTATGTCAAGTGTCATGTTTAGACGATATTAGGTGCTTCGCTTCGTGTCGTTAGTGAAAGGGGATCGGTTAAGGTGTCCGCTTGCGCAATAGAAGTTTCAAAATTATTTTTCATACAAGAAAATCGAGCATCCTAAACTATAGTGTGTAGCAAATACAATAAAACACAAAATGATATTCATAGGGTGTTTTAGAAATTCTTACCTATCAATCTCTTAAGATTGATTATGGCTACAACAAAGATGTAAACACCTTAGCTCTTGAATGGTAGACTATTCTACAAGCTTCCAATGAGCACTCCTTGCTCAAAAATTAAGTCCACCACCAACAAGGAAGATCCATCTTACACTTGTCACTAGAAAATGTAAGGCATTTTTCTTTGAGAAGTGTGTGCATTCATCAACAAGTGAAGAAGCAAAATTGAAGGGAAATATAGCTTGAAATTTCGGCCATTTGCATTTTAGGAGAGAGGGAGGAGTGTTTTTCTTGGTGAATGAAAAATAAAAGTGAGCATGTGCATGCCATGCCTTGGACGTTGAAAAAGTAGCCTCCAACCCTTCACCTCCCATGCATGCAATTCTATTTGGGCTCGTAACAATTACAAGGCCCATGAACTTTTATTTAAATGTCTCAAACACATTTGAGACCATTTAACATTTACTTGATTTTACTCAAGCCCACTAGTTTAATAATTATCTCCAATTGGGCTCTACAAGGCCCAATGTTGTTTAATTAATTCAACACTTGAGTTAATTTAATTATTTAGGACTCTACTAGGTCCACTGGTGTTTAATTAATTCAACACTTGAATTAATTTAATTTAGTCCATAACAATGTTTATGAAAATCACAATTTTCAAATACATTATTTGTTTGGCCGACTTTTAATTTAGGAACACTTCCTCAAATTAAAAGCCACATTCCCCTTATAGAAGTCATACTTCTAATTTTCCTAGCGCTTATAAACTCCTTTATAAGCCGTTCAACACATTAAACTATTTTTACTTCTCAACGGGATCTAGAAAGTTAGCACTTGTGTGGTCCTGAATGGTTCGTTGATACAACTAGCCGTGGGTTCACTGTTAATGTGATTCGGGACTAAACATGTCCTTATATGAGCATACCCCAATTGCTACATTCTTAATTATCAACTCCTTGATAATAAGAACGTCAGAACTCAAGTCTGATAGTACCCAACCAATCATGTTAAACGCCTAGCAGCATCGCTTACATGATTCCCTAGGTATCAAATGATAGTGCCTGCAAGAACCATTCAATTATGGTTAGCGTACAGTACGGTCCCTTCAACTCATATATCTCGACCGATTCGACAACTATTGGTATATCAAGAGCTGTCAAAGAATCGATGCTATGTGTCATGTCATAGTTGTATCGATGGTGTAATCTATGAAACCCCTTTCATAATTACCACCATACTCTGATCAGAGATTTCATACTACATATACATGAGATCACATGGATATATATACCCAAAGGTAAGCGGTGAATCCCCGACTACAATGCATCGACTCCTATATGTTTCGACAAAATACCGAACCTTGCCTCCTGATGACCCCATGAGAGTCTGTAAACAAGTCAAAGTGCAATGCTAGCACATAGAGTCTCAATGTTGTCTCGGGTCATAAGGACTATGGTGTACAACCATAAACTAGGATGTTTCCACTCGATAAGTGAGAACCACTTGGAAAGTCCTATATGGAGGGTTGTTCTGTGCACTCTACAAGGAGCACTTATCTGCATGTTCGGACATCACAATGTCCCCTACCAATGAAACTGGTACTCACATCGCAGATACTAGTCTCGAACTCGAGCGACCTATATCCTTTTTAGCGGCGGCTGAATCGACTAGGAACTATTAGAATATACAGTATTGCAAATATGAGTTTCATGATACTCATCATATGAGCATCTCATATTCTTTCTACTATTTGTATATTAAAGGACTTTATCAATGCAACTAGCATGGGTATATAGATAAAGATGTGCCAAAACAATAATTTCAAATATTATTAAAATAAAGATTGTTTATACATAGAGTTTCATTGTGAACACTCGGTCAACACTTGGCTCGACGGACACCTACTCTAACAATCTCCCACTTGCACTAGAGCCAACTACCCATATGCTTCAAACCCATCCATTCTCAGATGCTTCTCGAATAATGGTCCAGGTAATGGCTTAGTTAGTGGATCAACAACATTATCTGCGGAGTCGACTTTGTCAATCGACATTTCTCCTCTTTCCACAATCTCTCGGAGGATGTGGTACTTTCTCAATACATGTTTGGATTTCTGATGAGCCCTTGGCTCCTTTGCTTGAGCTATAGCTCCCGTGTTGTCACAAAACACCGGGACAGGAGCAACTCCATTAGGAATGACGTCCAACTTCTGGATAAAATTCCTTATCCAAACAGCCTCCTTTGCTGCATCTGATGCAGCGATGTATTCGGCCTCAGTGGTGGAATCCGCAGTACTGTCTTGCTGGGAACTCTTCCAAAGCATGGATAAGAACCCAGAGGTTGACTTCGAGTCATCGATATCGTTTTGGGAGCTAGAGTCGGTATAGCCTTCCAATTTCAGTTCTCCACCCCCATAGACCAAGAACAACGTATTGGTCCTTCTCAAATACTTGAAGATGTCTTTCATAGCTTTCCAGTGTGGAATACCAGGATTTGATTGATATCTACTCACTACACTTGGTGCGAAAGCCACGTCAGGATGTGTATATAACATCCCATACATGATGCTACCAATTGCAGATGCATAAGGAATGCTTGTCATCGTCGCTATCTCTGCATTAGTCTTGGGAGACATAGACTTGGGTAGGGACACGCCATGACACATTTGTAGATGTCCTCTCTTGGACTCATCCATCGAGAACCGTTTCACGATGGTATCAATGTATGTGGACTGGGTGAGACCAAGCAATCTTCTTGATCTATCTCTATAGATCTGTATTCCCAATACAAAAGATGCTTCACCCAAGTCCTGCATCGAGAACTTACTCTCTAACCATATTTTAGTTGATTGCAACATCCCTACATCATTCCTAATGAGTAGAATGTCATCAACATAAAGCACCAGGAATGTCACAGCACTCCCAATGACCTTGTTATACACACAGGGCTCCTCAGGATCCTTAGTAAAACCAAACTCCTTGATTGTACTATCGAATCTAAGGTTCCAACTCCTAGATGACTGCTTTAGACCATAAATAGATCTTTGAAGTTTGCATACCATATGCTCACTTACGATAGATGTAAACCCTTCAGGTTGAGACATGTAAATCTCTTCCTTAATATCCTCATTAAGAAAGGATGTCTTGACATCCATCTGTCATATCTCATATTCATACCATGCAGCTATGGCTAATAATATCCTTATAGACTTGAATATTGCAACTGGAGAAAAGGTTTACTCAACGTCAACTCCTTGTCTTTGAGTATATCTTTTTGCCACCAATCGCGCCTTGAAGGTCAATACCTTCCCAGCCGCCCCATGTTTCCTCTTGTAAATCCATTTACACCCTCTGGGAACAGTTCCCTCTGGTGGATCCACAAGGTTCCACACTTAGTTCGAATGCATGGAATTCATTTCAGATTCAATTGCTTCAAGCCACTTGGATGAATCGGCATCAGATAACGCTTCCTTGAAGGTCATTGGATCACATCCACGGTTAGGCTCATCATGGCCCTCTTCAAGAAGCAGACCATACCTCATAGGTCGTCTCGAGACTCTCTTGGATCTTCTAGGAGCTTGTATCTCTTCTCTTGGCTCTTCAGGTGTGGGTTTTTCAATTGTGGGTGTCTCTCGAACCTCTTCGAGTTTTATCATCTCCCTTTTTCTATTCAATAGAAATTCCTTTTCCAAAAAGTTGAATTCTTAGAAACAAACACCTTTGTTTCTTGGGGATGATAGAAATAATATCCAACTGAATTCCTTGGATATCCCACAAAGTAACATAAAATGGATCGACTATCCAATTTATCTCCCACTACCTGCTTCACATAAGCAGGGCATCCCCATATTCTAAGATAAGAATATTTGGGAGACTTACCCATCCATATCTCATATAGTGTCTTATCAACTGCCTTTGAATGGACATTGTTCAAAAACAGTGCCGCTGTCTCAAGCGTATATCCCCAAAAGGATGGCGGCAACTCCGTGAACCACATCATAGACCGAACCATGTCCATCAAAGTCCGATTACGACACTCTGAAACACCATTCAACTGTGGTGTAAATGGCGGAGTCCACTGCGAGAGAATCACATTCTCCCTAAGATACTCTTGGAACTCGGCACTCAAGTACTCACTACCTCGATCCGATCGAAGTGAATTGATGCTTCGTCCCAACTGTTTCTCTACTTCACTTCTGAATTCTTTGAACCTTTCAAAGGCATCAGACTTGTATTTCATCAAATACACATACCCATATCTCGAAACGTCATCGTTAAAGGTGATGAAGTAGGCATGTTCATGCTTAGTGGTGATGCTAAGCGAACCGCACACATCGGTATGGATCAAATCCAATAACCCTTTGGCTCGCTCCACATGGTCCTTAAAGGGAATTTTGGTCATCTTTCTTTTCAGACAGGATTCACAAGTCATGAGAGAATTAATATCAGACATATCAAACATGCCTACTCCCACTAGCTTGTTCATCCTTCTTAGGGAAATATGTCCTAATCGAGCATGCCATAATTGTGCCGAATTTAGAGTATCTTGTTTTTGTTTGTTTGTTGTTGTTCTTACTTGGACATTGTTTAGTGGAATATCTTTCAATTTTAAGTTATAGAGATCGTTTTCAACTTCTCCAGTACCAATTAAACATTCATTCTTGCAAATGTTGCAAACACCTTTGCTAAATAAACAAAAATATCCATCTTTATCAAGCATAGAAATGGAAACAATGTTTTTAACCAAATCTGGTACAAACAAAACATCTTTTAAAATTAACTTAAAATCATTGTTCAAAAGCAAGTAAACATCTCCTAAGGCCTTGGCAGCAACTCTTGCTCCATTGCCCATTTTCAAGAAGGTCTCACCTTCCCTAAGTCTCCTACTTCTTCCCATCATCTGCAAATCATTACATAGATGTGAGCCACAGCCGGTATCCAATACCCAACAAATAGAGTTAATTGAAATGTTTACTTCAATATAGAACATACCGTTTCCAGAACCCTTCTGGGCAAGATATTCTCTGCAGTTACGCCTCCAATGCCCAGGCTTCTTGCAGTGATGACATATGTCAACAGTCTTGTTAGCTTTAACTGGTGTAGCTGCCACAGCGGGACTCGGAGCTTGCCTCTTCAAGGGCACGTTCTTCTTGGGACGTTGGAAAGAACGCTTCTTTCCCTTCCCAGATGTACCGATCTTCGTGCCAGATGAAGAGCTCACATAAAGAACCGACTTCTCTTTCTTGAAGGTGGCTTCAAACGTAACAAGCATATTCACCAACTCCTCAAGGGTAGGATCTAGCTTGTTCATGTTGAAATTCACCACAAAAGGATCAAATGAGATAGGCAACGACAAGAGAAACACGTCGGCGGTCAACTTCGAAGGCAACGTAAGATCCATGCCAACGAGCTTATCCACAAGGCCAATCAATTTTAGGCCATGCTAATGGACCGAGGCCCCATCTCGCATGCGTAAAGTGATCAGCTCCTTGACGGTAGCATGCCTAAGAGGTCGAGTCTACTCACCAAAGAGCTCCTTGAGATGCAAATGAATGTCAGCAACACTCTTTGCATCCTCAAAACGCCTCTGCAGCTCATCATTCATAGAAGCCTGCATATAACACTTATCTCGCAAGTCATGGTCACACCAATCCTTGTAAGTCTGCAATTCCTCAGGAGTGCAGCTAGTCGGAGCCTCAACAGGGGGCGACTCAGTAAGTGTATATGCTATCCTTTCCGAATTCAAGACGATTTTTAGGTTTCTTAGACAATTGAGGTAATTAGGTCCGGTTAATATGTGTTTGTCGAGTATTGCAGATAATGGGTTGCGAATCGAAGACATTGTCAAATTTGTACTGAAAAGTAAAACAGATAAATGTTAATGACTACTTTAAAATATTTAGTAAGATATAAAGTATTGACTTTTACTTTATAAATTTTCGCTCTCACTGTTTGACATTTTTCACTACCCTCTAGTGAAAACGGGAAACTCCTTTCCTCAGTAGGTACGTGAGGTCCAATTAGCAAATCATGATCCCGAATAATATAAGCCAATCACAATTCCTAAGAGGTAGTTTCCAATTGCATCACCATGCAACCTTCTACGTAAACTTTTGTCTCACGTTTGATTAGGACCCAATAATATGACGTCGTTCATCTTTACGTGTCAAGCCTTACCCCGATGTTGAACCTTAATGGACGATCACCATGAGTTCCCTCAATAATATGAGCCGAAATCATGGGAGTTCCACGTAGTTCACATCACCATATCAATGGATGTCACAGTTTTCCGGTGTCCAGAGCCCCCCCAATAATATGAGCTGAGCCCCGAACACGGGTAGCGTTCATCATGCACCTATTGTCGATGGAAGTCATGAAATTATAAACACCTTTATAATTCTCCTTTTCGGGCTTAATATTAATTTTGAATCTTATTCAAAATGAGGTTTTTTAATTTTGAAAGGTCTCATCATTAATTTTATTTAAAAGCTCGCCATGTTTGATCGCATGTTTGCCAGATTCATGCAACTTTGTTATTATCATAATAATAACGCACATACTCATTATTTATAACATATCATTCATATATTATAAACAGTAAACTAAACAAGGATGATCAATCGCTCAAAAACTAATGGCGCGTGTGAGCTAAGCACGCGCCTAGGTCCAATCCTAGGGAAATGCATGGGATACAAATGCAATTTTTACATAATATCACATATCATATACAATCAACATAATATCACATATCATATACAATCAATTAATTATCACAATAATCAATTGATCCAATATTATATATCATTGATCCAATCACTAACCGCCACGATTATAAACTAAATTAACAAAGTATAGAAACTCATTTGTTTACTTTCTAATTAATTTATTTATAACCGAATTTCTTGTAAATCACCATTTACTATAAATAATTAAAGTCCAACTTCAATTATTTATTTCATGAGAAAATATGTACAACTTTTGTAAATTTAAACTTAAGGGCCAAAAAAATAAATTTTCATCAAAAAAATTTTGGCCCATTTAAATTCACAAATTGTATTAGCCATCTAATGTCCCAACAACTTCAAGGCCCATGACACTTTGATATTCCAAAATATTTTTGGAAACCCTAGTCGTCATCGCCGTGGCCAGAGCTCCGTCGCCGGATTCAGGCAAACATGCACATAATTTTTTTTATTTTCAAAAGGGCTGTTCGGGTAGCCCAAGAGGCTGCCCTTGCTGCCCGTTTCGGGCAGCTCCTCGGGCAGCAACTTGTTGCCCAAAAACAGCCCCAAACCAGCCTTTATTTTAGTTGTTTTGATTGTCTCATGCGGTTAGAAATTGACATCAATATAATATCATGTATATGCTACACAAAATAGTAACCATAGCTCATATACCACTTGAAAAGGGATTGGTTAAGGTGCCTGCTTCCGCAACGTAAGTTTTGCAAAATTATTTTTCATACAAGAAAATCGAGCACCCTAAACTATAGTGTGTAGCAAATACAATAAAACACAAAATGACATTCAAAGGGTGTTTTAGAAATTCTTACCTATCAATCTCTTAAGATTGATTATGGCTACAACTAAGATGTAAACACCTTAGCTCTTGAATAGTAGACTATTTTACAAGCTTTCAATGAGCACTCCTTGCTAAAAAATTAAGCTCACCACCAACAAGGAAGATCCACCTTACACTAGCACTAGAAAACATAAGGCATTTTTCTTCGAGAAGTTTGTGCATTCATCAACAAGTGAAGAAGAAAAATTGAAGGGAAACATAGCTTGAAATTTCGGCCATTTGCATTTTAGGAGAGAAGGATGAGTGTTTTTCTTGGTGTATGAAAAAGTAAAAGTGAGCATGTGCATGTCATGCCTTGGATGTTGAAAAAGTAGCCTCCAACCCTTAACATCCCATGCATGCAATTCTATTTGGGCTTGTAAAAATTACAAGGCCCATGGACTTTTATTTAAATGTCTCAAACACATTTGAGACCATTTGACATTTACTTGATTTTACTCAAGCCCACTAGTTTAATAATTATCTCAATTGGGCTCTATGAGGCCCAATGTTATTAATTAATTCAATACTTGAATTAATTTAATTATTTGGACTATACAAGGTCCACTAGTTTTTTGATTAATTCAATTCTTGAATTAATTTAATTTAGTCCGTAACAATGTTTATGAAAATCACAATTTTCAAATACATTATTTGATTGGCCAACTTTTAATTTAGGAACACTTCCTCAAATTAAAAGTCACATTCCCCTGATAGAAGTCATACTTCTAATTTTCATTGACACATTGAACTATTTTTACTTCTCAACGGGATCTAGAAAGTTAACACTTGTGTGGCCCTCAATGGTTCATTGATACAACTAGCCATGGGTTCACATCTTAATGTGATTCGGTACTAAACATGTCCTTATATGAGCATACCTCAATTGCTCCATTTTAAATATCAACTCCTTGAAAATAAGAACGTTAGAACTCAAATCTGATAGTACCCAACTAATCATGTTAAACTCCTAGTAACATTGCTTACATGATTTCCTAGGTATCAAATGATAGTGCCTGCAAGAACCATTCAATCATGGTTAGCATACAGTACGGTCCCTTCAACTCATATATCCCGACCGATTCGACAAATATTGGTATATCGAGAGCTGTCAAAGAATCGATACTATGTGTCATGTCGTAGTTGCATCGATGCTGTAATCTATGAAACACCTTTCATAATTACCACCATACTCTGATCAGAGATTTCATAATACATATACATGAGATCACATAGTATATCCATACCCCAAGGTAAGCGGTGAATCCCCGACTACAATGCATCGACTCCTATATGTTTCGACAAAACACCCAACCTTGTCACTTGATGACCCAATGAGAGTCGGTAAACAAGTTAAAGTACAACGCTAGCACATAGAGTCACAATGTTGTCCCGAGTTGTGAGGTACCGAACCTAATTCATCTTCTTAATCATCATTAGGATAAATAAATTAATCTGGGTCTAAATTTTTTTTCTTAAAATACATAAGTGCGGAACATAGGATAATCAATCGGATATACATATCCACAGTAAAGTACAATTCTTGTATAAAATACATTTATCTCAACTAAGGTTCAACAATTACATCAAGTGCTGAAAACCACATGTACTTCTAAGTCCGGATCTCCACACTAATCTTGAATCTCTCATCCTCTTCTTGACCCTGATCTTGTCCCACCTGTTGTCGTGCACATATACAAACACAACAACAGCCGGATAACTCCGGTGAGAAATACCTTCCCACTATAAACAATTTATACATGCAATCATATAAATAGATATAAAAGCATGAAACATATATCAATAACATGTATCATAATCTGAAAGACATGAATCGATATAAAGCTATAAATAAACTCTAGACTCATCATCTCAGACTCGACTCATCTCTAATCTAGGGATCACCGTCTAACTCAGACTTTGGCATTCTGTATCGAATCTCCGCAATAGAAGTCGATCCACTCCTACGCAACATCGATACACCAAAAGTCTAGTGTATTGGCGGTTCTGCCGAAGACTTGGCAACTCAGCCAATAATAAGGCACATAAGCCCACAGACTTTGGCATTCTGTATCGAATATCCGCAATAGAAGTCGATTCACTCCTACGCAACATCGATACACCAAAAGTCTAGTGTCTTGGCGGTTCTGCCGAAGACTTGGCAACTCAGCCAATAACAAGACACATCAGCCCATGACTAGGCACGTCCGCCCATGACTAGGTACATCCGCCCATGACTCTATATATGCTCTGCTATAAATCAATAGACCAAACATAAAAATCTCATGAATTGCAAACATTAATGCAATACAATAAAGTATGTGGTTTTGGAAAACTCAAGTCAGATCTAACTCGAGTCGTATCTCCCTGGTTCGACATTGATTTATACCTTTCTCTTGTCGATCTGACGAAGTCGAAGTCTCGAATTCGAATCTGTCAATACTCAATCTGGAAATGACAATATTGAGTAGTACAATATCAATATACCACTCAAATCAATACTGGATATAATCAGAACTCAATCTAATTCTGTTTCAACGGCATAACGGCACAATCTCTATATACCCAGCAATACAAATCAATAGATATCAATCTCAACTCATAATTGATCGACAAACATAACCTGATACCAAATCTGTATAATCTCAATCAATTCAATTCTGAAAATGATAACAATTTCATACGGTATCCGTTCTTCAATCTAATTTCGATTATACAATGACCACAATCTCAGAAATAGACAATATCAGTCATATCATGATTCCTCTCATATCAGATTTTCAAATCATATCAAAACATAATAAAACTTACGTCCAGTTGAAATCTTTGTCGATAGGAACACGGAAATATATTCGGATCGAAAATCAGACGGTCGGATTCTTCAAAATCACAATTTCAAGTGACGATGGTATTTGAGGAATTCTCTCTGGGGAACTCTCGGTTTCTTGCTGCCAAAATCTAAAGGAAAATGAACATTTTATATATACAATGCATGGCAATGATACGTGTCTCAATTCTTTGTGCTGCACGTCTCGCGCATATGCGCGACATTCCTCGGCGCAATGCGCGAGACACTCTGTCTCGGCATATTTCCTTCCCTCAGCTCGCGCATATGCTTGCCCTCTCCCGGCGCATATGCGCGAGGTTCTCTGCCTACCTCGCGCATATGCGCCCGGCAGGGTCGCGCATATGCGCGAGGGGCTCAGTCCTCGCACATAATTCAGTCTTCTTGCGTCTTTTCCGTTCTGATCATTTTCCTCTATAATTACATCAATTATCAATAAATCATTTCAGATTACAATAATCAAAATTCTCGGGCATTACACGGGTCATAAGGACTAATGGTGTACAACCATAAACTAGGACGTTTTCACTCGATAAGGGAGAACCACTTGGAAAGTCCTATATGGAGGGTTGTTCAGTGCACTCTACAAGGAGCACCTATCTGCATGTTCGGACATTACAATGTCCCCTAACAATGAAACTTGGTACTCACATCGCAGATAATAGTCCAAACTCGAGCGGCCTAAATCCTTCTTAGCGGCGGCTGAATCGACTAGGAACTGTTTAGAATATACAGTATTGCAAATATGAGTTTCATGATGCTCTTCATATGAGCATCTCATATTCTTTCTACTATTTGTATATTCAAAGACTTTATCTTTGCAACTAGCATGAGTATACAGATAAAGATGTGCCAAAACAATAATTTCAAATATTATTAACGTAAAGATTGTTTATACATAGAGATTCATTGTGAACACTCGGCCAACACTTGGCTCGACGGGCACCTACTCTAGCAGTTAGGAGCGTGGTTGCATTGAAGTCGTAGGAAGCATTTTGTGTCAATTTTTGGGTTTATGGGTTATGTTGCATTGCTTATGATTCGTCGTTTTGGGACATTTTGTGGAGTCGAGTCTGTGCAATAGTATCCTAGGATGAGTCTCGAGGCGTTGTTCACTGTCTGTGTAATCGAATTTGCAGAAATTAAGCTTCTAAGTCACGGAGTCCAGTGCACTCGGCAGCCCGAGCGGTAATTTTTTACCGCTTGAGCACCATTCTTTCTGTGGGGACCCGACGCTGACTCATCTTCTTATTCACCATTAGGATAAATTAATTAAACAGGGTCATAATTTTTTTTAAAATGTTAAACACTATACAAACAAGTGTACAAAATCTATAATAATTTAGGTTCCATCTCATTCACATTATAAGATCAAGTTTAATATCTACAACAAGATCTAAAGTACAAGTCTTGTACAAAAGAAAATCATAACAACCTAATGTTCATTCACTACATATCAAGTAATGAAAACAACTCTACTTCTGGGTCCGAATCTCCACTCTAAACTCAATCTCTCATCCTCTTCTCGACCCTGATCATGTCCCACATGTTGTCATGCACACATAAAACACAACAACAGCCGGATAACTCCGGTGAGAAATATATTCCAGTATAAACAATGTATACATGCAATCATATAAACGGATATAAGAGCATAGAACAGTTATCAATAACATTTATCATAATCCGAAAAACATGAATCGATATAAAACCGTAAATCAAACTCTTTGACTCTTAATCTCTGACTCGACTCTTCCTTAGGGATCCCGGTTCCCGGACTTTGGTACATCATATCGAATCTCTACAATAGGAGTCGATCTACTCCTAAGCAACATTGATATAAACAAATATCCAGTGACTTGTCACCTCTGCCAAAGACTAGGCACATCTGCCCAAGACTCTAACTCATGCTTTACTATAAATAAATAGACTAAGCATATCAATCGCTTGAATTGCAAACATCAAAGCAATTACAATAAAGTATGTGGTTTTGGAAAACTCAAGTTGAATCTAACTCGAGTCGTATCTTCCCGGTTTAACATTTGATTTATACCTTTCTTTTGTCGATCTGACGAAGTCGAAGTCTTGAATTCGAAGATGTCAATACTCAATCTGGCAATGACATTCGAAATATAAAATATCACTATACAACTTAAATCAATACTGGATATGATCTGAACTCAATCTAATTCTGTTTCGACGTCATAACTGCACAATCTCGACATACCCAGCAATACCATATCAACAGATACAAATCATAATTCATAATCGATAACAAACACAATCTGATATTCTCAAAATCGGTATAATCTCAATCAAATTCAATCTGAACATGATAACAATTTCATACGGTATTTGTTCTTCGATCCGGTTTCGATTATACGATTACAACAATCTCAGGAACAGATAATATAGATCAAATCATAATTCCCCCAACATTATATTTTCAAACTACGCTGAAAAGAAATCAAACTTACATCCCGTTGAAGCTCTTGACGAGAGAAGCACGGTACCAAACTCGGATTGAAATTCTGACGGTCGAATCTTGTACAAGCACAATCCTAAAATATGAAGGCTTGAAGGTTCTCGGGAGCTTCCCTCGGTTTTCTCTGAAAATTCTAAAGGAGGAATGAAGGAATTTACATACATAATTGCATGGGAAGGACATGTGGCTTAGTCTTTGTACTGCACGTCTCGCGCATATGCGCGACATTCACCATCGCATATGCGCGAGACTCTCTGTCTCGGATTTTTACCTTTCATCAGCTCGCACATATGCGCGCCTTGTCCCCGCGCATATGCGCGAGACCTACTCTCTCAGCACTTGGCTTCTTCCCATGCTCACGAATATGCGCGAGGTCTTCTGCCATGCTCGCGCATATGCACTGGCTCGTGTCGCGCATATGTGTGAGACCTTCTGTCCTCGCACAACACAATATCACAAGCTTTACAAAATCTGGTCTCGGAGTGGTCCTTATATAATCACATCAATTCATAATCAATAATATCAGATTAACATGAATAAAATCTCGGGCATTACAATTCTTCCCCCTCTAAGATCTGATTTCGTCCCCGAAATCACAGGCAATCAAATCACATACAAGAAGGAGATATACAGAAGCTAAAGAAGAAAACTCACATCAATGAAATAACTCTGGAAATTTCTGTCTCATATCTGATTCAATTTCCCAAGTAGCTTCTTCAATGCCATGACGACTCCACTGAACTTTCACAAGCGGAATAGTCTTCGTTTTTAGCTGCTTTTCTTTACGATCTAGAATCTGGATTCGGTTTCTCAAAATAACTCAGAGTTTCATCAAGTTCTGCCTCGTCTGGCTGAAGAACATGAGAAGCATGAGGAAGATATTTCCGCAGCATAGACAAATGAAAGACATCATGTATACCAGATAGAGAAGGAGGAATAGCGAGTCGATAGGCACGAGTACCTATCTTCTCCAGAATCTCATACGACCCAATATAACGAGAAGATAATTTTTCTTTCTTGCCAAATCTGACAATGCCTCTGAAAGGAGAAAAATTCAAAAATACTCTGTCTCCTTGCTCAAACTCCAACGGTCGACGTCGAATATTCGCATATTTGGCCT